>NC_053165.1:89889372-90226872 GCF_016835505.1 Polypterus senegalus
AGAACTCCAATTGACAGCAGTGGTTAGAAGGTAGGTACCCATGGTGTGGGATTTGAACCTGGAATGCTGGATTTTTGGCCGCGTGCTCCAGCACTCCATTTTCAAGTCATCGGTTAACTTAATGAGTCCACCTTGTAGCTGGGGAGCTAGGGAGAACATGCAAGCTCCATAAGAACATATAAGAAGATGAACGAAAGGAATTTGACAGACGAGAAGAGACCGTTCCGTCTATTTGTTTACTCATCTATTGATCAATGTGTCATCCAGCGACTTCCTAAAGGTCGAGTACAGGGACAGCGTAGCTATTAGCTAAACAAATGAGACTGAATGGTCTCCTCTTGTTCTTCAAATTCCTTATGTTCTTCTTCTTATGTTTTTGTGGAGCTTGCATGTTCTCCACACTAAACACTGTGCCACCCTGCGCAAATAGCATCTACTGAAAATCAAACGGTAACACGTTGTTTAGTAATATTAACAGTGTTTGGTACTTATACTTTTATTTATTTTGAGGATTAAAAAAGAATAATTCAGAAAATATTTGAGCCTAGGGAGGCACGGTGGCGCAGTGGGTGGCGCTGCTGCCTCGCAGTTAGGAGACCCGGGTTCAATTCCCGAGTCCTCCATGCATGGAGTTTGCACATTCTCCCCGTGTCTGCATGGGTTTCCTCCCACAGTCCAAAGACATGCAGGTTAGGTGTATTGGCGATCCTATGAGTGGATGTGTGTGCCCTGCGGTGCGCTGGCGCCCTGCCTGGGGTTTGTTTCCTGCCTTGCACCCCATGTTGGCTGGGATTGGCTTCAGCAGACCCCCATGACCCTGTAGTTAGGATATAGCGGGTTGGATGATGGATGAATATTTGAGCCTCTGAGCTTTTTAGAAGTGGGGAAGGGTTACAGGCCAAAAGAAAAGAATGAAGGAAAGAAAAAACATTCAAAGAAATGTACTTTAAGAGTCTAAGAAGTTAGTGGCGGGTACCGCAAAATGCAGCAGGATCTTCGGCCAGTGGATGTGGTGGGGGATTGGAAGGTTTGGGGGAACTGCTGGGTGCCCATCTAACTAAAACCGTGAGAGATAAGGTCGGCTTCACACTCCATTCGCAAACTTGTACGTGAGAAGATAAGAAGGGTGAGATCTGAGAAGAGAGAAGTGGAGCAGGGTCGCCTCACTCAAACCGCTTCCCTGTGTGGTGTGCGCACACTGGCATGGGCGGAGGCGAGATTTGTAAGAATGGTGCCATCTGTCTCTGCCACATCCAGCCATGCCTGCAAAGTGCCATGAAGTCAAGAGGGCTGCCGTAGCTCCTTTTAGTGGGTTAGTGGATCAGAGGATTGCATTGATGTGGTAAATTACCATATTTCTTGTGTGTGGGTAGTTTTGCTGTGAAAATGGATTTGTCCCCTTTCTATTTTCCCCTGTCTTTACAATTTTTTGCAGGTTCTTCAACCAAAATATAATATTTGATAAAGGGCACCTGAAAGAACAAATAACACATTTTTAGTGGCATTTCTACTTTGAGGGCCGCCAGATGCCGTGCAAACTCAGTCGTAAGTTGAATCAGCACAAATGGGGGTTTGCGGTTATCCTTCCTCCTTGTGGGTCTTTCTGTTTTATTTTGGGACTTTTTCTTGGTATTTTGTTAGGCAGTGAGGGTCCTGGCTTGCCGTGTGGCTTGACTTTGGAGGTCTCAGCCCATTTTTGTCATACTTGTCACTCCAGCATACAACACTGAGTGTTTCCAATTTGGAGACGATGGCTGTCACTGCAGTCTGGTGGAGTCGTAGTAATCGCTTTGTTGCTCTTTCTAGACTGCTAAGCTATCAAAAACGTGTTTTGTGATCGGTTCAGAAATTTCCTTTGACCATTGCATGATGTGCTTGTTGATTGTTTGTGCTCAGGCAGGTTGACTCTGATGGTGTCGAAATAAGTCAGGGTTATTTATGGTAGACAGGGCTGGATTTGTTCAGTCAATGGACTCTAATTATCTCTTTAACTCAGTTGAATTAATTAGGGGTCAAATGCTTTTTCACACAGGCATTAGATCATTTATTTCATTAGAGAAGTGATATAAATTAAAATATTAAAATGTTAAGTAAGTCAAGATGTATTTGTAAAGTGTCTATCACAGACAAAAATCACAAAGTACTGAACAATAACACCTAGAATAAAGTCAGTCATTTTCCAACTCGTTACATCCTAACACAGGGTCACGGGGGTCTGCTGGAGCCAATCCCAGCCAGCACAGGGTGCAAGGCAGGAACAAATCCCCATACAGGGCGCCAACTCACTGCAGGGCACACCCACCCACACACCAGGGACAATTTAGGATCGCCAATGCGTGAATTATTAAAAGCACCCACAGATGACACCCAAATGCCAGTTCAAAGTTGTCACCCAAACAGATTCTGCTTATCTCAAAGTCAGTGAAAGCAGTGAACCATGGGATATGCAGGCTCCTGAGACCACCAGGAAACAGCGTGGTGACGATCCGGCCAAAACACATCCATCCCAGAAAACAAGGCCAGATGCAATCCAACAAAACCGCTGCGCTTTGCCCACATCAGACGTCCTCTCCGTCCCCTCTGAGGCGGACAAACCGGAGTGCACCAGAGGTGAGTAAGTATTTCCGATAGAAGTGGTGGGACAGGCGCTTTTTGTTCACCCAGGTCATTCATACATCATTAGTTCCTCAGCAGCAAATCGAATGTCACAACAAAGCAAACCACTGGGTCCATTCACAATGAGCAACAAAAAGAAATGCGCAAGTAGAGCAGAGAAGCGACAGACAGACAGCAAGCCATCTTATTATTTTTATATTATTTGTGCCAGTCGTTTCCTCAAGTCAGTGAACACGAATTCAAAACAGCCTGATCCACAAAGGGCCGAATTTCAAGTTCAAGTGAGTTTAAAACTGGAATGGACTTTCCTGCTTTAACTTCTGTGGCTACACTTTAGGAGTCAGCCATGGGCCATGGGAACCTCCTAGCACTCCCCCTAGTGGCACCTGGGGTTTCAAACTGTTTCTTAATAGGCCAGGAGATCTCCATATGCCAGGTAATGCGCCTTAGTGCTGCCACCTAGCATTTTACTGGACTTTTTTTTTCTGTTAGCAGCCCATGACTCTCCTCCTCTTATTAAGGTGTTGCTTTGAATGGCCATTATGCGGTCAAACTCCCACCTGAATGGTGCCTCAAATGCACTGAAAGGGCCGGCAATCCCAACTCTAAATCCGGAACCTTGGTGTTATGTCAGACCAGTCTTTAAACCTTGAAGTTCGTGTTAGGTCTTTATGTTGCTCTTCTTTTTATCACCTGAGGATTATATCAAGACGCATTGGCGATCCTAAATTGTTCCTAGTGTGTGTGTGTGTGTGTGTGTGTGTGTATGTGTGTGTGCCCTGCAGTGAGCTGGTGCCCTGCCTGGGGTTTGTTTCCTGCCTTGCGCCCTGTGTTGCCTGGGATTGGCTCCAGCAGACCCCCGTGTCTCTGTGTTAGGATATAGCGGGTTGGATAATGGATGGATGGATGAATTATATCAAAGCTAAGAACAGCAGTCTCAAAGGCTCAAATGGAGACGTTAATGCATGCGTTTATTTTTTCATGTCTTGATTATTGTATGGCTGGTGGCTCTGAGGCTAGGGATCTGTGCCAGCACTCGGAAAGTTGTCGGTTTGAATGCCGTAGTGACTTTAGTACATTGGGCCCTTGAGCCAGGCCCTTAACCTGCAATTACTCCATCTTGGGTATGACGTTAACTTGGAAGCAGGTCCTGTAATGTACAGAGAAAACTTGAGGGGTGGTGGCAGGATTGGCACTCCAGCCACCAAAGAAAGCATCACACTGTCCCAGTGTGGTGCTGAGGTGTCACCAATCCAGGTGGTTCGTCATGTGGTGGGTGCGACAACACGTTATCAGCACAAGCTCCCAACCTCTCTCTCTTTGAGTATTGTAATTCTTTATTTACACGTTTAAACAGGACGTCGCTGCTGTGTCTTCATTCTGTTCAGAATGCTGCTGCTAGATTGTTAACCTGCAATAGTAAGTGCTTTCACATTCCTCTGATTTTACTTTCGATTTATTGGCTTCCGGTGGAATTTAGAATCCAATTTTAATATTTTAGTAATCACATTTAAAGCTCTGTATGGTCAAACACCCCAATATATTTCAATTTACAACCTTACACTGCGTGGGACTGTGGCACAGTGGGTAGCGCTGCTGCCTCGCAGTAAGGAGACCTGGGTTCGTTTCCTGGGTCCTCCTTGTGTGGAGTTTGCACGTTCTCCCTGTGTCTGTGTAAGTTTCCTCCAACAGTCCAAAGACATGCAGGTTAGGTGTATTGGCGATCTTAAATTGTCCCTAGTGTGTGTGTGTGTGCCCTGCGGTGAGCTGGCACCCTGCCCGGGGTTTGTTCCTGCCTTGCACCCTGTGTTGGCTGGGATTGGCTCCAGCAGACCCCTGTGTTAGGATGTAGCGAGTTGGATAATGACTGACTGACCTTACACTAACAGTCGCCCACTTAGGTCATCTCATCAGGGTCTTCTTATTGTTCCATGTACTTGGCTCGAGGATTGGGCTTTTCAGTCTGTTACACAGAAATGGCGGCTGATAATTGATATGTCCCCAATCGGGCCTCCTTCCACAGTATACATGTTTATGTAAGTTAATAAAGCAATGGGACCACACAGACATTTGGATTAATAATTCAGCTTTAGCACATCCAACCGGTTCACCCGTTATCCTTTATGTCCACCAGGGGGCACTCCAGCTTTCCAAACACCTGACACACACAGGCTTGGACACCAGTACAGCCCAAAATCACACAAGGATTGCCGCAATGGGCTTTAACAGGCCCTGCCTTTTGACAGCCCCCCAGCCTTGACTCTCTGAGAAGACAAGGAACAACTCTCCAAAAAAACCCCAGTAGGGAAAAAAAATGGAAGAAACCTTGGGAAAGGCAGTTCAAAGAGAGACCCCTTTCCAGGTAGGTTGGGCATGCAGTGGGTGTCAAAAAGAAGGGGGTCAGTACAATAGAATACAAAGAACAGAACAAATCCTCAATACAGTATAAAAAATAAAAATTTTTGAAGTACATAGCAGAAATTAACAATGAATGACATCACATAATATGATTTGGATTTGTTAAGAGTCCTGGGGACCTCATCCATCAAGCTGCCTCCCCCATTTGGCCATTGCACAGCTGAAACAGTGCTGGGCCAGCCAATCCTATGAAAGGACCTCTCTTTCCCATGATTCCGGTGATCCTCCATCAGGGATGACTTTACCATAAGCAGGCACAACAACTTGGCAGGTGGGCCATGGCACCGAGTGCCACAGTATTTAGCAAACAAGAGGATTTTATTTGTGGGAAACTCTTCCCTCAGCAAGTGTTTCCCACATGTGACAGATTAGGGATTTCTCACATCCTTGTACCCTCGGACCACTCGTCAGACACCAGATAAAAGTCCCAACAAATAATTTATTATAATAATAATGTGCACAAAGCACGCTCCTCTCCACAATTCTCCAATAATCAAATAAACAATAACCAATAACAATCCTCCAAACACCCAGACGCTTAGCCACCCTGCCTCCCAACTCAGCTTGTCCGTCTGGGATTTCCCACAGTCCTTTATACTCCTTAACCCGGGAGTGTTTCACCCTCTCTGGCCATGTGACCTGGAACACTTCCGGGTCAGATAAAAATCCTTCTTTTTCTTCACCCAGGAAGCACATCGTTCCCTTTGTCCACGTGACTCTGACGTACTTCCTGGGCGTAAGGCAAATAGTCTCTGGGCCTCCCTGCAGCGACTCCTGGCGGCCCCCATGGTATCCAGCAGGGCTGTGCATTAAAAGTCCATTGTCCATAATTCCTTGCTGGCATTCAGGGCACCTCTAAGCTGCAAGGAGGGCTCCATCTAGCGGCCTGGGAGTATTGGCCAGGATGAATGGCTGGCCATGTAACACACACAACAACGCCACAGTACACAGCAACTGTCTGTTTTCTTCTCTCTCTCTCTCTCTCTGCTTCCTCCTCTCCTCACACAAGCTTCATCCTCCTCCTCCTCCCGACTCTGGCTCTCAATTTGAGGCAGGCAGCTCCTTTTATTTTGTCCTCGGTGACACTTCACCTCCTCCTTAACTATTAAAATATACAAAGAAATTAATTTCAGCAATTTTTCTCTCCAACTGCCTTTTATCATTCCTGGTATCCTTTTTTACGTGTTGCTCTCCTATGCTCTCTGGTTAGCGTTGCAGTTACTAGTCTTATATGCCGTATTCATTTGTTTTTTTTTCTTTGCATCTTCCTTTTTAATTTCTTACCGCTCCTAACTTTCCGGATAAACTTGTTTTGCATTATGTTGTAGGTGCCCATAAAGATGGATAAAAGAAAGATTCACACACACCCAGGAGGCCATAATGGATGGACTGGGCAAGCGGGCTTAATCCCCCCACACGACAGGTGGCAGTGCTCCTCAGGGCTTAACCCATTCAGGACACCCATGAGGTGGCATGGGAGTTGGAGTCCAGAAACGCAGCTCTTTGTTTGTCTCATATAATCAAAAACTGTGCGGATTTAAGAAAGCAGACCTATAAAAATGCGTTTTTAGATTCCCTCATAGAGCTAACACACTCGATGGCCTTGTTTTCTTTGCCACTGCTCGGTAAATGCGTTTTAAACTTTCATTTGCTTCTTAGAAAAAAGAAATAATTACTTGTTAAATAGGGCTTTTTAATTAAGCATTTGTCATCCCAGTAATTTTTTTTAATCTTACGTTTGATTAGGCACTAAGGATGTGATCCTGCAGTGCCTTGGTGTGAAGTGCCTGAATGCTAATTTCCATAAAGCTCTTTACTTTCTAAATAAGTGGGCCTGATATTTGGAATGTAAGTCGCAACGAGTAGTTTATACTGTATACACGTGCCTGGAATGCTGATCCACGTCTTGTAACCCGTGTCCTGTGAAAAAGCTTCACTGACTAGGGGTACTCAATTAAAAAAAACACACGGTCCTCCTTTCACAAACACGTCTTTTTTTAATGTGCTTTGATTTCAGAATTCCTACCCTGGAAAGACTGGAGAACATTGAGCTCTAGAAAAGCCTTTGTCATTGCATTTCCAACGCTGACACCTGTTATTCTATTCTCTTGCTTTTGCAAGGTCCTGGAATTCCTAACGTTCTGATCTCAAAAATGGAACAGCTTTTTCAAGAAACATGTCAGTCTATCATTTATTTTCTTTGCTGAATGAAGGCTATTCCCACCGGTGCACCCGTTATCCTTTGTGGCCAGCAGGGGGCACTCCAGCTCCCCAAATACCTGATACAGTGAGCCCTTGACTTACAAACTCAATTCGTTCACGAGGGCTGGTTGTAACTCAAGTTGGTTGTAAGTCAAGACTATTTTTCCCATAAAAAATAATGGAAATACCCATAATGCGCTCCGAACCACCCACTGCAACACTTACTTAACCTTTTCATAATAAAGAGGGTTGTATAATGTGCATAATTTACCAAAACACCAATAATTTTTCTAATGTACTAACCAAAAAGTTATAAAAAGTGCGTAGCCTACCAGAAACAACAATTTCACACTGTACTCACCATTTAATTTGACATCTTTGGGCTGCAGGAAGGGAGGAGGAGGAGGAGAATAAAACAGAAGGTGGTTATCGTTTAGAAGGAGCCTCCTTATGCAAATCTTTTCTTTGTAAAATTGTCGAGATGGTGGATTTCGATATGCTGTACATATTAGCGAGATCGGTCATGAACGCCACTCATATTTCCGCACAATTTCCTTCTTCGTTTCGATTGTGATCGCTGTTTCTCAAGTTAATAATGACAGTAGTCGAGCACTCAGTTCAAAGCTGGTCGTGTTGTGAACTGCTGTAATAATACACTCCAAAGCAAGCCGGTGCTGTTTCAGCCTAATGACATCATCATGTGCCGTGCCAGCCCACTAACTAACATCCCTTAACAATCGCTTTCTTTACCTTTGTTACCTTCTCTTCCTTCCTTCGCAATTATGCGTCTTGCTTGCTATGGTCTTAATGAAATATATATATAGATAAATCACTGCACTGACCGAAATTACGTCCCCAAACACATGTATCTGGGCTCCGCCTGACGCTTACGAATGCTCTCGGCTGTTTGTTTTCAATCGCACAAGCGGATACACGTGACCGCATTTGGGTCGTAACGCAAGATGTTGGTCGTAAATCAAAACAAAAGGTTTGGTCGTAAATCAAGTTGTTCGCATGTCAGGCCGGTCGTATATTAAGGGTCGACTGTACAGACAGGCTCGGACATGAGTATTCAGCAGACGAGAGGATTATATTCATGGGAAACTATTCCCTCAGCAAGTGTTTCTCACAACACCACTGCCACAGTACAACTCCCAGGTTTCTTCTCTCTCTCTGTCTGCCTCCTCCACTCCACGTGCAAGCTTAATTCCCACCAACAACTGTGGTTCCCCAAGTTGAAGCAGGCAGCTCCTTTTATATAAAACCCAGGAATGCTTATGTTGTTGCAAAGGTTGGACCTGGGAGCGCTTCCGTGTAAGGCTGGAGCCCGATAAAGTAATAACAATAATAATAATAATATATTTTATTTATAAAGTTCCTTTTCCATGCTCAAGCCGCTTCAAAGAGTCTCATAAAGAAACAACTGGATATTTTGGCGAGTGGCTGGGGCTGCTACCCAGCCGGGACGCCCAGGAGGACCGGAGGAGGGCTTGTGCCTCCTCCAGACCACAAGGGGGCGACCGCCCTGGTGGCTTTGGGGACCACGGGTACAGAGCTTTGAAGCTCAGCCCTGTGGGGGCCCATGGTCACTGCCAGGGGGTGCCACGATGCCTATGGAGCCCTGGACTTCAGCACTTCCACCACACCCGGAAGTGCTGTGGGAAGAGGATCGGGGACACCCGGAGTGCTTCAGGGTGCGCAGCTGGTGCTTCCACCACACTGTCGGCGGAGGCTTGTCAGGAAGCACCTGGAGCTCGTCCGGGTGTAAATAAAAGGGGCCGCCTCCCTCCATTCGTTGGCTGGAGTCGGGAGAGAAGGAGACAAGGTCTTGGAGGAGGCAAGGAGGCGGCTTGAAGAGAGTGAGGCATTTGATTATTGGCCTGGACTTTTGGGGTTTGTGTGCACTTTTGTAAGTAGCTCAATGTCTAATAAACGTGTTGCGGGTGAACCAACGATGTCCGCCTGTCTGTGTCTAGGCGGACTTCCACAATATAAATGTTTCCTGAATAGAATACTAAAACAGAGAGATACAGGATACACAAAGCATTAATAGAATAAAAGACAACACTAAAAGTAAAGCCTAACAAATAACATCAAATCCCGATCAGGACACCCACAGGGTGGCATGGGAATTGGAGTCCGGAGACTCAGTCCCACTGGCGTCTTTGGGGGCCACCAGAGGGCACTGCTGAGGGAGGACTGCCCCGGTTTCCGCACGACCTGGAAGTGTTTCACAGTTTCTGGTGTAGGAGAAGAACAGGCATCCCGGCCCAAAAGGATAGACGGATTTGCCAGCAGGATGAAAAAGTAACTTTGTGCCTAGCTGGTAAAACATAATGGAGGTACCAGCGGAAGCCGAGAGTTGGAATCAGTTCCCTTCCTCCATACGCTAGGTGGCAGTGGTCCACATGTGACAACCCTGTTACACGGGTGCTTGGAAGTTGGAGTCCGGTGGGTAGCTCTGGGTACCTATAGAGGGTACTTTCTTTCTAAATGGCCTCGAAGTGCTTCCAGGAAGACATGGCGTGACATTGGGGAGTCAGAGTCAGGAGGCAGCAGGCAACACTCAACAGGAGAAAGAAAGGAGGAAGGACTGGATTACTTTGGTATGATCTTTGGACGATTGTGTGGATTCAAGTGTGTTGGGCTTTACTGTGTCTTGGGTTTGGGGCTCAGTGGCGCCATCTACTGGTTACACTGGGTCTAATTTAATACAAAACCTGCTGCCTCACTTAAATCGAGTCTGAGTCGGGAGGCAGGAGTTTGAGTCCGAGTTGAAGGAGGAAGGATAGTGAGTGGTTTATTTTTGGTGACATCCCTATGAAATATGATATTTTTGACAAATAAAAATCATTAATTTGAACCAGGAGTTGTGTTGGGCATTGCTGTGTCTGTGGTTTGGGGACTCAGTGGCTCCCCCTTGTGGTTACAATGTAAATTGTTTAATATGCCCCACTGTTCATGAACTGTTTCCACTTTAAAAATCTGATACCACTTGATCTGTCTTAGGTTTTGTGGCTCTCTGCCACCATAAAATTAGATTAAGCCAATTTAGAAAATGGTTGGATGATCTTACAACAACCTGTTTTTCTTTTTTTGTCTGGTGATTGTTAGATCAATACACTAATGAGTTCTCCTTAACTGTTTGTTATAAGCAGGGGAAATGCTCATCCCAAAGGACTTGATAAAGATTTTAGGACTGGGAAATGAAGAACCAATTGGGCAAAACAAAAGAATAAGCAGAGGCAAACCCGTAAAAAATAAAGAAGCGATCATCAGAGCACAGAATATAAGAAAAACAAAATGCTGAAATTCCCTGACTGCCTGTAAAGTCTTCCCCTAAATAACAATGCATCGAGTTGTAGCGGGGCCACATAGTTAGTGTTTAAATGTCAGTTCTGAGTGCGTCTCGTTTCATTGTCCCATTTGCTGTTTGTATGTGTATCAGTTAATGCCGTCCCCGTAAAGGAGGACGGATGATGGAAGGAGACCACAGCCGCAAACCTGGAAAACACCTGTTCTTAATTAATCAATCACAGCCGTCACAGACTATTTAAGTAATCAGGAGAAAGGAAAGAGAGAGGAGAAGAAAAAAAAGACCGTTTTGTTTCAACCACTTCAACTTGCTTGCTGTTTCTTCACATCGCGCCTTTTCACCAGTTTGCTTTTCATTTTCCGGACTGTCTTTCAACCTGCATCTGCTGAGACCCTGGGGTCGATTCACCATCCACCATACGCCGAGGAATCACGGTGAGGTTGCTCCAATCGCCGGGAAAATCAAACACCACAATTGCCGCTAGTTCAGTCATCCGTATTCAGGACATTTTTTATATTCGGACTCAAGTTCACAATCATTCTGTTTATCAGTCATTTTGTTGTTCGTGTTGTGTGTTATATGTTACAGGGACAAGGGAGGGTTTTTGTATTTATATTTGGTGCTGTCTTGTTGTTGCTGGGGTGGAGGGATATTTATATTTATATCTGTTTTGTGGCATGTCTTGTTTCATTTAATACATTTAATCCATTTAATTTTACATCCTGCTTTTGTGTACTTGCATTTATACCGTCGATTGTGGGGAAAAGTTTAATTGTGTAGAAGTACGGCTTGATAGTTAGATTTCTCAGTAAATTATCCAGGCCACAGGTCTTGGAGGTGTAGCTGCCGGCTGGGTAAAGGGATCGGCCGTTACAGAGTCAAGGTCACCACACTGGAGACCACACCCCTAGAAACGTGGCACGCTACCGTGACAACGGTACACAATATGGTGACTCCAAAAGGAAAAGGCCTCACTATTCTGCCTAAATCGCGATAGGAACTGCCTGCCACCTACAAATCCAGACACTTCCTGGCGGTTCATTGTGAATGCGCTTGGGAGTTGGGAACCCTGTGTGTCTCTTGCTGTACCTTTTTGTAAATTTCTGTATCTTTTTTTTTTGACCTTCTGCTCTGTGTTTTGACCTTGCTTTTGGGACTCGTTGGCTTTCACAGGCAATTCCATTTTGCATTTTGTGCTCCACGGAGATTTCTTTTGTGCCTTCTGGGCAGTTGGTGGAAATCTTCTTCTTCTTCTTTCGGCTACTCCCGTTAGGTGTTGCCACAGCGGATCATCTTCTTCCATATCTTCCTGTCTTCGTCATCTTGTTCTGTTACACCCATCACCTGCATGTCCTCTCTCATCGCATCCATAAACCTTCTCTTTGGCCTTCCCCTGTTCCTCTTACCTGCCAGCTCTATCCTTAGCACCCTTCTCCTAATATACCCAGCATCTCTCCTCTGCACATGTCCAAACCAACGCAATCTCGCCCCTCTGACTTGGTTTCCCAACCGTCCAGCCTGAGCAGACCCTTTAATGTCGTCATTTCTTATCCTGTCCATCCTCATCACACCAAATGCAAATTTTAGCATCTTTAATCCCAAGGGGAAATTCACATACTCCAGCAGCAGCAAACATAAAAAACAATATTAAATTAAAGAGTGATAAAAATGCAGGTATAGCAGACAATAACTTTGTATAATGTTAATGTTTACCCCCTGGGTGGAACTGAAGTTGCATAGTGTGGGGTCTCCTCATTCTGTCAGTGGAGAAGGATGGTGACAGCAGTCTGTCTCTAAAGCTGCTCCTCTGTCTGATGATCCTGTTCAGTGGATACAGAGGATTCTCCATGATTGACATGAGTCTGCTCAGCGCCCGTCGCTCTGCCACAGGTGTCAAACTGTCTAGCTCCGTGCCTACAATAGAGCCTGCCTTCCTCACCAGTTTGTCTAGGCGCGAGGCGTCCCTCTTCTTTATGCTGCCTCCCCGGAACACCACCGCATAGAAGAGGGCACTCGCCACAACCGTCTGATAGAACATCTGCAGCATCTTATTGCAGATGTTGAAGGATGCCAGCCTTCTAATGAAGTATAGTCAGCTCTGTCCTCTCTTGCACTGAGCATCAGTATTGGCAGTCCAGTCCAATTTATCATCCAGCTGCACTCCCAGGTATTTATAGGTCTGTACCCTCTGCACACAGTCGCCTCTGATGATCACAGGGTCCATGGGGGGCCTGCGCCTCCTAAAATCGAACATCTGTTCCTTGGTCTTGTTGGTGTTCAGGTGTAAGTGGTTTGTGTTGCACCATTTAACAAAGTCCTTGATTAGGTTCCTGTACTCCTCCTCCTGCCCACTCCTAATGCAGCCCACAATAGCAGTGCCGTCAGCGAACTTTTGCATATGGCAGGACTCCGAGTCGTATTGGAAGTCTGATGTATGTTGGCTGAACAGGACCAGAGAAAGTACAGTTCCCTGCAGCACTCCTGTATTGCTGACCACAATGTCAGACCTGCAGTTCCCAAGACGCACATACTGAGATCTGTCTGTAAGATAGTCCACTATCCATGCCACCAGGTGTGAGTCTACTCCCATCTCTGTCAGCTTGTCCCTAATAAGCACAGATTGGATGGTGTTGAAGGCGGTAGAGAAGTCCAGAAACATAATTCTTACAGCACCACTGCCTCTGTCCAAGTGGGAGAGGGATCGATGTAGCATATAGATGATGGCATCCTCCGCTCCCACCTTCTCCTGGTATGTGAACTGCAGAGGGTCGAGGGCATGGCGGACCTGTTGGCTCAGGTGGTGAAGCAGCAGCCGCTCCATGGTCTTCATCACATGTAATGTCAGAGCAACAGGCCGGAAGTCATTCAGCTCACTAGGACGTGATCATCACGGGGCAACAAAGAACTGCTGCTTCACAAAGTGTCCTGGGTATCAGTCCCTCATTCTGTGACACTCCCTGTGTCTTTATACTTTTTTTTTCTTGTCCATGTCCTTCGGTTTGCTACCCATATCCTAAAAAGGATTACATGTTAGGCTAACTGGTCCGATCTTCTCTTTAGTGGCTGATTATAACACTAACTTGTGTCAGTTTGACTCACGCGCTTCACTTTTGTTTCTTTGCAGAGGAGGAGCGCCACGCAAAAGCCAATGACCGTGAATATAATGAAAGATTTCGTTATGCAGTAAGTCCAAACTTTTTTCCTTTTTCTTTTTCATAGAATTAAGTGGACACCAGGAAAGCAAAAGTGTTGCATTTGAAGGCTTGTTAAGTGTCACAAAATCTAGTTCTCAGACGTTACACTATGTTAAACCCCTTATCAAGCGGGGTCATTTTTGTTAAATCGCTTGTAAATTGACCTCTCCAAATTAGAATCATTGCTGTTATTGAACTATCTGGAGTATAAACACATGTTTGGTCTCTTTGTAAAGGTAACATTCTCTAGTTTCACCCTTAGTAGTCAGAATCACTGTAGGTGTGACTGATCAAAAGTTATGCACATTAGAACTCACAGAAAAAATGAATTTTTTTGTTCTTGCCTAAGTTTTTTTTGTGAAAATAAAGGAAAATAAAGCTGCAGTAGGTAGGTGGGGACAGAAACACACTATGTACCAACAGAATAGCTTGTTGACTACTCACATTTCAAATTTGGCTAGGACTGATTGCCGGGAAGCAGCTGCAGCCCATCCGGGTTCCTATAAAAGGGGCCGCCTCCCTCCAGTCAGCAGTGGATGTCGGGCGGTAGTAGACAGAGCTGGAGCGAGGACTGGAGGCAGTCAGGAGAAAGGCACAAAAGACTGTGAGCCTGGACTTTGGGGGATCGGTGCTGGAAGCACTGAGGTTTTGTGAGCACGTGACTTTTGTAAATAGTTGTACAATAAACGGTGTGTTGGGTGGCAATATGATGTCCGTCTGTCTGTGTCCGGGTCAAAGTTCACAACATGTAGAAGGGAAGGTGGGGAGAAGTTATATGGTAAAATACCTTAGAAACAGTGGTAAGTCTGGGAGATTTGAGGCATTCTGACAAAGACTACATGATAAAGAATACAAAAGAGGAAAGTAGAGTAATATAATACTCTAATAGACAAAACACCTTTCATCGGATTGGCTGGCCCAGCACCGACTCAGCTGTGGAATGGCTAATAGGGGGAGGCAGTTTGATGGCCGAGGTCTTCAGGACTCTAAACAAATCGAAATCGTATTCTGTGACATCATCTACTGTTGAATTCTGCTCTGTACTTGTACTATTTCTACAGTATTGTACTATTACATTATATTGAGGGGGCGGCACGGTGGCGCAGTGGTAGCGCTGCTGCCTCGCAGTTAGGTGACCCGGGTTCGCTTCCCGGGTCCTCCCTGCGTGGAGTTTGCATGTTCTCCCGTGTCTGCGTGGGTTTCCTCCGGGCGCTCCGGTTTCCTCCCACAATCCAAAGACATGCAGGTTAGGTGGATTGGCAATTCTAAATTGGCCCTAGTGTGTGCTTGGTGTGTGGGTGTGTTTGTGTGTGTCCTGCGGTGGATTGGCACCCTGCCCAGGATTGGTTCCTGCCTTGTGCCCTGTGTTGGCTGGGATTGGCTCCAGCAGACCCCCGTGACCCTGTATTCGGATTCAGTGGGTTAGAAAATGGATGGATGGATGGATTATATTGAGGATTACTTGTGTTCTGTTCTGTGTATTCTATTGTATTTACTCCCTTCTTTTTGACACCCAACCGACCTGGAAGGGAGTCTCTCTTTGAACTGCCTTTCCCAAGGTTTCTTCCATTTTTTTTTCTATAAGGGTTTTTTCTTGTCTTCTTAGAGAGTCGAGGCCTTGGGGGTCTGTCAAAAAGCAGGGTCTGTTAAAGCCCATTGCGGCACTCTGTGTGTGATTTTGGGCTGCTACACAAAAATAAATTGTATTATATTGTATTGTATCTGCATCCTCTGCCTCTATTCTGGGCAAGGAAGAGTTTTCTTTGCCCCGTTTCTTGGAGTGGCATAGGGCTAGAACCACCCACCTTCCCAAATGGGATGCCCGACCCTGCATATCGTTCATCACACCTGCTTTGAATAGACTGTAATTTTGCATTAAAGGTGAATTTGGTTTCATTTTCTTATTACACAAAATCGTCCATTTTGGTTGTGTGTTGTAGACTTTTTATGCCCACTGTAAAAGTGATTCTGATTCCGGATCTTTCCTCTTGACAGCGTGTTCCATCTCATTCCTTTAATACAATCAATCTAGAAGGCCACGGCCATAGTCATGGATCCCACAAATCCCAGAGTCCCAGTCATAGGGGGTTACGTTCTGAAATTAAACTCACAAAGATGAATGTAGTAATTGATTTATTAGAAGAGACAAAAAGGAAACAGTAAAGGGAAAGCATTGTGGGAAATTCCATTCCGAGATGTCAAATTTTGTACGCAGGGAAGCGTTTTTTACGCTTGCTATACCTAATGGATCCAAACTGTGCTTGAAATGATCTGTTAAAAAAATAAAATAAAACCTGCATATTAAATAAAGAGATGTAAGGGTTTCGCGTACTGCACATTCAAGTCTGTGCTTAATTCCATCTGTCAGCTTGGGTACTCTCGGTTTATTTAAAAAAAAAAAAAGAACCATATATGAAAAGAGTCTCCCTTATGGCGTTTATGAAAGCGTTTTGACTGTTTAAATCAAGCAGCAAGGCACAGGGCCATTAACACCGTTAATTAACCTTGCTGTATTCATGAATGCTAAGTGTGCTGTGCCAAGCAGTTCTCAGATTCAAAGCAGAAGGAAGAGGCGGCTCCTAAACCCCAGGAGAGGCCCGTTTTCCCTCATCATCGCTCGTTCCTGCCAGGCTGGTGGTGTAGGTAGGGGCAGCTTAATCAGCTTTCTGGAAAGCAACCCGCTACAGTGACACGTCTAGGAAGCAGCTGTAAAGGAGAAAACGCGTTCGCTCCTTGTCTCAGATTACTCACACCTACAGTGCCTTTAAAACGTATTCACATCCTGAGAGGTTTTCACGTTTTATTGATACACAAATTGAATCATAGTGGATGTAATTTAGCTTTTTTGACACGGATCAACAGAAAAAGACCCTTTAATGTCAAAGTGAAAACAGATCTCTACAACAGTGGTTCTCAAACTGTGGGGTGGGCCCACATAGGGGCCGCGAAGTAACTTAAAGGGGGGCGAAGATGTGAAAAAAAGAAAACAAGAATCAAAAATATGAAAAATACATCTATTGAAACCAAAACAAATGAACTTAAACTACATTCTGATACTAGAAAAATAGTTAGAGTTAGATAAATGTCGATAAAAGTTAAGTAGGTATAATAAAATATGCATCTATGATATATCATTAATTTAAAAAGAACAAATTGGTATTAGTGGGCTTCTTTCAAAAAAACATTAGGGGGGTTGCGATTAAAACTGTTATGAAAACTCAGGTCGCAAATACTTAAAGGTTGAGAAACGCTGCTCTACAAAATGGTGTAAGTGACGGACTGCAGCCCAACCTGAACGGGATGGATGGATGGATGGGGGAAATGGAGCTTCTTTAGGGCACTGCCTCCCTGGAATGCTAGATGGCAGCCTCACCTGGATTGACAGCAGATTCCCACAGGACACCATGGGACTTGGAGTTCAATATCTCACCCCGATGGGTACCGTGGGTGCTGTGGAAGTCGAGGAGCCATATGGCATTGAGGTTTCCGTCTAAGAGTGGCTCGGTGATATGAATTATTGTGCCTGCGAGTCATCATTGAGCTGGTTTTGCTGCGTTTCCCTACTTGACCAAGGGTGTCGCCATTTCCCAGTTTTTTCCAATCTGTTGCGTCCACCTGGGTCAGAGTTGCCTTCGATATAAACAACCCGGGTTAATAAAAACCCAGACGTTTGTGTGGAAAGTTGCGTACGCACATTTCGTGCTTCCTTTTGTGTGTATGTAAGCTTTAGAAATGAGGCTCCCAAGTGAGCACTAGCCTGCTTTAGGATATTTTAAGGCCTTTTGACCATCTTGTGTTGCTGTGCTCTCAACAGATGCCTTAGCCATTACACCACACTGCCCGACCATCTATCACATGGAGCTCATTCCATGTACCTTTGGCCACTGTGGACACTAGACCTCACCTCACCTTGTGCCTTTTCACTGTGGTTTTATGGCCGATCAGCAAGACTAAATATGTCAAACACATTCATTAAAGATATTAGAAAAGCAGGGTGTATAATAAACATGTCTGCAAACATTATATTGACGACATACCGAGAGACAGCACAGGCACGTGCCAATTTAACGCATTAACCCCGTGTGTGAGGGAGAGCGCAGTCTGAGGGGAGGTGAGGCTCGTCGCTGCCACACCTCACGTTTCTCCCCTACATTTGAACAGGAAATGCGCAAATTCAGCTATTTTGACTATAAAATGATCAAAATTATTTCAATAATCATTTCAATTATAGTACAGACCAGTGGACACATTTATTTCATGCTATCATTATTAGTTTTTTTTACTTTTCATGACTCACCTGCCTCCCCTGACCGCACGCCCCTGGGAATGCAAGAAGCATATGAGGCCGGGTGCAGTCATGACAGCTCGCTGAACAAATGAAAAGTTGGGACACCAAACCGGGTCGTCTCATTTTAATGAAAGCAGTCCAAACAAAAATCATGTCTCTTGGCGTCATTGTAAATAGCCTCTCAGGCAAAGGAGGAAAAGAATTCAGCTCCTTACTGCAAAATAAGGGGGGGTGATCACTGGAGATCTGTCCGGTGGGTCGCTCCAAGTACAAAAGATGCCTTCTTCTTCTTCTTCTTCTGGGTTTTTATGGTGGTTGGCGGACCAATGCAAATGGTACATTACCGCCACCCACTGAGCTGGAGTGTGGAGCAGAGATTCATTAAGCAAAAAAATATATATAAATAAATAAATAATTATTATTTTTAATAATAATTAAAAATTCAAATGTGCATTATGAAACACCAAATTGCCAAAGCTGCCCTAGTAGAATTTCCATTGAAATGATCTCCTTTTCCGTAGCTTTCAATATTTCTTTGCTCCTTATTAGCAGTGCACAAGACGCCTCCTTCCAGGCAGCCGGGCTCCTTTTATTACATGACCTGGAAGGGGCGGGGCTAAGTGCCCTCAATGGGCGGTTTCTCTGTGGTTTGGGAAGAGAAGGAAAAGAGAAAGTTGTTGACAGCGCCCCCTTTTGCCCCGGCAGGTTATCCCATACCTTAATTGAACCCATGAGCAGACACTCCAACGCACATGCATGACTCATAGCAAGGAGACAAATATAAATAATAAATAATTACAGTGGTACCTTGGTATTAATCCGTTCCAGATCCTTTGACTTATACCAAACAGGACGTATACAAAACAAATTTTTTCCATAAGAAATACAGTGGAACCTCGGTTTGCGAGTAACTTGGTTTACGAGTGTTTTGCAAGACGAGCAAAAAATTTTAATAAATTTTGACTTGATAAACGAGCGATGTCTTGCAATACGAGTAGTATGGATACACTTTGTCTGCTGAGCGTCATGTGATCACAACTGAGCTGAGGGTTCTTCTCTCTCTCTCCTTATCTCGCTCGCTCGCCCAGCGCGTCTCTCTCTCTCTCCTTATCTCGCTCACTCGCTCGCCCAGCGCGTCTCTCTCTCCCCTTATCTCGCTCGCTCGCCCAGCGCGTCTCTCTCTCTCTCTCCTTATCTCGCTCACACAGCGCGTCTCTCTCTCTCTCTCTCTTTATCTTGCTCGCTCGCCCAGCGCGTCTCTCTCTCTCTCTCCTTATCTCGCTCACTCATCCGTCTCTCTCTCTCTCTCTCTCTCTGGCAATCGTCTCCTATTCTCCGTCTAAGTCTGTGTGCCCCACTCATATAGTCAACATCCGTACGAGCGTATACTGTTTACTACAGCATTGTGACTGTGTGTGTGTGTGTGTGTGTGTGCGCTGTGAAGTGCGAGTCCCCATTTTGCTCCCCAAAACATGAAGCTGAGTCTCAGTACTTTAACATCAGCTTTATTCAGCTTGAAACAGCAACAGCGCTGTTATTTATTGTAGCGGGATCTTTACAATGTTCCTTGTATCACCCATTGATGACAGGCGCTTATAGCATGTCTGCGATCTTTTTGGATGTGCTTATACGGCGAACTGCTACAGCGCTGGGAGGCTGCGATTGCTTTGAGACGCTCTTACGCGTGTCGTCCCGTTGGGTGGAATCCCACATGAGTTTAGAAACTCACACCAGCCGTGATTCTTTTTAAAGGTAAAGTGCATGTTAATTTGTTTTATGTATTTTTACTTTATATTTTGTATTAATCATTTTTATGTGAATTGTTTTGGGTTGTGGAACGAATCATCTGAGTTTCCATTATTTCTTATGTGGAAATTCGCTTTGATATACGAGTGCTTTGGATTGCGAGCACGTTTCCGGAACGAATTATGCTCGCAAACCGAGGTTCTACTGTAAAGGGAAAATAATTAATCTGTTCCCATGAAAAAAAATCCTATTGTTATTGGCATATTATACATTGATGGGGTTGTATAAAATAATTTACACACTGCTTAGTACTAAAATACATAAATACAAAAGCAATTAGATGAAATAAATGAAAATGTAATCTCAATTTACTTTTTAATAACGTCTTTGTTTTTCACAATCGTAGATACCGTCGTTCTCGGCATATGGTATGCAGCAGTCATGTCCCGGATACGCACGCCACCTTCATACTTTTCAACAATCAATTCAAATTTATGTGAAAAAACACAAATCACGTGAAAATTCACAGAGAGTTATAGCGCGGGTTGTTCACTGAATGCTAGCAACTGGCGTACTGACGCTCGTGGGCAGTCGTGGCTTTGTCTTGGGAGAGGTAAACAAGGGTAGCACGCGAGTCGTATTCCAAACAAAGGTCGTATACCACGCAAAATGTTTCGTGTCCAAACAGGACGTATACCAAGTTGGACTTATTCCAAAGCGGACGTATACCAAATACAGCCATATTGATAAAAAATGACATAATAACAGAAACACATAATTCTAAAAATAAGGGAAAATAAACATAAAGCGGGGAACAAACCCTGGCTATAACATAACAGCCCAAAGCTGCCAGTTCCATCCCCGCATGTGTTAGTGAATCATCCTTTGCTCTGATTTTAAATGGTGGGCATGTAGCCTAATCTTTAAGTCACCTTGGATAAAGACTTTGGCAAGCCATGTGGTACTAAATGGGTCAGTTGCCCATCACAGGGCACACACAAAACCCCTACAGCCTTATAAAGGGCCAGTTGACTTAATGTGGCCAGTTTTGAGGTGTGGAATGAAACTGCAATACAAAGAGAAGGTCACAGAGACAACGACTGAGTCCAGAATTTGAGCTCAGGACTTTCTTATCTCGGAAGTCACTTTATGTTATTGTCATCAAGATTAAGAAGAGATTTGGAGACATTCTTCTAAAGTTAGCCTTCTGCTTGGTCATGACGTGTGTCTGATTCCTAATGGAGCTCTTTAATGTTACTTTTTTAGAATTCAGGCTGTGGGGTTGTACACAGTATAATGCAATTTCTTGTCAAAGTCTTTCCCATTTAAAATGCCATCTAATAACTACTGAAAACAAACTAAATTTCACGTTCTCTTTGATCAGCTGGTAGAGTAAGTGGCTTGCGTCTACTAGTCATCACCGTTTATTGAATTTATCTTATCTGTCCTTTTATACGAGGCAGTGGCATTAATGGGCTCCTTCTGCACTTTGGTCTTTTAATAACCTACGAGATTTGGTCCTCTTGTCTGAGGCTTTCGTTCAGCGCTCACAGTTGAGTGCATAGTAAATCAATCAATAAATAATTGGTTAACAAATTTCACTTTAAATTTTGTGATGCAGTCAGCTGAAGGTAACTGGAGCGGAAAGGCGGCACTCACTTTCTATTTGGTAGGTTTAGGGCCAATTGGCCAGCAACCAGAGGGTACCTTATTGTGAGCAGCAGCTGATTAATCTTAAAAGGAACTCTGAAGATTCTCTTAGGAAGTGTCAACCCACCATACTTGCTTTAATAAAGATTCAGGGGACGAGCCTGGCATAAAATGGGACACGGTGGGCTAAGTGACAGATTCAAGCCTTTTTATATCTCCATTAACAAGAGGCAGCAGGCATGTGCTGTGTGAGCCCATTTGTGCAAAATGTGAGACAGAGGAAAGCCAGTTTGACAGATAAAAAGAAAGATACAGGGGGTCCTCGGGTTACAACGTCTCGACATACAATGTTTCGAGTTTACAACGCTCACTCCCATAAAAGCTTAAAAAAATTGAGACATGAGAAGGAATAAAAGTGAGGATTTTTTTACACTCATTTATTCTGCTGCTACAGTACATTGTACAGTACAGTATATTTATGTCCTTTTCCTTTTTCTGTGGCTCCGTTGTGTTTTTATGTTCTAGGTTATGATTTTGCAAGCGATAGGTAAGTGACTTAAGCTAGAGTGTGTTTCTACTTACACCAAAATTCAGGTTACATCACCGTCGTAGGATTGGAACTGTGTCGTAACCCGAGGACCCCCTGTAATTAGGAAGAATAAAGTAGTCACAAGAGACTCTGTCCAAAACAGGACTGGCACAAAAGGGTAGAGGTTGGGTTTTTATAGGTGGTGGAAAGAAAGAGGCGGGTCCAGGAGGGAAGAAGGGGAAGTGAGGTCAGAAGGAGGCCGTGGTCTAGAGAGGAACGAGGAAGCTGGTTAGGGCTTAGGTGTTCTTGTCATCTGGTGATCTGCAGAAGAAGGACAAGAGGTATAGGTGCACAGCATCAACCCCTGGGTTCACCGACAAAAGCGCGATAGACATATGCGCCCCGACAAAACCGCGATGGACAAATGAGCGCCGACAAAGTCGCTAACTGGTTTTCAACAAATGCGCGCCGACAACAACAACAACAACAACATTTATTTCTATAGCACATTTTCATACAAACAGTAGCTCAAAGTGCTTTACATATTAAAGAATAGAAAAATGAAAGACACAATTATAAAATAAAATAAATCAACATTAATTAACATCGAATAAGAGTAAGGTTCAATGGCCAGAGGGGACAGAAAAAACAAAAAAACTCCAGACGGCTGGAGAAAAAATAAAACCGACAAAACCGCGATGGACAAATGAGCGCCGACAAAGTCGCTAACTGGTTTTCGACAAATGCGCGCCGACAAAATCACCATGACAAAATCGCGAGAGAGGCCAAGAGAGTGGGACGCGTACGTGCGCATTATGTACACATTATGTGCTAGGTTATAACTGTTATAACTGCTGATGGCATGCCGCGAACAAATGACTCAGTCGAGGGTTGGCATAACGCGTCGTATACAAAGCGGAATTACCAGCAGTCAGGCAGCCAGCAAGTCTAAATACGCTCAACTATCAAGACGTCTTGCTGCAATTCTTCCTACATATGCAGGGCGTGATCTTAAGGACTATCTGCGTGCCGTGTCTCATAATATTGACTTGTAAAATAAACATTGTTATATATGCTTTAAACTAGTAATTCATATTTAATGAAACTTTCGCGATTTTGTTGGCACGATTTTGTCTGCGCGATTTTGACGCCGCGTTTTAATCGGCGCTATTTTGTCGGCGCTCATATCTCTATCGCGCAAATGTCGAGTCACACACCCCCTGGCTCACCGTTTTACACCCAGTTAAGCCCTTTGACTGCCTTCTAGGTGCACATGTGTGACAACAGGAATGGGAAAAGGAAGAAAGATAGAAAATAAGGAATATAGATGGGTGTGTAGATAGGTGTGTAAGGAACTATTAGATAGATAGATAGACAGATAGATAGATAGATAGATAGATAGATAGATAGATAGATAGATAGATAGAAAAGACACTTCATAATAAAATTATTAGATAAAAGTTAAAAGCACATTATTAAGACAGTTATTACAGTTAATGGATAGATAGATGTGTCTCTGTCATTCCAACAGAGTGCATCACAATCATTAAAGATAAAGCTCTACTAAAATATATAATATATTATTATAAAATCATAATATAAAAATTGAAAGAACGTTATTACAGTTGGTAGATAGAGATAGATAGATAGATAGATAGATAGATAGATAGATAGATAGATAGATAGATATGTAAGGCACTATATATTAGATAGATAGATGTTGTAAGGCCCTACGTAACAGACAGACAGATAGATGTGTAAGGCAGGGTAAATTCAAAAAATGTGAAATAGGTAGAATGATATATAGATGTGTAAGGGACTATATAACAGACAAATAAATAGCTCATTGTGAAAATGCCAGGACCGGCCATATATTTTTTAAAATTTATCAAGAATACTTGAACTTTACAACACAATTTCACATGGTAAATGCATGTGAAGGAATAACTTTGTCATGAGAAATGCCTAGCTTATCCTTTAACATAGCTTTTTCTGAAAGTAAATCTTTTATTTATATGGATTTTATGTTGCCATTTGTGTGATTAGTTGTATTTTTTTTTACACTGGTTCCCCCACTTTTCAGTATTTTTGAGACCTTTCTATGCCATAACAGCATTCTTATTTACAAAATTACAAATGCATTAAAACAAAAAAACTCTCACAAGCCATTTAAGCTCTGGTTGGAGCCCTAGCATGTTCAAAATCTGAGTTGACCTTTTTAAACTGAGTGAGCAGGTTTTTTCAGTGGCTCCACAACCCTGGTTATGACTGGTTATTGGATGGGAATGAAGATACATTTTTCCTGTTTGCTTTTCATGGCAGTGCTGCTCCTCTTCCAATGAGGTGCCTCCTGGACTTCGGTGTTCAGCTGGAGCTGACGATGTGTTATTCAGAAGTCCTGGTAATTTCCTGTAATTTGTTGTTGGAGCATTAGTACTCGGACTTTTGGCCTAATACTTATTCTAATTAGAACATTACACCCACATAGACACCACAATTTCTTCTGTCCGTCGATCCTGTTGTCACACATGTGCAACTGAGTGTCACACTCCAGGCTCATCCTTGGAAAGCAATTCCACCCCTGGGCGAGAGGGGGCACTGTTGCTAATGGGATCATCTCTTTCTGTTCCCACAGCAAAGGAGAAGACGCCCAATGAGGGCAACTGACTCTGCACCTTCTGGTCGGAGGGCTATATATTTGAGGTGCTCACAGAAGATGGCATCTCATTCTGGACTGATGCCTGATAGAGATGGAGCCCCAGTGTCATAGTTAAGGGCTGGAGTGGTGGCTCTGAGGCTAGGGATCCGCACTGGCAATCGGAAAGTCACTGGATCAGATCTCGTAATTGTCAGAAGTGATTCCACTCCGTTGGGCCCTTGAGCAAGGCTGTTAACCTGCAATTGCTCCGTCCTAGGTATGATGTTAACCTGCATCCAGCCCTACAAGCAGGTCTTCTAACTTGCAAGGGTAAATTTGGGGGATGGTGGCAGGACTGGCACTCCAGCCGATGTAAAAAACCTCACACTGTTCCAGTGTGGTGCTGAGGTGTCACCCGTTGCACAGATGCATTTGGGTCCTAATCTGTGGTTTGTCATGTAGTGGGTGTGCCAACATGCTATATCAGCGCAGGCTCCTAATCTCTCTCTCTCTCTCTCACCTGTAGTCTCATACCTTGCACGACCACCCTATGTGTGAACGTGATGCCCCCAGCCTTGGCTTCACCCATTTCCTGGGACATTTATAGTCAGAAACTGAGGAAGGACTAAAACATTACAATTGCTTTTTATTATTATTATTTTTTTTTTACAGGACAATCGCATCAAGACTTCGAAATACAACATCTTCACATTCCTGCCAATCAACCTATTTGAACAATTCCAGCGTGTTGCCAATGCCTACTTTTTGTTCCTGCTTATATTACAGGTAACTTATCCTAAGCAGTGTTTAGGAGGGAGTCCGCCGGGCCTCATTGGCTCTCCCTGGCACTTCAATGAACTTTCAGCCTTTCCTATTGTTGATTAAGCTATTGGAACATTAAGAGCTGCGGATATGGAAAGCTCTTGTCAGATAAAATTATCTTGGAGCGACTGCTTTATGTTATTCAGGAAATTCATTTTGGCAAAGTTTTCAACATTTGGGTTTATCTATGCGTAGACACTGGTGTATCTTAAAAGAAAGACATGCAGATAAATAAGCAGATCAAAAGAGACATGCAAAGCCAATATTTATTCTACAGTACGTCACTGCCAAAGACCTCGACATCTTAGCTTTGAATCCCACTCTGTTGTTTACTTGTGTTTGCGTGGGTGTGCCCCCCATATCCCAAAGAGGTGATTGTGAGGTTACATTGGTGATTCTAAACTGATCCAGTATGAATGGGAGTGTGTGTGTGTGTGAAATTATGAGGTTAATTGGTGATTCTCCACTGATCCAGTATGAATAGGAGTGTGTGTATGTGTGTGTTTGGGGGTCTGTGATGGTCCGCCATCCGCCCCAGGATTGGTTCCTTGTGACGGTGCGGTCTGGCTCCATGCTCCCTCTTCTGATTTAGGAGCCTCTAGAACCCGACATTGTTAGTAATGTAACTGATCTGATGGGGACAAATCACACTGTAGCAAGGGGATGGTGCAAAAAGTGCAAGAGTGCTTTCTTGGTGCAGTCTTCTAACAAACAATCAATAAATAATCCATAAAACAGATGTAAAAAGTGAAGGTTAAAATGAAAAAAAAAAATCCTTTAAAATGAGGCAAAAAAAAAAGAAAAAGGAAGTATTCCTTTCAAAAAAATCTGGTGCCTTCACCATCTAGCTGGCGGCTCCCCTGCTCATCCCATACGGGCCTTGCAGCAGGGGAGTCGCTCTACCACCACAGGTGCAGCTGACCTTCTAACCTGGTCTGGTAGCCTTCCATCCCCTGGCTATGTATGGCTGCCAACGAACCGAGACTCAGGTTCCCCAATGGCCAGGGCGCTCACACTGGGGATCAGCCTCCCAAACCTCTGTGACTCCTGCTACCATCTGCGGCGAGTCATCCTCGGGACTGCTCAGCTGGCCCTCTACTGAGTGTCTGCAACACACTCCTCCTCAGGGGCTCCTCTCCCAGCTGCCTGCTCTCTAGTGAGCCTGCTCTTGCTTGTGCCCGCACTGGCTCTCAGCCTCCTTCTTCTTCTTCTTCTTCTTCTTCCTCCTCCTCTTCCTCTAACGTCCACTTTCTCTCTTTTTTCATTTTTCTTTTTTCTGTTTCTGTGCCAAAAACAACATTTATTTATATAGCACATTTTCATACAAATAATGTAGCTCAAAGTGCTTTACGTGATGAAGAAAAGAGAAATAAAAGACAAAATAAGAATTAGAATAAGACAACACTAATTTACATTGAATAAGAGTAAGGTCCAATGGCCAGGGATGACAGAAAAAGCAAAAAAAAAAAAACTCCAGACGGCTGGAGAGAAAAAATAAAATCTGCAGGGGTTCTGAGGCCACGAGACCACCCAGCCCCCTCTGGACATTCTATCTAACACAAATGAAAACAGTCCTCTTTGTATTTAGGGTTCTCATGGAAAGACTTGATGATGATGGTCATGCAGACTTCTGGCTTTTAATGCCAGCCCATACTTGTACGGCTCCGTGAGCGCAGCGTCTTAATCGCGTACCGCAGGAAGCTGATGAAGTAATTGAGAACGATCGCACCCTCACGTGCAGGTGCGACTTGCCCCAATTACCTCACTAACTCCTCGTGGTTGTGCGTTCGCGCCCACGGAGATTGACACGGCTATTTGGATTTTTTAAATTTGCCCTTTACCTTCAGAGCTGTCTTGTGTACAATGCTGCTATGATTGGCTCCCCATAACTCACTGCTGGGTTACACGAGCCTGAGGAAGTCGTGTTACCTGAAGATTCTCGAAGTTCATGAACGATATGAACATGTGATTTTTAAAGGGGCGGGGACAAAGGCAAAGTGGGTGGTGCCACTTCTTTATTTTTCAAGGAACGTTTTTGAAATATCCCAGTGAGCAAGTACTGTCACTACTTAGAAGCTTACTTAGGCTTTGTATAACAGTCGTTGATTGAGTCTCTGAAAGGAGCTATATAAGATCAATATTGGGATGACTGGTGACTGATAAAGTGATTTTGTTGAAGGACAGGCCGACATGTTGAGTCTGCAAGATATTTGTCAGAGTGGATTTATTGTGGAGCAATGCAGGCCTGTAGTAAAAAAAAAAAAAAACTAAAGATACTTAGACAAGACTATTATTAAAGACAGTATGATGCTGGCAGTGAATATAAGATTTTATACAGACACAAGACCACCAAGCTTGTTTGGTTAGCAGTTAGATAACTTGTCCCCATATCTCATCCAAACATTTTTGTTTTACAAACTTTAAAGAGTTTCTGTTTTAAAGACTTAACTCTGAAGTTTGTTCCGGATGCCCACCAAGTGCTTCTCTCGTTTTCTGTCTGGAATGCACTTTGCTGTGACTCCAACTAGCGGCCCCTGTGTCACGGACTATTGTGAGCATGAAAATACCAGGAGATGATGCATGAAAACAAAAGACACGGTCAAGAATAGAAACTGGGAATTCCAGTCGAGGACCAGCAGCCAAAATCAAAAGAACAAGGTGACCTCCAGTGACGCTTGGCCCCTGTGACAGTTCGGGTTGGCACCAAAGTCCCTGGCAGCACTCAAACCCGAACTATTGATAGTGATAACTCGAGAATGAAGACACATACCACAGCAGAGGAAGGTGCAAAGTGCTCTGTGCTTTTATTCTTAAACACAACAAGGGTTCAAACAGCGAAGTCCGATCTTTAATAAATAAATAAATAAATAAATAATCCATAGGAAAATAAAGTTAAAATCCTGACAGTAATCCTTTCAGTAAAACAATCAGGAGTCTCCTCTAATAACTCATTACGGTCTTGTAGCCAGAGGAGACGGCCTCTCGACAGGCACAGTCAGCCAACTGAAATCCAGGCTCAGGTCCCCACCTGTTGGTTCATTGGGGTCTGCGTGAGGGGTGCTGCACCGAGCATCGCTCTGTCTCAGAAGAGGAGCCACCCCTTCATCCCCCCTGGAGTGCCTGCCACAAGGTCATCCACACGACTGCCTTCCTGCACTCCTTCACACGGACCCCAACAGATCCTGCCTTCTTACCATCTTCCACTTTATCCTCCATGTCTCAGATGTCTTTCTTGTTCTTCTCTTGTTTCCTGCACTGACTCCTCTTTTATCCATCTGTGGGACAATTACGACTCGCAGGATGTCAATGAGACATTTGGATTTTTTATTATAGGTATAGTAGGCAGGATTGGATAGATAGATAGATAGAAAAGGCACTAAATACAGTATAAAGAGAGTTAAATAGATAGATAGATAGTAAAGGCACTAAATACAGTAGATAGATAGATAGATAGATAGATAGATAGATAGATAGATAGATAGATAGATAGATAGAGAGAGAGAAAAGGCACTATATACAGTAGATAGATAGATAGATAGATAGATAGATACTGCATTGATCCCGAGGGAAATTTAAATACCAGTAGCCAAGGATTATACCAAGTTATATTCAAACATTTACGTACACACTATTTACAGTAAATAACATTAAGTGCGTACCCAGGGCTTGTAATCTCAGAGTCCAATAAAGGGAATGTAGATGGCGCATACAATAATGCCAGTGCAATGGGAACTGTGCAAATAACGTCATAATAAAGTGTCATAATAGTAAAGAAAAAGTAAAATAAAGTGACATAGCTTATGTTAATAGGATAACAGTGACGCATTATGAAAAAAGGTTATACACTAGTGACCAAGTAGTGAGATTTCAGGTGTGGTGCACAGCTAAAATAGCTTATGAGCAGAGAAGGAGCATCAGGGTCTGAACTGAACCCCAATCCCCCCAGCCCCACACAAAGGGCCCCATTGGGTAGAGTTAAAGAGTCTAATGGTGCTGGAGACAAAGATCTTTTAAATCTATCCTTATAGCAGTTCCGTGATAGCAACTTACCACTAAACAATTAGTGTTTAATTATGGTGGTGTACAGTGGGTGATGTTCATTGTCCATAATAGATAGCAGCTTCCCTAGTGTCCTCCTCTCTGCCACTGTCACCAGAGAGTCCATTTCCATGCCAACCACAGGTCCTGCTCGCTTAATCTGCTTCTCAATACAATCAGCAGCTCTTCTCTTCAAGCAAAGAGCACACCTCAGCCTAGAAGAGAGCACTGGCCGACACCGACAGACAGAACATCTGCAGGAGTTTCTTACATACGTATGTTAAAGGGGCCGAGCCTCCTCAGGGAACAGCGCCGGCTTTGCCCCTTCCTGAACAGAGCGTTTGTGTTCTCTGAGCAGTTCAGCCTGTCATCTGACTGCACTGCAAGGTATTTATAGGTCCTGACCCGCTCCACATCAACCCCTTCAATGGAGACAGGTCTCAGTGGTGGTCTAGACCTGTGACAGTCCACGCCCATCTCCTTGGTTTTGGAGGTGCTCAATGAAAGTTGGTTTGACCGACACCATGCTACAAAGTAATTCACCAGACCCCTGTACTACTCCTCCTGATGTCCACCCCTGACTTACCCCACAATGGCAGTGTCATCTGAGAACTTCTGCATATGGTAAGTGTCAGAATTGTAGTCTGATGTGTACAGGGTGAAGAGGAAAGGAGAACGGGGCTCCTGTCCTAGTGATTGCAGTCTCTGAGGTTCAGTTCACCAGTCTGACAAACTGAGGTCTGCCAGTGAGGTGTAATCTGCTTCACCAGAGGCTTTAATTCTTCTAGATCTGTGTAGTTTATCTTATGAGGTCTCCAAAAGAATTACTCCAGCATCCTCCAAGGACATGCAGATCCTATAATGAACCCTGACTGTTGGTCATCTTGTTTCTTATATGGGGAAAGAATGGAACTTCAGAGAAGGTCTGGAAGTGATGCCAGTGGGCTTCTCCTTCACTCCAAGGCCAGTAACTTCATTCCTTGTTTCACCTCTTGAGCAAAGCCCCCAAGACGCCCCCAGTAAGCCATATGTGTGACACCCTACAGCGGAGTGCATGCAGAAAGTCTTCAGACCCCCTCACTCTCTGCACACTTTTTAGTGTTGTCGATTTAATTTGAAAGGGATGCATTTGCCATTTTGGCCCATCAATCTACACTCCATAACCAAGTTTACAGAATGGTTTAAAAATCAAAAACTGAAATCTCACCTTTACTTCAGTTTGCAGACTCTTTGTTGTTGCACTCCAAACTGGTGCCTCCTGTTTGCTTTAATTCTTCTTGAGATGATTCTAGAACTTGATTGAAATCGACCCACGTATTTGGAAGCACCTGATCGGTCTTCCTTTAATCTTTCACCTTCTATAATGAATAAATGGCCATGACACCCACCAGGAAATTTCAAATGAACTGTGAAAGCGCAGGCTGGCAGGTTAAGGGACAGCCACATAGTGAGGTGTTTTAGTGGCCACTGGACTTTACACCAAAGGTGGCTGAGCAGCTCTACTGTCTACTCGGTTACTAAAATAGGTGAAGTGCCTTGGAATGGATTAAGTATGGAAAAGCCTTGTAAAAACATAAGGTGGGTGGGCTGTATGCTTCAGAGTAACACTTTCCCAGAATCCTTCTGGTTCTAAACAAGATTTCCAGGCTCCGTTACTCAACTCAAATTAGCTGTTCTTTCCTTCCAGCTAATTCCTGAGATCTCCTCACTGTCCTGGTTTACCACCATCGTGCCTTTGGTGCTTGTACTAACGATCACTGCTGTCAAAGATGCTACAGATGACTATGTGAGTATCACAACAATATTTATGTGCCATCTTTGAGCATGTTATGGGGTATGTGAGGAGCTTAGCAGCATCACAGAAATCCACACGAAAGAAAGTGGCAATTTGGTTTTCGCATCAGAAAGCCACCAGTCACAGGGCTTAGTCAGCTTAAGTATGTTTAAAGCTTCAGCATGAAGCAAACTGAGAAACCTATAAAAATGTGAAAGGAAAATCAATGCCTGCTTTATTGACATTGGTATTTTAGATATGCTATATACAGTGCGTGAGTGTGTACATATATACGTACGTATATATATTGTAGCAGATCAGCCCCCGAACACAGACGGACAGACACCAGATGTCCAAAAATCACACACGTTTAATAATCTTCATTGTTCTTTACAGCACCACACAATGCATAAATCAGCCACAATTACTTTTTTCATTTCTCTTTCCTCTATTCTTCTGCCGCCCTCACTCCTCCACTCGTAAACTCCGTCCTTTTCTTCCCGACTCCGGCTCGACTAATGGAGTGAGGTGGCCCCTTTCATAATGCCCCGGATGTGCTCCAGGTGCTTCGTGACAATCTTCCAGCAGCATTTCCGGGTGTGGAGGAGTCATCTATAATCATCTGGGCGCCCCCCCAATGGTGATCATGTGGCCCCCATGTGGACCAGGGTGGCTGCCCTCTTGTGGCCTAGGATCTCCAGCCAGCCGCCACAATATATATATATATATATATACACAGTGCATCTGGAAAGTATTCACAGCGCATCACTTTTTCCACATTTTGTTATGTTACAGCCTTATTCCAAAATGGATTAAATTCATTTTTTTCCTCAGAATTCTACACACAACACCCCATAATGACAACGTGAAAAAAGTTTACTTGAGATTTTTGCAAATTTACTGAAAAAAATAAAAAAACTGAGAAATCACGTGTACATAAGTATTCACAGCCTTTGCCATGAAGCTCCAAATTGAGCTCTGGTGCATCCTGTTTCCCCTGATCATCCTTGAGATGTTTCTGCAGCTTCATTAGAGTCCACCTGTGGTAAATTCAGTTGATTGGACATGGACAAAGTCCAGTTGGTAAGCCGGATTTTTTTTAAACAAATGCTGTTTTGCTCCCTATAATCATCCCTCCCCATTGCATGTTCAAGCCCGTTTTGGCCAGTTTATTGCAGGTTTCAGTGGCGCCTATGTAATGAATATCAATATATGCACACACACTTTTGACAAGTAGTAATTTGCTTTTTTGAATTATATTCTAGTTTCGCCACAAAAGTGACAACCAAGTCAACAACAGACATTCTCAGGTACTCATCGATGGCAAGTAAGTGAATTGAAATATCTGCCTTTTGCATTGTTCTCCAGATTATTAAACAGACAGCTCTCATAATATGTGGGGGTTTCCTGAGACCTGAGATTTATGCATCTGAATGTTATGCCAAGGGTACCTTTGTAAATGATTTGAGTGCTGATGTTAATTATGTCCAGGATTTTGTTCTTGCATTGTGCTTGGAGCTGCCAGGTTAGCCTTTGACCCCCATTACCTTGCAAAGCAATTTTTCTTAAATTTGTTTTTTCTCATGACCCAATCTTGCCCTTCTTAGTGCCTTCGAGACACAGAATTGCTGGCGACAGTATTACTGGCGTAGAAGGGGGTTAACTGCTTGGTGATTTGGCACCAATAGTCATAGTGGACCAATGCTGCTTGCTTTAAACACCTGCAGTGACCCATCATGGGACTGTTCACAAACTGTATAGTGACTCACGCCACTGCACAACCCAAAGGCAGGCAACCTGTGATCCATAATGGGTCGTGTCCTATAGTTTAAGACCCTGTGCTTTAGAGGATTAGGCAGGTTCAGTATAGATGCAATATTAAAAAACAAAAGTTTGAATTACATTTCTGGTCCATATGCAGCTGTTATATCAGTACGGTATCTAATGAGACAACTCAGCGTCAGCACTCTCATACTAACAGAGACTTGTCATATCAGAGGGGGGACCCACAAATTCCCAGAATTGTTAAAACAAAAAAAAACTGTTATAAAACTTACAGCAATTTACTTTTAGTTAATTTCAAAATACTTACCGTGAGACGCAATCCACTTGTCCCAGCACTTCTGTTAACATTTCCTGTACTCCTCTTTGGTCACTGTGTCTAGAGCCTCCTGTATTTCTTCCATGATTGCAAATCTTTTACCCATCACTCTCAATTTGAATTTTGGGAGCAAAAAGAAGCTAAAGAAAGTGAGATCTGGCAAGTACAGGGGGTGTGAAGCAACAACCACATTGCTGTTGGTCAAAAACTCCTTGACTGACAGCGCGGTGTGTGCAGGAGTGTCATCACGGCTCAAAATTCAGTTCTACGTGTGTCGCTGCTCTAGACGTCTTTTATCTTTTTTGTTCCCTAATAGATTTTCGTAGACACCTCAGCAGCTCCATGTCATTTCACTGATTAACAGTCCGCTCACTCTTTACAAACAAGTTCATCAAAGCCGAAAAACATGATCATTGTTGTCTCTTGAAAAATCTGTCAGATCACCGAAGTCACCTGATCGATTATAGAATATGTGCCAGAAAGATGAACTCGATCAGGTTAGCATGATGCTACTTGGCGTACTGATTGACCGGACTGTAGGCATATGATACCTAACTACACCCTGATCCCATGCTACGGACCACCTCTGAGAATGTTTTAGTCCATCCCCAACTGTAATTCTAACCTAACTACGGACCACCTCTGAGAATGTTTTAGTCCATCCCCAACCGTAATTCTAACCTAACTACGGACCACCTCTGAGAATGTTTTAGTCCATCCCCAACCGTAATTCTAACCTAACTACGGACCACCTCTGAGAATGTTTTAGTCCATCCCCAACCGTAATTCTAACCTAACTACGGACCACCTCTGAGAATGTGTGAGTCCATCCCCAACCGTAATTCTATCTTGAGTCCTCCATCCTTCATCCTGCACTTGGACAGATAGAAGGCTCACCTGTGTGGGCAATGGATCAGGAATGCATTTGGAATTTGTTTAAAAAATACAGTATGCTTCAGTCTCAAAAGAATATTCAAACACATTATAGCAGTATCCCAAAACAGTCAAAATTTTTAATTACATTGGAATGTAGTGTAAGATAGGAATCAGCCTGAATGGCATGCCAGTCTATTACAGGACACACTCAGCCATATTGGGCCAATTTAGAGAAACCGACTAAAGGCTGTGTCACATGACATGACTTTTCCAATGATTTTTTAGTCATGGGCCTGCATTTACATAATCTTAGTGAGTCGAAGGCTTCTGTAAAAGTAGTCGTGTAATGTGAAATGCCAACGATTTTCAGTCATAGCCTTCATTTACATAATCTCGGCGATTTGGAGGCAGTTGTGTATTGTTACATGTCCATCAACTCAGTCCAACTAGTCCACGACTTGTTCCGGAAAAATCAAATCCGTTTTGTCTTTAGTTGTAAGGGTGGGCTCCGTGTACATGACTAATGACAACCTATGAATGCTCACCCAGAAGTATAATTCATGTAACGCAGTGACAAGGAATAAAGAACCTTTAGTGTTTTGAACCCTCACAGACAGAAGAGGAGCTCATCTGTCTGATGTCTCATATTTTATGTACCACGATAGAATGAACAGATGTGAGCATTAGTATGCTTTGCCCCCTATGATCCAAGTTACCCAAACTATTCTATAATTATTTACCACTCTGATGCTGATCTTTCTGATCATAAAATAGGTCATTACGATAGCAATTGATGAGAAGAATTCATAATTAAGTGCAGAATTATGGCATTTGAAGGTTCCTCTAGGGTGCCTCTTTCTCTTGCACGATTTGGCTCCAAAACTAATCAGCACATCGGCATCTCATAACAGGCTTAAGTTTCGAGTTTGGTAGTTTTCTGTCCAGCCGTTTTAGCTCTAGACCGTCCTCAAGAAACTGTGACAAACAGACACACACCCATCATCGAAAGATCAGGGCACCCTAAAACATCGAGATCCGTCGAAAACCTAAGATTGAAATTTTTGACGAATCTAAAACTTTCGCTCCTCCCGCATGGATGATAGGTTGTGATGTTAGGGTGGGGGAGGGCACAAAGCAATAAAAGAGACAACTCTGCGGCTGAACTCGCTGTACCCGTTAAAGCTTTGTACATCACCAGGTCCCCCAGGTAGCACGCTATTGCCTGTCTGAGAAAGGGGTGAGCACAACTGTGCTGGAAGGTCCTCACTCAGTTTCTAAATTTCACATGCCCGGTAATTTTTTCTGTCGGGTAAATTATAACAGAACAGCAACTGCAGTCAGCAACTCTGACATAACCAATGACTACAAGTCACCTAATATGACATCAGTGTAACAAGACAAGCACTTCTTGGGGCAACGAGCTGTTAAAGAATTCAACAAATTAAAATGGAAAATGTGTTGTACATGTGAATACGTTCAGCATGTTTGTCATGTCGGAATTGTTGTTTGGAAAAGAGGATGAGTGAGCCGTGAACTTCCTTTAGCTGACTTGATACACCATTCATTGTGCAGCAAGAGCAAGACTGAATGAGGAGTCTGTCCTGATTGGATCAGCCCTGCTGGAGGAGGTCAGAAATGGGGCAGGGTTTATCAAGCTAGCCAATCAAAGAACAGAACAGATGTCCTGCTCCAATACAGTGCCTCCGGGAGTATAAAAAGTATAAATGTAAGGGAAGTGATGATAACCTATGAGTGGGAGCTTGGAGACTAAGAGTCCAGAATGGACAGACCAGCTTGTTCAGCCATTGTAGGGTCAAATGCCCACCATTATCACCGAGCTCAAAGTGTTGCTTCTCTCCTGCATTTCTGGGTTAACATTTCTGTGTAACGCTTGGATGATTTTTGAATGCCTTCCATTCAAGCCCATTTCTTTTTTGTGTCATTTCATTGCAGATTGCAAAATGAAAAATGGATGAACGTACGCGTTGGAGACATCATCAAGTTGGAGAACAATCAGTTTGTTGCTGTAAGTACCGGTGAAATGCAACCCCCCTGTGAGGCTGCTGGGTTGCTCTGCATGAAATATTCGTAATAATTTCATTTGACGGGAGGCACCCGAACAGAGTCTTGAACGGATGGAAATATTTAGCATGGAAAAAGTCCATGGGGGAGCTGGAGCTGTTCTGTTTCAACCTGCACCCATAAGATTGCCACCTGGAAGCTCTTCCGGGCCAGACAGAACCTCACACCCTCACAGGGTAACCTGCCTTCTCCTCAATAGCTCTCCATAGCAGAACATGAGGACTCCAACAGGGCTGCCCCACCAGAACTACAACTCCCATGCAGCCCTCTGGGTATTCCGAATGCGAGACATGCCAGGGGGTGCTGCCAACAAATGGCCTTGGAAGGCAGTCTCCTTCTGTCCTTCTGCAAAGATGGCTTCCCAACCAGGAAAGGTACCATCAACCAACTCAGATGGAGTGCCCATCCATCCACATCCTCCTTCAGTAGCAGATCTTCCATCCATCATCCAACCCGCTATATCCTAACTACCGGGTCACGGGGGTCTGCTGGAGCCAATTCCAGCCAACACAGGGCGCAAGGCAGGAAACAAACCCCGGGCAGGGCACCAGCCCACCGCAAGTAGCAGATCTTATAAAAATTATTTTTTTACGTTGTTTAAACTATGCTGGGCTGTAGTCATCAAGGAGCTCAATTTCTCATTTTTTGGTGAAAATGGTCATTTTGACAACTGAAAGTCATTTTTGATTCTCCACAGACACGCATAGAGACGCCATGCTAAAATCAACCTTCTTGATGTTTTGAACCTTGCAGAATCAGAATCTGTACTTAAACTTGATAACAAATTTTTGACTCCATAACCAAAGTATCAACAAAACTAAAATTGCATTAACTTTGCTTTGATTTCTGAAGTGCAAGACTCACATCAAACAAACACGTGGCAGATGAAAGGCTGTCACAACCGCCCTCACGTTCGGGTGACAGTGAAACTTGAGTGAAGTCTGAACTCGGCCATGCCAAACCGTACTTTCTTTTAAAAGTCTCACAATCTCTTGACACAAATTCCCCAGTTCAGGAGTAAAAAATACACATAAACACATCAAAATAAATGTTTGGCAAATATAAAGTGATTACATTAAAAAGATGGAATATTAAACTCACCCCAGAATTCCACAATCCTGAAATAAATGCAAATATTGTGTACAGTGATTTACTTAAAAAGTAGAAATCAATCCACAACCTCCGTGGCCTTAACTTCAACACATTAATAATCACAAACCGAAGAACAAACCACCACATACGCACACAAAGTCCAACAGAAAGCATAGTGCTTGTATGGACACGGATGGGAGTCGGCAAACTGAAGACGTGAAATGAAAGCGACTGACTCTGGGCCAATTGGGCCATTCTGAAGTGTGAACCAAGTGAGTCCAGAAAGCAGTGCCACAGCAGTGGGTACGGGGCGATGAGACATCCAAAACACTTCAGTGCCCCCTGTAAACGATAGAGAAGTGGCCACAGGCAAATCAGAGCAGCTTTTCAAATGTTGATTGTGACCTCAAGATTTTCTGAGGCATTGTTTTCTTCTCTATCTCTAGTTAAAATGTGCAGCCCTTTTTTTAACTTGTTCAAGGAGAGCTTCTAAATAAACCTGAACTTCTCCTCCTTCTCCACAGGCAGACTTGCTGCTTTTGTCTAGCAGTGAACCTTATGGGCTTTGCTATGTTGAAACAGCTGAGCTGGATGGGTAAGTGCGCACTCCGTCATTAATGGTTTAGGAAGACATTTGTCACGTACTGTTCAGTGATATCTATCTATCTATCTATCTATCTATCTATCTATCTATCTATCTATCTATCTATCTATCTATCTATCTATCTATCTATCTATCTATCTATCTATCTATCGTATCCTGCCTACTACACTACAATTAATATCTATCTATCTATCTATCTATCTATCATATCCTGCCTACTACACTATAATTAATATCTATCTATCTATCTATCTATCTATCTATCTATCTATCTATCTATCTATCTATCTATCTATCTATCTATCATATCCTGCCTACTACACTATAATTAATATCTATCTATCTATCTATCTATCTATCTATCTATCTATCTATCTATCTATCTATCTATCATATAGCACCTTTCATATATATCTGGAGATACCCTAGAGAAACCAGTTCTAATCTTTTTATTTATTGTGAAAGGTTGAAGCCTTTGTTCATTTTCTTAGACTTTCTGTTTAATGGTCTTGGGATGGAATTCTCAAAAGTTTGGCTTATTTTTGGAATTAAATACAGGCAGAAAATAGAAGTTAGTGTGTAACTGGAAATTTCCTATTAGGGCAAGCCAAACTAGCGATCTTGAAAATGAGAAGAAAAAGAAAAAGACGCCAAGGTGACTGATGCACAGCCATTGTTCAAAGTTCTTGTTATATGTAGACTGAAAAATGAATTTACCTACCATTAGCTAATTAACAACTTGGAAGCCCTTCCCTTGTGGGGAACAGGACAGGATGTGCTGTTGTGGGTGGGGGGTGGGTGAACTGGGGCTGAACTGGTAATTAATGGAAAGTACTGGAAATATCTCAAAGAGTTATTCAAAGTTATGTGTGGAGTAGGAGGCGTGTAATGAGGGTGTAGTGATGGAGTAAACTAATCATGGATTGTGTCTTTCTTGTTTATAAAATGCAATCTACTTGTGTTTACTTATCATGGACAATTATTTAATGTGTGGTGTAGGAGGCAAGTACTGCGGGAGTAATGGTGGAGTAATGTAATTATTCACTTTCTTGTTAATTTCTTACTTATTTATTACCTGCATAATATTAATGTGTATGTATTTTATACTGTTGTGCAAAATAAAGTTTATTTAAAAAAAATACAAATAATTAAATATCTATCTATCTATCTATCTATCTATCTATCTATCTATCTATCTATCTATCTATCTATCTATCTATCTATCTATTATATAGTGCCTTACATATCTCTCTAACTCTCTATGTATTATATAGTGCCTTACACATCTATCTAACTCTGTCTCTTATATAGTGCCTTACACATCTATCTGACTCTCTTTGTATTATATAGTGCCTTACACATTTAGTTGTCTGTCTATACAGTAAGTACCCCTTTTTCAGTTCTACAGTTGTACATATTACTTGAGGATCTCTGTAATATTTTAGCCCTTTTCAAATGTTATTAGCATTACTTGAGTAGTTGGAGTAAAGTAATTATGACCGGAGAATCTCTGTAATTTTAATCCGATCCAAATTGCTCAAAGATTCAATTTTACTGACATAATGATTCACAGACTAGTTTAATCTGGGTTATTTATTATTGATTTTTTTATAGAAGGTAAAAGACTCCATAATATTTACTGACATGAATGTGAAGTCTGTAAAAAGCTACTGACATGAGCAATTCGGATCGGATTAAAATGACTGTTTTTCATAGAGGATTCTGGGTGATCCTATTTTCCCGCCTCATACTCTGTCATGGAGACCTTAACAAAATGCCTCAGATCCCCTACACTTACCAACTCGGTTCTACTTGAATAATAAGCTGACTACACTAACTAATGAGAATCAATACGTGGGATATCCAACAAGGGACTACACATAGTACAGCTGTCACAAATTAATGTAGTGGAGAGCAGGACTTTAGGGACTTCCAAAAACTTGACTTGATGTTATTTTGGAGTAGCCAGGTGAATCGGACTGGTGAGCTTGTTGGTCTGAATGCTTACACCTCCATTAAAGCAGGCAGGCTGATGGGCCGGGATGAGTGAGTGTGGCTTCAGATGGCCACCAGTCCAGAGATGGGTCCTGCTTTTGCCCAATAGACTGTTAGGATCGACTCTAACCTTTCACAGCTCTGTCATGAATGTAGTCTGCTCTGAAACGGGTTTCCTTGCTACCTTTGGTAAATTTACAAATTGCCAAGCACCATTATAGTGGCTGTGGAAAATGAAACAGAATCCCAAATAATAAGTTAGGCTTCAGCTCACCTGTTAAAGTCCATTATATCAAAGCGATCATCGGAAAGCCTTTTTACATCATGTTGACTTTCTCTCCTAATGTAGGGAGACGAATTTGAAGGTCCGTCAAGCCTTAACGGTGACCTCAGAACTCGGGGCTGATATCAGCTGCCTGGCGGAGTTTAATGGTAAGCAATCCTTTTTTTTTCCAATTCTGTTTAATCCTACTTATAGTTGATTAATTCATCTGAAGAACACGGTTTTTAGTCTCCCTTTATTATTAAAGGGCTCTATATAAAGTTCAACTAACTAGTCATCCAGAACTTTTGACTTCTTCTTCATCTTCATCTTCATTGATTAATTCATTAACATCTACATTGGTCGACTGACTAGACTGATATATAGATTGCTTAACTGAAAACATTCTGATTGGTCAATTGACTGAAACATATTTAGGTTAATCACTAGTGTGACCTCCAGGGGGCGTTGAACCTCACAGACACAGGCCCTGGTACAATAAAAGATTTATTAACATGAATACCTCGTACAAAAGGCACCAAAAGTAACATAAATGAAATATAAATCTTCTCTCTCTTTATTTTTCTCTCCTTCCATTCCTCCAGGCAAGCTTTGTCCTCAACCACCTGACTCTTAGACCCAGGAGTGCTTCCTGTGCCAGGGCATACCCTGATGGAAGTACTTACGGGTTAATTGGAAATCCCAAAGAGTAGGGACTGTGAATCCCTTCAGCTCCATCTGGTGGCCTCCACAAATCCCAACTGGGCTGCCAAACAGGACTACAGGTCCCAGCATGCCCTGAGGGTGTCCGTGTGGGAATCCTAATCCAGGGAGTGCTGCCACCTAGTGTACTGGAGGAGAGAATAATCAGCAATGTTAGTCTCCCCCAGTCCTTCCATTGCAGTGGCCTCTTTGTTCAACCCTGGCTGGGGTGCCAGTCTCTGCATGCTGTCCATTACAGTAGTGATGAGCAAAATGATTTGTGTGAAATGGAATTAGCAGCAAAGTGATTTGCACAAAATGAAATTGGCATCCACATCTATTGACTTTCTGTCATCTTCGTTGTTTAATTGATTAACATCTAGATAAGAATGTAGATTGTCAGTCAGTCTTTCTCCAACCCGCTATATCCTATAACAGGGTCATGGGGGTCTGCTGGAGCCAATCCTTGCCAATCACGAGCAGGGTGCCAGCCCACCGCAGGGCACATACACACACAAAGCACACTCTAGGGACAATTTAGGATCGCCAATGCACCTAACCGCCATGTCTTTAGAGTGTGGGAGGAAACCCACGCAGAAACAGGGACAACATGCAAACTCCACACAGGGAGGACCCGGAAAGCGAACCAGGGTTTCCTAACTGCGAGGCAGCAGCGCCACCGTGCCGCCCATGTAGATTGTTTAACTGACAAACTCCTGAATGGTCAATTGACTAAAGAATATTTAGATAATTCACTAGTGCTGTGTGGAATCGAATTAGCGGTGACGCAATTTGCGTTAAATTGGATTAGCATGTTTCACTTTGAAAACTGATAAATTGTGTTTTGCTTCTAGTGAAATCCATGCCATTCACAAGAAAAGTGTTTAGTTCCAGGCTGGAAGTGTTTTCATGAAATAATTCTGCAAGTGCCTTGAGCATGGGAAAGGCACCATATAAATAAAATGTATTAATTCATTATTATTATTATGTGTCCTTTAATATATTGGGCTCTGAGGCTAGGGATTTGCACTGGCAATTGGAAGGTTGCCGGTTCAAATCCCATAAATGCCAAAAGTCACCCTACTGCGTTGGGCCCTTAACCTGCAATTGCTCCGTCCTGGGTATGACGTTAATCTGCATCGAGCCCTAGGCATGAAGACCCTCCAACCTGCAGGGAAAAACCTGGGGGTTGGTGGCAGAACTGGCACTCCAGCTACCATAAAAAAAACTCCCAGTGTTCCACTCCAACTGAACTTGTGTGGTGTTGAGGTGCCACCCGTGAAATGGCGGCACTCGGGTCCTAATCTGGGATCCTGAGTTGACTTGTCATGTGGCGGGTGCAGTAATGTGCTGTATGAGCGCCTGCTCCTAAACTCTCTCTGCTCAACCTCTATGGTATATAAATGAAGAAATGTGCGTATCCTCAACTAGGAAGAGGCAGCCGTGGGGCAGAGAGAGGGGTGTTTGGCAGTGGTGACTTTCTGTGCATTGAAAGTATATATAAAATAATCCTAATAAATGTTAACATGTCGAGGTGGTGCGCGACTTGGAGGGCCCCTCGAGTTTGTTGCCCCCAGCGTCGTAGAATCACCTCTCCCCTATACGCCTGGAGGGTCTCCTACAATTCCTGGTGGTTCGTTTTAAATGCGCTTTGGAGTGGCGAGTTGTTGTGTTTTGCTGCGCTTGTCCTTACTAATTGTTTTTGGATTTTTTTAACCTATGGCTTGATATTTCGACACATTCTTGGGATTTCATATTGAAACTTTGTTGACTTTTGGATTGGTCTTTAACAGGCATTGCGTGCCTTTTGTGCTCTTTGGAGCGTCACAGTGTTACAGAGTAGTTTTTTTTTATGAAGGATACATATTTTTATATACAGGTAGTCGTCAACTTATGATCTATTCACTTTATAACCATTTAAAAAAAAAAAAATTCACGCAACACATGTAAAAAGTTTTGGAGCAGCCACCCGTATACTTGAAACTGGCCGCCACAGATGAGGGTTTGGTTCAATAAATGAAAAGGTCCTGGCAGACATCAATCCAAAACAGAACAGTTCAAACAGAGAAAACATGGCGGTTTCAAAGTCAGGCAGGGGAAGTGACATCATCCTGGCAGGAACTGGAAGTGATGTCTTCGAGTCCAGGTGGAATTTCCCATGGTTGGTCTGGAGATGAAAAAAGAGGAAAGATCAGTGCACTCTGCCACCCCCTGAACTGGCATGGAATTATTCCTTTTTGAGCCCTTCAGTTACCTCCCATGCACACGTGTGTGGCACCATTCAACTTACAACCTACAGTCATATCAAAATGTCTGGGAGCCCCTCTTAATTCTTTGGATTTTTGTTTATCATTGGCTGAGCTTTCAAAGTAGCAACTTCCTTTGAATATCTGACATGCCTTACGGAATCAGTAGGATTTTAGCAGTGACATTAAGTTTATTGGACTAACAGAAAATATGAAATATGCATCATAACAAAATTAGACAGGTGCATAAATGTGGGCACCTCAACCGAGATATGACATCAAAACTTAGTTGAGCCTCTAGACGCTGTCCTCCTATAGCCTTTGATGAGTGTCTGGATTCTGGGTGGAGGTCTTGTTGTCCATTCTTCATACAAAATCTCTCCAGTTCAGTTCAATTTGATGGCTGCCGAGCATGGACAGCCTGCTTCAGATCATCCCATAGATTTTCGATGTTTGATATTCAAGTCAGGGGACTGTGACGGCCATTCCAGAACATTGTACTTCTCCCTCTGCATGAATACCTTTGTAGATTTCGAACTGTGTTTTGGGTCATTGTCTTGTTGGAATATCCAACCCCTGCGTAACTTCAACTTTGTGACTGATGCTTGAACATTATCCTGAAGAATTTGTTGATATTTGGTTGAATTCACCGGACCCTCGACTTTAACAAGGGTCTCAGTCCCTGAACTGGCCACACAGCCCCACAGCATGATGGAACCTCCACCAAATCTGACAGTAGGTAGCAGGTGTTTTTCTTGGAATGCGGTGTTCTTCTTCCGCCATGCAAAGCACTTTTTGTTAGGACCAAATAACTCCATGTTTGTCTCATCAGTCCAAAGCACTTTGTTCCAAAATGAATCTGGCTTGTCTAACTGAGCATTTGCATACAACAAGCGACTATGTTTGTGGCGCGAGTGCAGAAAGGGCTTCTTTCTTATCACCCTGCCATACAGATGTTCTTTATGCAAATTGCGCTGAATTGTAGAACGATGTGCAGATACACCATCTGTAGCGAGATGTTCTTGCAGGTCTTTGAAGGTGATCTGTGGGTTGTCTGTAACCATTCTCACAATCCTGCTCATACTGTATGCTACTCCTGTATCTTGGCCTGTCAGACCTGCTGGGTTTAACAGCAACTGTGCCTGTGGCCTTCCATTTCCTGATTCCATTCCTTACAGTTGAAAGTGACAGTTTAAACCTCTGAGATGGCTTTTTGTAGCCTTCCCCTAAACCAGGAGACTGAACAATCTTTGTTTTCAGATCTTTTGAGAGTTGCTTTGAGGATCCCATGCTGTCTGTCACTCTTCAGAGGAGAGTCAAAGGGCAAAGGGCAACTTGCAATTGACCACCTTAAGTACTTTTTACCACTCATGATTGGACACTCCTGTCTATGAAGTTCAAGGCTTCACGAGCTCATCCAACCAAGTAATCAGCATTGAGCAGTGACAGGCATTCAAATCAGCAAAATGACAAGGGGACCCACATTTGTGCACAGCCAGTTTTTCACATTTGATTTAATTTCATACGACTAAATACTGCGTCACTAAAAATCTTTGTTCGGAAACCACCGCAGTGCTCAGATGTTCCTAGGAAATGAAGGACATACCACTGGTATCTTTGGTGTTGAAAGGAGAGTCAATTACTAGGCAGGCTGAGAGGGCTTCCCAAACTTTTTCATATGACTGTATATATTTAACGGATGTTCGCGTTACTATCGCCACCTCGTCTCACGGTCAAACAACAGTTTTTGCCACGCCAGCTCCGTACTTCTGTGGCTCATTGACGTCGATCTCCGTTTTGACTACATTCAGTTATATTTGTCTGACACTTACAGGATTAAAGGGTAATTGATCTTGACAGAACGATGAAGATGATCAAACAGTTCGAGGGATGAAGGAGAGTGAATGCGATCGCATGTGACTTTAACTTATCCCATTTGTAACCGTTGTTCACTGCACGCGCTGTACTGCTGTGGCTTTGAATGCGGTTAACCTTCCAGGCTTCTGCGTTGTGACTCACGATGTGCCGCTTTGTGTGAATTGCCGTGAAGGGGTAATGAAACCACACTGAACTCTTATATCTGCTTAAGTTTATTATTAACAGGCGAAATTTTTAAACAGAAAACATATGAGTGCTGAGAGTCTGCCGGTACAACACCTCCTCTCACAGATAACACAATGGACACTGGGAGAGGCGAACACTAATGACGTCACATAACACAGACAAAGAAAGAATTTGTGAAGCTGTTCAAGGTTCAGCATCCATGCGAGCAACAGTAATAATCCATCCATCCATTTTCTAACCCGCTGAATCTGAATACAGGGTCACGGGGGTCTGCTGGAGCCAATCCCAGCCAACACAGGGCACAAGGCAGGAACCAATCCTGGGCAGGGTGCCAACCCACCACAGGACACACACAAACACACAAACACACCAAGCACACACTAGGGCCAATTTAAAATCGCCAATCCACCTAACCTGCATGTCTTTGGATTGTGGGAGGAAACCCATGCAGACACGGGGAGAACATGCAAACCCGGGTCTCCTGACTGCGAGGCAGCAGCGCTACCACTGCACCACCATGCTGCCCAACAGTAATAATGAAACAAAATAATAAAAAACAATAATTTACAAAAAAAAAATGATAAAAAATCTATACAATGTGCTAAGAATTATGATTTTAAAAGGATATAAAACAAACAATATGTCTTAAGGGACTTATAGTGCAGTACTATACATACGGTCAGGTTTGAATACAGTACCGGCCCGTCTATTGTCCATATCAACTTATGACCGGTCCGTCGGACCTGAAAGTAGTTGTAAGTCGATGACTACCTGCATAAAGCAGGGGTCCCCAACTCCGGTCCTGGAGGGCCGCAGTAGCTGCAGGTTTTCATTCTCACCCTTCTCTTAATCAGTAACCTGTTTTTGCTGCTGATTAAATTCTTTCGATTTAATTTTATTTGATTTGTTCTTGAAGACTCAGACCACTTAATTATTTCTTTTTCCTTAATTAGCTGCCAAACAATAATGAGATACAAAATGAGCCAAAACAGGACCAGCTAACTGTGACCATCATACAATATCTGAAAGGAAAAGAAGGATGAAGGCCTCAGGAATGCCAATCTGCTCAGGTCCACAAGACATCTTAACAGTTGCTCTTAGAAAAGAGAAAAATCAGTAATTTCGTAAATGTCTGTTATTGCACAATGAGAGCAGCCATAAGCCATGGAATTAAGGAACAGGTTTAATTAACGACAAGATTCGATGCCTAATTAAGCAATTGGTTGGAGTTTGAGACCCTGACTTAGTTGGTCTTCTGTTGGCTCACTCACTTCACGTTTCATTTCTGTTTGGGTGCCATTGAAGGAAAGGAATGAAGCGATTCAGAGGAACGATGAGGGAAATCAGGGGAACAAATCATAAAAAACAAGTCAATTAAAAGGAATGGAAAAGGAGTTAAATAGCAACTAAAACTGGTCACCAATTAAGAAAAGGGTGAGAATGAAAACCTGCAGCCATTGCGTCCATCCAGGACCAGAGCTGGGGACCCCTGCTATAAAGATTCATTGTCTGCCCTCGTTACTAGCCGGGTTTGACAGTTCCCTGCCCTCTAGTGTATATTTTTGGGATTGCATGCTTTTGGACTCTCAGTTCATAACAATAAGCTCCTCTCTCCTCTAGCTGCCGTCTGAGTGTTTCACATTCATTACTTCAATGCCACTGAAGTCCTCTTAACCAGCTCTGTTCTAAAATTGTTTCAGGTGAGGTTATCTGTGAGCCTCCAAACAACAAATTAGACAGGTTCTTGGGAACGCTCTTCTGGAAAGACAACAAGTATTCCCTCGATAACGAGAAAATGCTGCTTCGAGGCTGCGTGCTCAGAAATACGGAGTGGTGCTTCGGAATGGTCATCTTTGCAGGTACGCTTCCTATCTGTTTCTTAAAACAGAATTTAAAAGTGTCACATTTATACTTTCTTTTGTTATTAAACTTTGCGTTTTTTTTTTTTGTGTAAATCCAATTTTTTTTTTGTTTGTTTTTTTAGGGCCTCAAACAAAACTCATGCAAAACTGCGGGAGGACCAAATTCAAAAGAACGAGTATAGACAGACTGATGAACACTTTAGTTTTATGGGTGAGGTCCTCATATTGACAAAACTATCAAATGGGAAGCCCCTTTAAATATTCAGGATGTAAACTCATGCAGCTCTCCTCATAATATTTCAAACGAAGGCGAAAGGTCATTTTTCATTCTCTTTAACATTTCTTTATTTCCTAATGCTCTTGATTATGTAATTATAGGTTGCAGCTCGGGGGAAAAAAAACCCCTGACATTTATAATTTTTGATAATGTAGTTACAATACACATTAGACCTCAGGGGGGCTTCACGTCAGGTACAGTAAGGCTCCTTTTCTTTTAAAATTCTCCTTTTATTCCCTTACGTTAGTTGCCATGGAGACATCCATAGACATTTTTGACACAGTAACCACAGAAGGAATGACTGGCCTGAAATTTTATTGACTTTATATTTCTTTCATCCTTTTAATTTTTCTTTTCCCCCAGATATTTGTTTTTCTTATATGTATGGGGATCATTCTTGCTATTGGAAATTCAATCTGGGAATACAAAGTTGGTAGCAATTTCCGAATTTACTTGTCCTGGAATGAAGTTCTCGATTATCCGGTGCTATCTGGATTCCTTACTTTCTGGTCGTACATTATCATTCTGAACACGGTGGTGCCGATCTCCTTATATGTCAGGTAAGCAGAATGACATTAGAGAAATGAAAGTTGTACATTGTATATGGGGTGGGGGGCAAAAATTCCTGGAATTATTAAGAAAAAAAGTTTTATTATTCAATTTACAGCAATTTTTTTGATTCACTGTCACAATGCTCCCCTTGAGACACAATACACTTGGCCCAGTGCTTCTTTCATTCCTGGAAATATTTCTTGTACTTATCTTTTGTTAACATCTCTAAAGACTCAATTATTATTTTTTTTTCTCCTGGATATTCTAACGTGGTAGCAGATCATCTTCAGTCTCAATTTTAATTTCAGGAGGAAAAAGAAAGTCATTGGTAGATAGAAGTATGTTTGTCCCCAAGGGGAAAAGTGGCTTTTTTTACAGAAGCTCTTTAAATAAGTAAATGCATAGATAGGTAGATAAGTAAGTACTTTATATCCTCGCGTATAAGTCGGGTCTTGAAACCCGAAAAAATCGATCATAAAATCCGACCCCGACTTATGCGCCCGTTCAAAAATGCAACACTGATTTTTGTTTTTCTTGTCTCCTCCAATCTCGCGTCAGTTTCTCCGACACATCGAATTTTGTTGCAGTTACCAATTTCTTTCGCCACTTCAACGACGTTTAACTTAAAACCAGCTTCATATTTTCTTCTGATCGAACGCTCCATCGGGCGTATGAGGGTGTGAGATACCAAAAAACACAAAACAGTACAAACGTCACTTCGTAATAATTCGGGTATTACTGTGTGGTCAGGTAGGCACAGTAGAGAGAGAGAGAGGGAGTTACGACGACCCGCTGATACTGCGCATTGCTGCACCGACATAGAAGAAAACGGCCGTGTTCTCCGTGGTTCCTCTCTCAGGTGGGCGTTAGCATAGCATAATCCCTTTGACCAATAGCGTGAGTTTTCCACATTCGACTTATACGACCGACATTATAAAATACCAGAAATTATACGGTAAAATCAAGTCTGTGGGAGTATATACATAGCAGTAGAGTGTTGTACCGAGTTAGCCATAGATTGATACAGGAAAACGTAGGGTGAAATGACACCTTTTATTGGCTAAATAAAATGACTAAATACTGTAGATTACAAATGCAAGCTTTCCAGGCAGTTAAGACCCTTTCATCAGGCAAGGTGTAACAGTATCCAATTCCAATCCAATCCAATTTTATTTATAGAGAACTTTAAAACAACCAGCACAGGACCAAAGTGCTGTACAATAAATAGTTGATAGGTAAAACAACACAACATTCTTGCACATAAATAAGAATAGAATAAAAATGGTATAATACATAAATAAAACAGCCCTACAATAAAACAATATAAAATGGGATAAAATCAGCTAAAAACAACAAAAGTAAAATGAGCTAAAACGACCTTCTCACAAGGTGTCAAAGGCCAGGGTAAAGAGATGAGTTTTTAAAAGAGATTTAAAAACAGACAGAGAAGAGGCCTGTCTAATCTCTAGAGGCAAATCATTCCATAGCTTGGGAGCTGCTACAGCAAAAGCACGGTGGTCTCCTCTAAGTTTACACTTCATTCTTGGTACATTCAGGAGCAGCTGGTCAGCTGACCGGAGAGAGCGAGTGGGTGAATAAGGCTGTAGGAGCTCAGAGAGATAGGGTGGGGCAAGGCCATGAAGAGCTTTAAAAGCAAATAAAAGAATTTTAAAATGGAACCAACCAGTAAAGTGTAACTAAAACAGGGGAAATGTGCTCAAATTTCCGAGTGAAATTTGCCAGTGAGTGGCAGTTAAGTGGCCAAAAAAACTTCTTGCTAAAGAAATTATTGGGGGTTTGCTTGAGGTCACAAATACTCAGGTAACGATTCTTGAACTCACTGCACCTCAGATCTTCAAGTAGAGGAGCTACAGCCACTGAAGACCATGCCTGGTTTCACTCCCGTCAGCTTAAAAACAGGAGGATGAGGCCATAGTGGGTATCTGATTATCCAGGCGGGGTGACTGCAGATTGCTTTCTGTTGTGTCATGCAGATGTTTGAGTGGGAATTTGTTTTAAACAGCATGAATCCTGGGGTCCAACCTGCCTTGACTGGAGAGAATACCCATGCTGGTGGTGTGCAGAACGTTTAGCTGGCACACTCAGTACCATCTGAGTGTCATTTGGATCGACATAATCATTACTGCACACGCATTGCACTTGCCATTCCAACAGATGGCACATCTCAAACAGTAACACTCATTTTATGAATCCCATCCCAAATGACACATAACAGAGGCATATGCATTGCATTTGTCATTCCAACAGATGGTGCATCTGAAGCATTAACACTCATTTTATGAATCCCATACCAAGTGACACATAACAGAGGTATATGCATTGCATTTGTCATTCCATTGGATGGCGCATCACAAACATTAACACTGCTTTTATGAGTCCCATATCAAATGACACATAGTTGAGGCATATGCGTTGCATTGGTGGTCTCCTCTAAGTTTACACTTAATCCTTGGTACATTCAGGAGCAGCTGGTCAGCTGACCGGAGAGAGCGAGTGGGTGAATAAGGCTGTAGGAGCTCAGAGAGATACGGTGGGGCAAAGCCATGAAGAGCTTTAAAAGCAAAGAAAAGAATTTTAAAATGGATCCAACCAGTAAAGTGTAACTAAAACAGGGGAAATGTGCTCAAATTTCCGAGTTCCAGTTAAAAGACGAGCAGCAGCATTTTGGACCCTCTAAAGATGAGTAATCGATGAGGCACTGAGTCCTACATAAAGTGCAGTCCAGCCGAGTAGTAACAAACGCATGGATTACTGTTTCAAAATGGTGCCGAGAAAGAATTGGCTTTATTTTAGCCAGCTGCCTCAACTGGAAAAAGCTTGATTTAATGACCGACTTAATCTGGCTATCAAACTTAAGATCAGCATCCACCTTGACCCCAAGATTTGTGACAATTGGCTTATTGTACTGGGCCAAGGAACTTAAATACACTTTAGGGGTCTCCAGTGGGGCCACCAAAAACGATCATCTCAGTCTTTTTTTCATTGAATTTTAAGAAATAAAAAAAAAAAAAATTAGTGCCATCAGCAAAAAATGTTTTTGGTTGAGTTCGTAGCCACTGATGCACCGCAGCTTTCACATCATCATCATCATCATCATCATCATCATCACGTGGCTGTAGCTGGACATCTGGAGCGCTCTGCATCTGTCACACTAGTACGGCCATTTTCGAACATTTCAATCCCGTCATACAGGACTCTACTAGTAAGAACTTTATCCCATACTGAGCACACATGCAGAGATGAATTGGTGCTCCCGGCACACTTTCTGCCCACAAAACGCGTATGACAGAACGCTGCTCTTCTTTCTACGTTTTGCAGCCATCTTCACCACAGGGTGACAACTCTTCAGCCAGGTTTATACTTCACGCGACGCGACGCAGGCTCCAGCGGACGCTCCTGCTACGCAAGCGTTGTACGGTTTATACTTGCGGGCGTACTTTCCGTAAATCCGGAGGAAGCCACCAGGTGGCAGTGCGAGATATCATCACGGTGGGAACAGGCTCGACTTCGCTGTGTTGTGAATTGCCTGGAGCACCCATTAAATTCTGGTGACACCTTACCGCAGTATCTCCGAAAAGGATGTTTAATGATTAAATCCATCAATCCAGGGATTTGTCCATTCCAGCTAGCATTGGGCACGAGGCAGAAACAATCCCTACATGGGGCATCAGCTCATCGCAAGGTGAATACAAGCACTCACATACACTGCCGTCATTTTAGTGTCACCAAATCTGCATATCTTTGGAAGGAAACCGCAGCACACGGTGGAAACCCAGCAGGAAAACATGCAAACTCCAGGAAGAGAATACCAGCGATGTGACTCCCTGCGTGAAAGCAGTGCTACCGCTCCGCCACCATATCACCCCCTTGTGTGTAATTATTTAAATGAAATTAACGATTTATCTGTGAAATGTAACATACACACTTTAATGCATTTCATCATGAAAGTGATATCAAGTATAAATCTAAGGATTCTAAATGTGCAGAGAGTTGGGATATCATACATTTAATGTGCTCAGTGTGGTGATCTATTGTTGCTGTCAGGACCGGAATAAGCCCCAGAAAAAAAAAAAAGATGGCACATGAGAAGGTATGTGAGACTTTTAAAGTGTATCATGTCATTACGATTGGGAATATGCAACGCTTGGATATTAAAGCACCACGAAGGCTTCTGTATGTCGGCATTTTGCTTCACCACATTGAACCATTTATCCAACATCGAAGCGCGCACATCAAGCCCGTAGGATCCGCATAGCAGCTTTCTGTCACATGTAGATAGTAAACAGAGAGTCTGACGTCACATTCCAACTTTTCTCACACTGCGCTCCTCGACCTATTATACTAAATTGCAAAAGCAGCCGGCTTGCCAGCCAGAACCAATACATGACCCCCTCAGACATGACTAATGACTACTCCTCCTGCCTTCACCATTTCCAACGAAAACATAAAAGTGCGGAAACTTTTTAAACATCCCTTGTAAATAAATACTTATTTACTTATTTATTTGGTCTGAGCAAAGAAGAAAATTCAAAAGAAGGAGAACTTCTGACTTGGCTGTCCCAGTGAAAGTGAGGCACTATACAGGCGTATGTCTGTGAAGATTCTCAGTCATCCAGGTGAAATTAACTACCAGATATACAGGAGTATTGTTGTCGATATGAAGGACCACCAGTCGCATTTCTGACCGACTTCTGCTGAACGATTCATTGGCTGAGAGTCCTCGATGTCGGTGTGTCAGAGAGAGGATGTGCAGCGGTGTTCAGTTTTGATTAACTCTCCTCCTCTACATCCTCCCGTCACTGCCAAAGGAGATCCTACTCTGCTGGGCCCTTGACTAAGACCCTTAACCTGCGATTGCTCCAGGGGCGCTGTACAATGGCTGACCTTGCGCTCTGACCCCAAGGGGTATGTGAAAACTAACAAATTCCTAATACAAAATAAAGAACGAAAAAATAAAGGCTGAGCACAGAGACATCACTAGAAAGTGGCTCCTCATATCCACGGGGACAAACAAAGCAGACAGGTGTGAATGTCTTTCTCCTGTACTCACCTTTCACGGTGGGCTGGCAGGTTTTGTGTGAGAAGTAATCCGTCTGCTGCTGGCCTTTGAAACATCTCTCAGAGGATCAAGCTGCACATCGTCCTCGGTCTGATGATGAACTCTGACCTTTTATTGTTTGTTGCCTTTTATTTTTGTTTTGGGGCACATGTTAGCTTGCTGAGCATAAGAAGCAAAGTATGTAAAGAAGCCAGCGCATCTGTGTATCCATTCAAGGGGTTGCTGCTGAATTTAGTCATTTTCTGATGTTGTATTTCCAGCGTGGAGGTCATTCGCCTCGGTCACAGCCACTTCATAAACTGGGACAGAAGAATGTATTATGCTAAGAAGGACACCCCTGCCGAGGCACGCACCACAACACTAAATGAGGAACTGGGCCAGATTGAATACATCTTTTCGGACAAAACTGGAACGTTAACGCAGAACATCATGGTTTTCAGCAAATGTTCAATTAATGGAAAAACATACGGTAAGTAAATCTCTGGAGAATTTTGAGTAATGGATACATGTGTGCTTAGGGGGTCTGCTTTAGCCTTCATTAGCAAATAAGCCAACTCCAATCATATCGATTGCGCATTTAAAAATGATCGCCCCTTTGAAAGTTTTCACATTTCACTTTTATGCAACATTGGATCACAGTGGATTTAATTTGACCTTTTGACACTGATCAACAGACAGACAGACATATCTCTGAAAAATGGGCTAAATTAATTACAAATATAAAACCCAAAATGATTGATAACTTAAGTATTCATGACACCCCAAAATCATTTACTGGTGGAGCCAGTTAAATTGCTTTATCATTCCAACAGATGGCGCATCTCAAAAATGAATACTACATTTATGAATCCCATAACAAATGACACATAGCAGAGGCACATGCATTGCACTTATCATTCCAACAGATGGCACATCTGAAGCATTAACATTCCTTTTATGAATCACATACCGAATGACACATAACAGAGGCACATGCATTTGTCATTCCAACAGATGGCACATCTGAAGCATTAACACTCCTTTTATGAATCCCATACTAAATGACACATAACAGAGGCATATGCATTGCAGTTGTCATTCCAACAGATGGCATATCACAAACATTAACACTGCTTTCATGAATCCCATATGAAATGACACATAGTAGATGCATATGCATTGCATTTGTCATTCCAACAGATGGTGCATCACAATCATTTGTAGTAATTCAGGCTTCAAATAATGCAGGTTGTTCTGTCCAACCCCGTACTAAAGAGATGGACCTTAAAGTGGCTGTTGAGTGAACATCACACCTTTAAAAGTACAGTAAGCATCACCTCAAACCTAAATCTGTTATCTTTGTATATGAAAGCATAAAGTGTAGTCTTTTCAGTTAAAAGCTACAGCGGTGAGTAATGCATTTTAGTACTACAAACGTTTGTGATGCACCATCTGTTGGAGTGACAAAAACAAAGCATTTTACCATTCCATGCATTACAAGATACATTCCAATAGACAGGGCACTGCAAACCTTAATGCTGAGGTCCACATTGATTACTTGGATTACTTAGCCAGGTAGCACAGCATGATTAAAAATAAAATGTGAACACTTCAAAGTGGGTGAGTAGTTTGTTAAGGCACTTTATTATAAGATGGAATGTGCTGGAGCGGAGGATATGCTAAGATGGACTGAGGTCTGCACCCTGACTCAGCCACTCCAGGACATTCACATCGTTATTTTGAAGACGTTCCTGTGCAGCTTTGACTTTATGCTTGGGCTCGTTGTCTTACTGGAAAACAAATCTTCTCCCAAGGTGCAGGTGGTTTCTTGCAGGCTACATCAGGTTTCCTTTTCCTTCATGATGTCCCTTATTTTGCTGTTTTCATTTTACCTTAATAAGCCTTTTTGCACCTGCTGCAGAGAAGCATTCCCACTGCCTAACGCTGCCACCGCCATGATTCACTGTGGGGATGCTGTGTTTTTGAAATTGTGCAGTGCAACATGTCGTTTAGACCGAGGGCTGAACAGCTCAATGGTGGTCTCATCGAGTCATAGAACCTTCTTTAAGCAGAGTCTCCCATGAGCCCTCTGTCAAGCTCTAGCTGAGATGACAAGTGCAGTTTTATTTTTTTTTTTTCTCTTTGCCAGTCTCCCATAAAGCCGTCACTGGTGAAGTACCCGGGCACACATGTTGTCCTCACAGTCTCCACTCTCAGACTCTGTAGCTTTTCACTCATTGAGAGTTCTTCGCTTGGAGGCCTCCCTCACTTTTCTTCTTGCGTGATCACCCAGTTTTTTCTCTAGTCAGAGTTACAGCTTTTAATTAAACCGGATATTCAGTGACTTGAATATTTTGTGGCCTCTATGCCCTGATTTGTGCTTTTATGGCACTGCTTGGAGTGCCCTATGTGTCTATATGGCACTTAAAAAATAAAATGATTTGGATTGTTCTCCCATTGACTAACCTTTTTTTTTTTATCCTTTTAAATGGGATATGTGTGATCGCAATCTCATCCGCAAGCATTGTAGTCCATTTTACTGCCTTCATTTCTCCCTCACAAGCCGTCCAGGGCCTACTGCAGACAAGCATCCTCACAGCCCTGCCATGCTGTGCAGTGTAACCCGCCATTTTGTCTGACGGCCAAAGAGCTCAATTTTGTTCTCACCAAACCATAAAACCTTCTTTCGGCTGAGTTCAGAGTCTCCCTTGTGCGTTATTTTTATTTTAGCGGTGGCGTTCTCATTTCCACACTTCTATTAAGCTGTGACTGCGTCTGCACTGTAGCTTGTAAATCCTTTTGGTGGCCTCCCTCACTTGGCCTGCTCTAGCAGATTTACCGCTCTCCTAATTAACTGGATATTCAGTGACTTGGATATTTTGTTATCTCTAGCTCTGCCCTGATTTGGGCTTTTCGTGGCACTGCTTGGAGTGCCCTATTTGTCTTATCAGTCAGAAATATTGCACTTAGAAAGTAAAATGATTTGGATTGTTCTCCCATTGACTAACCCTTTATATCCTTTTAAAGGGGACGTGTATGATGAGCTTGGACGTAAAATAGAAGTCTCAGAGGTAAGAATGACGATGTGAACGTGACATTTATGTATCTGTGCCAGTGAGTGGCAGTTAAGTGGCCAAAAAAACTTCTTGCTAAAGAAATTGTTGGGGGTTTGGTTGAGGTCACAAATACTCAGGTAACGATCTTCAAGTAGAGGAGCTACAGCCACTGAAGACCATGCCTGGTTTCACTCCCGTCAGCTTAAAAACAGGAGGATGAGGCCATAGTGGGTATCTGATTATCCAGGCGGGGTGACTGCAGATTGCTTTCTGTTGTGTCATGCAGATGTTTGAGTGGGAATTTGTTTTAAACAGCATAAATCCTGGGGTCCAACCTGCTTTGACTGGAGAGAATACCCATGCTGGTGGTGTGCAGAACGTTTAGCTGGCACACTCAGTACCATCTGAGTGTCATTTGGATCGACATAATCATTACTGCACATGCATTGCACTTGCCATTCCAACAGATGGCACATCTCAAACAGTAACACTCATTTTATGAATCCCATACCAAATGACACACAGCAGAAGTATATGCATTGTATTTTTCATTCCAACAGATGGTGCATCACAAGATCAACACCGCTTTTATGAATCTCATGTCGATGACACATAGCAGAGGCAGACTAATCATTACTGCTGAGCACAGATTTCCTGTTATGGACACAGTCGGCCCTTTTTCAAATCTTTATTGCAGGGGTCTCCAACACGTCACTCGCGAGCTACTCGTAGCTCGCCACCCCTTTCCAAGTAGCTCGCCAAAGGGTTAATGAAATCTACATAAATCTGAAAACTTGATTAGTCAAATTAGGGCTGGGTGATCTTTCCAAAAAATCATATATCATTTAACACAAAATCACGATCCACAATCTGAATTGCAATCGATCTTTTCAATGTGGCATAATGAGAATATCCGGACTTAAACTCATCAAGACCCAAGTAACACTTTATTTTAAATATCAAACGAAGTTGAATTCAATTGTTCTCTCATTTGCTAGCTAAGTGGTGTTAAGGAATACGCGTGCCAAAGCTGGTGACTGAGTGAGGAAGACCCCCATGCCCCCCTCCCCTTGGCCCGCTGCTGCATGTTTTTTCGGATTCGCACTAATAAATCGGTGCCGCAAGCGAACTATGATACATAAAGAAATGAGAGAAGTCGCAAAATCAACCGGAATGTTCATGCAAATTATAGAAAAAAAACCCAATCTTAATCCGTGAAAAGCGGACAGACAGACAGACAGACATTGGATTTTATAGATTATAAATTAGTAAACCTTCAAAAATAATGTGCATTTAAAGTCTCAACAGCATTTCTGGAGCTTAGTAGAGCCTGATAACTAGAAGAATCTTCACCAAGCAGCTCTGAAAATGTCTGCTTTGTTTGGGTCTCCATACCTCAGTGAGTCTGACGTGAATGTCATGAAGTCAAAGTTCAGAACAAGACGGACAGACGAACACTGAAATGACTCCATCAGAGTGAACCTCAGGGGCTCCACTCCACCAGACACCTCAGTGCCAGTCACCTGACTAACTAAACAACACGTCATGCATGCGACTGGACCTGTGAATAAAGTGACACAGTGACAAATGAAGACGTCTGATCGGTGTATTTGGAATTGCATTGTTTTGTGTTGACAACATTCATGTTTTAATTCAGTAGTGTGAGATACTCTAGGAAATGCAGACAGACATCCAAAATGCACTTGCAGGTCAACTAAATATTTTTTTGTGATGTTTTAATGCAAAATGTGAGTTGTGAACACCAACATTTTGTAAATGTTCGGGCAAAACGAGCGTATTCAGTTTGTTTGGGTTGAAATACGCTATGAGAATAAACACCAGAACACAGGAGGAGCTCTCGGCCATTTTTGTAAAAGTAGCTCTCAGGGGAAAAAAGGTTGGAGACCCCTCCTTATTGTGTCCTGTCCCAAAAGCACGCATCGTTCAAGGTGGTCCCATCAACATGCAAGTGATTTCACTTCCCTTCAGTGTCCTCATCACTCTCCAGCACTCAGTCCATTACAATGCCTCGGAGACGAGGCTGAATGGCACGCACCTAACATCCATGTGAGGCCAAAACATAAAAACTGTAAAGGACTTGCATGATGCTGTCAGGTCAGTGTGGACCAAACCCCTAGCTGACTGCATGCCTCAGATAATGCAGGTTGGTCAGTCCAACCCGGTGCAAAGGCACATGCATTGCATTTGTCATTCCAACAGATGGTGCATCACAAACATTTGTAGTAACGCATGGTTCAAATAATGCAGGTTGTTCTGTCCAACCCCGTACTAAAGAAGGGGACCTAAAAGTGGCTGCTGAGTGTACATCACACCTTGAAAAGCACAGTAAGCGTCACCTCAGATCTAAATCTGATATCTTGGTATATGAAAACATAAGGTGCAGTCCATTTAGTTAGCAGGTACAGTGGCCAGTAATGCATTTTAGTACTGCAAACGTTTGTAATGCGCCATCTGCTGGAGTGACAAATGCAAAGCATTAAATACATTCCAATAGATCACGGGCGTCAAACTCCAGGCCTGGAGGGCCGCAGTGGCTGCAGGTTTTCATTCTAACCGTCTTCTTCATTAGTGACCAGTTTTTGCTGCTAATTAACTTCTTTTGCTTTAGTTTTAATTAACTTGACTCAGGCCCCTTAGTTGTCTCTTTTTCTTTAATTAGCATCCATCCATCCATTTTCTAACCCGCTGAATCTGAACACAGGGTCATGGGGGTCTGCTGGAGCCAATCCCAGCCAACACAGGGCACAAGGCAGGAACCAATCCTAGGCAGGGTGCCAACCCACCACAGGACACACACAAACACACCCACACCCACACACCAGGGCCAATTTAGAATCACCAATCCACCTAACCTGCATGTCTTTGGATTGTGGGAGGAAACCGGAGTGCCCGGAGGAAGCCCACGCAGACACGGGGAGAACATGCAAACTCCACACAGGGAGGACCCGGGAAGCGAACCCGGGTCTCCTAACTGCGAGGCAGCAGCTCTACCACTGCGCCACCGTGCCGCAGCCAAACAATAATGAGACACAAACCAAGCTGCCACATGACCAGCTCACCTGTGCCCGTCACACAATATCTGAAAATAAAGAAAAGTGAAGGTCTCAGTAAGGCTGATCTCTCAGGTCACCAAAACGTTTGACGAACAGAAAATCAAACAGTTTTGCAAATGTCTGCTGTGGCAGAATGAGAGCAGCAACAAACCACAAAATTAAATAACGGGTTGAATTAATTAACAGCAAGAATCGGCTTCTCATTATTAGATTGATTGGAGTTTGAAATCCCAGTTTAGCTGCTCATCTGTCGGCTCGTTTCACATCTCATATCTGTTTGGCTGCCATTTCATGAATTCAGAGGACTGAATCCTTAAAAACAGGGCTACTAAAACAAAGGGAAAAGGAGTTAATTAGCAGTGAAAACTGGTCAATAATGAAGAAGACGGTTAGAATGAAAACCTGCAGCCACTGCAGCCCTCCGGGCCTGGAGTTTGACACCCCTGCCATAAATGGTGTGCTGCAAACATTAATGCTGAGGTCCACAATTGATTACAACAACATCATTTATTTCTATAGCACGCTTTCATGCAAATGATGTATCTGAAAGGGCTTTACAAGATGAAAAATATAAAAATAAGACTAGCAATACTAAGTAACAAAAAATAAAGTCCGATGGCCAGGGAGGACAGAAAAAACAACAACAACAAAAAAAAAAACTCCAGAGGGCTGGAGGAAAAAATAAAAACACAAAATCTACAGGGGTTCTGAGGTCACGAGACCACCCAGCCACCCACCCAACATCAATGATCTCAATCAGGCCTCAAGGTTTTCAGGCTTCACATGGAAGCATTAGACGATGACGGTCATGTGGACCTCTGGCCTTTAATCCGTCAATGTAGGGACATCACGGTGCTTTGATCAGGTGGTGGTGGCACAGCAAAAGAAGAGAAGAGAAAGCAGGGGGTTAGCATGGAAAATGATAATTCAATGCATGTACAGAATATCAGGGCTCAAATAAAATGAAGCTGCGGCATGTTAAAATAATGGGTTTTTAGCAGTTTTTTAAAGCCCTCCAGCGTATTAGCCTGGTGAATTACTTAGATTTCAACCTCTCCCAGATGGATAGCACAGCTAGATTAGCAATAAAATGTGAACACTTCAAAGGGGGTGAATAGTTAAGTGGGCGGCATGGTGGCGTTAGGAAGACCCGGGTTCGGTTCTGCGTGGAGTTTGCATGTTCTCCCCGTGTCTGCGTGGGTTTCCTCCCACAGTCCAAAGACATACATGTTAGGTGCATTGGCGATCCTAAATTGTCCCTAGTGTGTGTGTGTGTGTGTCCTGCGGTGGGCTGGCGCCCTGCCTGGGGTTTGTTCCTGCCTTGCACCCTGTATTGGGTGGGATTGGCTCCAGCAGACCCCCGTGACCCTGTAGTTAGGATATAGCGGGTTGGATAATGGATGGATGAATAGTTAAGGCACTTTATTATAAGATGGGATGAAGTGGAGCGGAGGAAATTCTAAGATGGATTGACATCTACACCCTGACTCAGCCATTCCAGGACATTCACATTGTTGTTTTGAAGCCATTCCTGTGTAGCTTTTACCCTTTATTTTTAGGCTTGTTACCTTGCTGGATAACTAATCTTCTCCCAGGCCGCACGTTTCTTGCAGACTTCATTAGGTTTTCCCCTGGGATGTCCCCACATTTTGCTGCAGTCATTTCAATTTTGTTCTCGTCAAACCATAAAACCTTCTTTGTCACGTGCGTTAGTTTTATTTTCCACTCTTCCATAAAGATGTGACCACGTCAGCACTGTAGCTTGTAACTCCTTCAGAGACCTTTTGCTGGCCTCCCTCACTCGTCATCTTCTTGCACAGTCAGTCAGTTTTTGTGGATGGCCTGCTCTGGCAGATTTACCGCTCTGCAACACTTTTTCCACGTCTTCATGACTGGTTTAACTATTCTGAAGAAAAGACAAGAGAACAAAGATGAAGAGTTGGGGAATCCACCCCGTATAATGCAAGAGCAAACTGCAACAGCAAAAAAAGAAACAGAGTTAATAGTGAATGAATAGCAGAGTGAAGGCTTGGGTTTTTATAGGTGGAGGACAGGAAGGGGTGGGATCTGTTTGTGATGGAACAGTGGAAGTGGGTGGAGTCTTAACTGGGCTGGTAGGCTGTGGAAGAGGGAGAAAAGGCATTAGTACCATTCATCAACCCCTGGCTCTGCATCTCACTCCCAGTTAAGCCCTTAGACTGCCTCCCATGCACGCGTGTGTGACACTGGATAGTCAGTCAGTCATTTCCCAACCTGCTATATCCTAACACAGGGTCACGGGGTCTGCTGGAGCCAATCCCAGCCCGCATAGGGCAGGAACAAATCCCGGGCAGGGCGCCAGCCCACCGCAGGGCACACACTAGGGACAATTTAGGATCGCCAATGCACCTAACCAGCATGTCCTTAGATTGACACGGAGAGAAGATGCAAACTCCACGCAGGGAGGACCCGGGAAGCAAACCACAGGTCTCCTTACTGCATGGCAGCAGCGCTACCCACTGCACCACTGTGGATATTCAGTGGATATTTTCTCTGTTTCAGTGGAACTCGGATATTTTCTTAATTCTTTGCATTTATATTTCTCACTACTCAAAGCGCTCAGCAATTGCAGGTTAAGGGCCTTGCTCAAGGGCCCTATTGGCATTTACTGGATTCGAACCTTCGATTGCCAGTGCAGATCCCTGGCCTCAGAGCCACCACTCCGCCTGTCTCCAGCCCCTGATTTGTGCTCTTCATGGAGTTACTGGGAGTGTTCTCTCGTCTTCATTGTGTAAGGTTAGCCCACCATACCGACTCAGCACAAGTAGGCCCTTCTAGATGAGGTGCATTTAGACCACAATCAACTGAACTCCGGACAGGAGGTCTCCATTGAACTAATTCTGGGACGTCTAAAACCAGTGAGGATTTCGGGGTGTCATAATAAAGAGGGTGAATACTAATGTGATCAATTATTTTGTGTTTTATATTTGTAATTCATTTCGATCAATTTGCAGAGATCTGCTTTTCCTTTTTATATACAGATAGTCTCTGGGTTATGTTACGAGATAGGGACTGTAGGTTTGTACTTTAGTTAAATTTGTATGTAAGTCGGAACAGGTACATTATTTTAATAAATGCTGTTGTTGACCGACTGTAACCAAGGGCTCTGCCAATGAATGATGGAGTTTCTCCTCTCTCTGACCTTTTTATTATTTCTACTTTATTTTCAATGGTGATGGTTTTTCTCTTCTTTACTGTATCACCAGCACTTGCATCAGATTTGTGTTTCAGAGACATTCTTGAAGGGTGAAGACAAAAGGTTAAGATGAGCTCTTCTGCACAGCACTGTACATGCTATCACAGCAGGAAGGCACCCGTCGTCAACACGTCTGATGTATAGTCTGGTCCAGATCTGAGCATGCAATTTTCTTATTCAGTTTATTACATAGAAAATCACCTAAGAAATCCCGGACCGCTGAGAACTGTGTGAACTGACAACATGAAGAATCGTCTTCATGCCGAACTGGAATCGTCCCCCCATAAATCAAATTCATCCAGACGATCTGGATCTGGCCTGTACTGTACTGACAAGAGACAACTTCCTGCTATGTGCGTACCAGTACAAGCAGGCTTGCTATTGAGAATGAATGGGGACAGGGAGGGGCGGTTCATCACCAGCCCTCCTCACAGTCACCTCCACTACAGTATGGTGTCCGCCGCACCACCGCCCCCATTCAACATGCAGCCATCCGAGGCACACTACAATGCTACCCCCCACCGCCCCGTTCACCCTCAATGGCCTCCGTTCAGCCACAACCGGGTCACCGCTTGCACTGAGAATGAATGGGCAGCCGCGTGTTGTGTGCGGGCAGTGAAACCGCTTGCCGCCGGGTGCCACCCGATGTGACGCTACACTGCACGAGCAACGAAATCGCCCCCCTCCAGCCGCTGTCCAGCCACCACTTGCAGTGTCCCCAGGCTGAAGATGACGGAGCGGCAGTTACTGAGGCACATGCGTCGCAGCTGCGGCCCTGTTCGTATGTCGTAGGTCGGATGTCCGTAACCTGGGGACTACCTGCATTGAAAAAGCCAAATTAAAACCCCCATGATTCAGTGCTGTATAGTAATAATACAATGTGCCGTGTTTTACTTTTTGGTAATGTATTTAAATTTTTATTTGTTTCCTTGTCTAGTTTCCTATGTGTCCCATTCATGGTCTCCAGTGGTTTTCAGATCTGTCTATCGTATAGCATCTTCCACATTTTCTGATAAATAACAACGTCTCTATGAATTTGTTGCGGCCCATCGCTGATTTTTTTTTCTCTTCTTCCCACCTTGTTCTTTGTAGAAAACCCCAGCCGTGGATTTTTCATTCAATCTCCTGTCAGATAAGAAATTTAAATTTTACGACCACAGTCTTCTGGAAGCAATCAAAATCGGAGAGCCGACTGTGCACGAGTTCTTCAGACTTCTGGCCCTTTGCCACACTGTTATGCCAGAGGAAAAAAACGAAGGTAAGGAATAATGAAGCGGACGAGATGCTCCTGGTGCCCTGGGCCGTTTGTCTTCAGATGACCAGGAGTAAAAAGCAATATTGAGGCCTTAAATTGTGTTCTTTTCCAGCAGTATAGAAAATCTGTGCACCTTGGAGCTCCTGTTTTATGCATGACATAAGCAGACAGAAGAGTCTGTTCTCGTCTGGTGGTCCGGCTTTATCCATTTTGCCATTTCTTGTCTGCCTTTACAGAACAGTAGCAGTCGGGTTACTGAGTCGCTTAGTAAATCATTGATCTGTCTGTCTTCTAGCCTGCTTGTTTATGGTGAGGCGTGCAGCCAAAAGTATGTGGTGACCCCTCCAGATAACTGAGTTCAGGTGTCTCAGCTCCATAAAATCAAGTGACTAGCCGGCCGTGACTAGAATGGGACCTCGGTGACTGTAAACGTGGCACGGTCACAGGATGTCACAAGTCAGAATGTGAAATTTCTGCTCTGTTTGACTTGACTCGGTCAACTGTCAGTGCTCTTATTATGAAGTGAAAGCAACAATGGCTCAGCCACAAAGTGGCAGACCTGGCAAACTCACATCGCAGGGCCGTCAAGTGCATAAAAATCGAATGTCGTGGAAAGCCTTCGTAAAAGACTGGAGGCCATTATAGTCACAGAGAGGGTCCAATGCCATATTGATGCCCTGTGGTTTTGGAAGTTCATAAAGGTGTGATGGTCAGGTGTCCACAAACGTTTGGCCATATAGTGTAGCAGAGTCTAATGCTGACCACAGCAAAATGTTTTCATATGTCAGGAAGCAACCCTAGGTAGAGCAGAACTATTTGTACAGCTTTTGATTTTACTAGGGGGCTCTGCCCCCTGCGCGCTTCGCTCTCCAACACCCGGGTAGACACTACGCGTTAGCCACTTCGCGGATTTGCTACTCGTCTATGGGGATGCGGATGTACAAATTAAACAGATTGCTGTTTTCATGGGAATTGTTACATATGCATAATAAAACTAATGTTTACAATAACCATAGTAAAATATAGTAAAACGTAATTAATTGAAAGAACATTGTTTCATGATACGTTAGAGGTATTTGTTGCGTTACATGTTTTCGTTCCGTTTGACTTTGAAATTAACACGCAAATACTTTTTAAACTTACACTTTTACTGTAAAACTTCTGTAAAAACAATTTATTGAATTAACTTTTTCATCAATATCGCATTGAATTTTGATTCCGTGTTTGGACTTACAGTACATCGTGACAATGCAACGTATAACTGCCCGTGAGTGAATTTCGTTTCTTTCTCTCTAATAAATAAACCGACTTTTTCGAATGTTTGTCCCTTTGATTTGTTAATTGTCTTTGCAAAAGCTATTCTAACGGGAAACTGTTAACGTTTAATACAACTGGCATATCAGGATCTCCTTTGGTGTCTAATGTTATCCGCGGATGATGTACTACATTAACTTTCTTGTCACCTGTTGAAATTTTACATGTCAGGGTTGTTCGACCGATTTTGAATTCAACTAATCTTGTCCTATTGCATAGCCCATCACTCATACATAAATTACGGCATAACATTACGATATATTCTTCTTTTTACAATTTGGCTGGTGGAAGACCGGACGGTGTTAACGGTTGTAAATATTCTTCATGATATTGTAAGTTGATGTTTTCATCGTCCACACCATCACCACCAACTGTTTCAGCAGAGTCTATTGATACGCATTTAACCAATTTGCCGTGTGACCGATCGACAACTTTCACGTTAATTCATTTGACTTCATTGTTTCTCAGTGCTAGGATTGCCCCCTGTACTCATTTCTTCTGTTGATAACCCTTTGGGATGAAATTCTTCAATAAGATTTGGACACAAAATGTCTTCTTTGATTGGGAACTTAAAGTGAGGAAAAGGTAAAAAATTAAAAGAGCTGAGAGAGCAGAAAGTGTGTCTGACAAAAGCATTCACACGAATGAGAGGTGAGAGGACTGTGGGCGTGGAAGAAAATGGTTGAGAGGAGGTCGGGACTTGAAAAAATCTCTGGGCAATAGTCTCGTCTCATTTCAAAAAATAAATTTGCAAATCTTTGTGAAAGCGTGTTTTCACTGTGTCATTTTGTCTTATTGCGTGATTGATGGGCCAAAAATGGAAAATGTTTAAAATTAAATCTACAACACAATAAAGTGTAGAAAATGAAGGCATCTCTTTTTGAACCTACCTGGGTCGTTAGTAAATGAGTCGTGTATGGTAAGTAAGAATTTCACTGTGACAATAAAGACCTTATAATGACTATATTAATTGATTTGCATAATCATAATGACTTTAAACTCTTCATTCTCTACTGTTTCACTGTTAGCATTTACGACAGAATGTAAGAAACTATGAGATTGTTCCCTTTTTGTTTATCATTAGGGGATCTTCACTACCAGGCACAGTCACCTGATGAAGGGGCTCTGGTTACGGCCGCAAGATCTTTTGGCTTCGTCTTCCGGGCCCGCACTCCAGAAACCATAACAGTGTATGAGATGGGCGAGCCAGTCACCTACCAGTTGCTTGCAATCCTAGATTTCAACAACTTCAGGAAACGAATGAGTGTCATCGGTAAGTAGATACGTTGATAATATTTCTCTCAACGTTGGAATTAATCAGCAGAGCATCATGATAATCCACTACCGATCGGGGTTCAGTTTTAGATTGAGACTTCAGCGCAGATTTTAAATCTCCTTTGAGCACTTCTTTGAAAAGTTTCATGTTTAAGATATTTGAACTCCAATTAGCCGCAGACCCTCTGCATCCAACAACAACTAACAAGAGCGTAGGAATCTTTAAGCGACTAACAAGGGTGTAGGAATCATGCCGTCTGCTGGCGTTGCATTAATTTGTACTGGGGATCTGTTTGCTGTCAGTAGCAGCTATCAGAGGTTAAAATCAGCAAAATATATAAGATGTATAAGTGTAACTGCTGTCAAGATAAAATGAATATAGTAAAATAACTTGTCACACGGAATGTTTCTTCATTTTAAGATGGATGAGTTCGCAAATCCACCAATGCTTTTCAATGGTGTGTACAGCACTATCTGTTCGAGATATCCCAATGAAAATTGAACTGTCTCAACAAATTTCTTTGAAGAATAAGCATGCCACACTTCAGCAAATTTGGTCCACGAGGGGCCAAGTTGTTTCATGCAGATGGACTGACAGACATGGACTATTGCAATAGGTGCTTTGTGCATTATATGCGAACGCACCTATAAATGATCTAAACCAGCAAACCCAGCCTCCACATGCACGTGGGTGTTAGGCCATGCAGACATTTTTGTCCTTGTTCCTTACTTGATTTGATTAATATGGATCTGTTGACAATCTTGTGTTGCAATTATTTCCTTCATGTGTCTTCTTGCATTCTCATTAATTTATTTGCATAGCTAAGAAGAAGAAAGGACGTCTTTTAACTTATTCAGGGCTGATGTCGATTTTTGTCAAAAGGAGGAGTTGACGATGGTAATCGACTGTAAACTGTGACAAAATCAATCGTTATGTTTTAGTTGGACTCTCGTTGCTAGAAGGAAAGTTAGATTCATTGGTTTGAGTGAGATTTCCTGCACTCACGTGAGTAGCAAGGCACAGACAATGGCAAAAATGACACTGACATTTGGAGAGAGATCAAAGCGAATGCGTAAAGCAAAATACTCCGTCGACAACGTTTTGCCTGTTACTATCTCTGAACTGGACTATGACTTGTCAGACTCAGATTTTGACACAAGTGATGAAAACGAGTGTGAGGTTCCAGCTTCAGCTGATTGGTCCCCAGCTAATCGTTGTACTGACAATGTTCGCTAGGGAGGACTGCCACTTAACATTGATAAGAGACAGAAACCAGATTGCAATGCACCCCGACTTTGTCCCAGCCACACAAAGATAACCATGCAGCAAGCCTGCTGCACATTCTAGGCAAACTGGCAGCAACAGCATGAAGCAATAGATGTTTTATGTTGATTTCTGTGTGAAACCATTGCTTTTCAGAAACTATGTTTTTTGAAATAAATATTCAGCCCTCAAAGAGTTAAAGTCATTGTTTACAAATTTATTTAATGTAAAAATGTTGCAGTTTTCTTCTTCAATTCAATTATTGCGCTAGTTGAATATTCCTTGGCCGTAGCAAAAGGAAGCACGTTGGACACGTCTACTGAAATGTGTTCCGATTGTCCAAATGGACGATTTCATTTTTATTAGGTTCTGGTTTTTGTAGTTCTCGTAATAACCCTCTAAGTTTCAGATGCAAGAATCTGATATTTCCAACAGACTCTAGCTGCAAGTCAAGTAAACCAAGTGACAAAAACCTGCAATCCAATTGGCTGTCCAGTGGAGCTGCGGAAGTCTACGGTTGGACCTATCTCGATTTTTTCTTGCTTTAACGCGTGTGAAGTAATCCATTTTAAGATAGACTTTGTTTACCTTCAAAATAAAAAAAAAATAAAATCAAAGCCTTTTTCTTTTAAGAATTACAGGTCCTGAACTATTCAAGGCTGCTACTTCTGGTTTGGCCCAATAATGAAGGCTTTTGCGATTTTTTGACCCTCGCTTGTCCCAAGAGTACAATTTTCGGTTTAGCGTTTTCAGTTCTATGTCACTCAAAAAACACATAACTAGCACTGTATTGTTTTTTCTGATACAGAAACTCTCTCAGTGGTCATAAAGTTAAGGGACCTCTAGAATTAACATCTTGGAGGTTAGAAATCAGAATTGCAGGCAACTGTGGGCAGCCTGCAGATTAAAGTCAATGAGTTACAAGGCGAGGCCTCGGCCTCCTGCGGCCCTAAGTTGGAGTAAGTGGACTTAACAACGTTGTGTTATGTTGGTATGGTAATTGAATTTAGAGAATTATAGCCGTCAAGGGGGTGAATGCAGCAATACAAATAATTAAACCTCAGAGTGTTACATTCGAGACCCAAATTTCTTACAGGGGATGTCTAATTCATTGTTGCCGTAAAAAATCTCTGCCACCTAATAAAATAAGAAAGTCTTCCTGAACCTGATTCAGTGTTCACTACAGATACGTCACTGAATGGATGACAAGAATGACACAGCATGATGTCAGATGACAGGTAAAAGAACAGGAGCAATGGTCAAGCTTCATTTTCAATGATGTAAAATTTGAAAAACTTCCCAAAACAGCCCCAAATACCATGTAAACTGCTGAAGACCCCGACAGATAAATGCCCAATGTGGCAGCAATGATTCCTGTCGTACCACTATGCAGCTTCTTCATCAACAATGTGTTCTCAAGTGATGCGTTACTGAATAGAAAATTGTTAGATGAATCCAAATATGAGGTGCTCATCGATCATTTCTATTCCAATACACACTCACCGGCCACTTTATTAAGTACAACTGCTTGTTAATGCAAATTTCTAATTGTCCAATCACATGGCAGCAAGTCAATGCATTTCGGCCTGTAGATGTTGTCAAGACCACCTGCTGAAGTTCAAAATGAGCACCAGAATGGGGAAGAAAGGGGACTGAAGTGACTCTGAATGTGGCATGGTTGTTGGTGCCAGACGGGTTGGTCTGAGGATTTCAGAAACTGCTGATCTACTAGGATTTTTATACACAGCCATCTCCAGGGTTTACATGGAATAGTCTGAAAAAGGGAAAATATCCAGTGAGCAGCAGTTCTCTGGGTGAAAATACTTTTTTGATGTCAGAGGAGAACGGCCAGACTGGCTTGAGCTGATAGAAAGGCAACAGGAACTCAAATAAGCACTCGTCAAATAAGCCTGGTAACTCATTGACTTTAATCTGCAGGCTGCCCACAGTTGCCTGCAATTCTGATTTCTAACCTCCAAGATGTTAATTCTAGAGGTCCCTTAACTTTATGACCACTGAGAGAGTTTCTGTATCAGAAAAAACAATACAGTGCTAGTTATGTGTTTTTTGAGTGACTCGAGGTGTGCAGAAAAGCATCTCTAAATACACACAACACGTCGAACCTTGAAGCTGGTGGGCTACAGCAGCAGGAGACCACAGCGGGTAAAACTCCTGTCAGCTAAGAACAGGCAACTGAGGCTGCAATTCACAGAGACTCACCAAAACTGGACAATAAAAGACTGGGAAAACGTTGCCAGGTCTGATGAGTCTCGATTTCTGCTGTGACATTCAGATGGTAGACTCAGAATTTGGTATCAGCAACATGAAAGTATGGAGCCATCCTGCCTTGTATCAATGGTTCAGCCTGGTGGTGGTGGTGTAATGGTCTGGGGGCTATTTTTTTGGCTCACTTTGGGACCATTAGCACCAGCTGAACATCATTTAAATGCCACAACGTATCAAGTGTTGTTGATGACCATGTCCATCCCTTTATGACCTCAGTGTTCCCATCTTCTGATGGCTACTTCCAGCAGGATAACACGCCATGTCACAAAGGTCAGATCATCTCAAACTGTTTTCTTGAACATGTCAAGGAGTTCACTGCACTCAAATGGCCTCCGCAGTCACCAGATCTCAATCCAGTGGAGCACCTCTGGCATGTGGTGGAACGGGAGATTCACATCATGGATGTGCAGCCGACAAACCTGCAGCAATTGAGTGCTGCTGTCATGTCAATATGGACCTGAGGAATGTTCCAGTACCTTAGCTATGCCACGAAGGTAAAAGGGGGTCCGACCTGATACTATCAAGGTGTACCTAATAAAGTGGCCAGCGAGTGTAATCCTATTATTTGCAAATCACGTCTCAATGACAAACTTTTCTATCATCTCATAGTATACACCTTCTTTCCGAAGGGTTCAAGATCTGACGTCACATAATACCTTTTGACTTCAGGGTGACAGCCAAAGTCTACACAAGCACGGGGCATAACGCACACAAGTTGGTCGTTTATAACAGAACTCAATTCTTAATCGAGATCCTGAGAGGAAGCTCTGCTTACTTAACAAATGGAAGAAGTCAAATTATTTCATACCCCTCGGTAGCGGATTTAGCCGAACGCTTTCTGTTTAACTGGATATGTGTACCGTATGTCTTAGGAGCGAAGTGAAACCTTCAACGATTGTTCTTTCCTTTCAGTCAGGAATCCCAAGGGACAAATAAAGCTGTACTCCAAAGGAGCCGACGTTATTCTCTTTGACAGGCTCCATCCATCTAATGACGATCTCATGGAGGCAACGTCGGACCACCTCAGCGTAAGTCACATTTTCGAGTCTCCTTATCATCTTAAACAGTCCTGACAATTTCACAATTTGTAGAAATGGCAGGCTGTCCAAGACCTCTTTGCTTGAGAGAGAATTTACTTTAAAAAAAATGTAGTTCTGATGTTTAGAGTATTTATTTCTCCTCATGGTAGAGCAACTCAATGAATATCCATCCATCATCCAACCCACGATATCTTAACTACAGGGTCACGGGGGTTTGCTGGAGCCAATCCCAGCCAACACAGGGTGCAAGGCAGGAAACAAACCCCAGGCAGGGTGCCAGCCCACCGCAGGGCACACTCACACACACACACTAGGGACAATTTAGGCCTGCCAATGCACCTAACCTGCATGTCTTTGGACTGTGGGAGGAAACCCACACAGACACGGGGAGAACATGCAAACTCCACGCAGGGAGGACCCGGGAAGCAAACCACAGGTCTCCTTACTGCCAGGCAGCAGCGCTAACACTGCGCCACCCCTCAATGAATACATCACATTAATACGGGGGAATGAAGCACACACTGTGTGACTTTTAACAAGACTAAAATAAGAATACGTCAACCCAAATCAGAAAAATTTAGGATGGTATGGAAAATCCAATAAAAAAAATGATTTGTGAATTTACTTTGATTTTTATTTCAGAGCAGATGATGTGAAACCAAAGATATTTGTCTTGGTCAACGTCATTTGATTTGCTGATACACATCCATTCCTGCATTTTAGGCCTGCAACACATTCCAAAAAAGTTGGGATGGGGACAAATCAGGGCCTGTAATGATGTGATTTCAAACAAGTGATGGTAATCAGGATTTGTTATCTACGAAAGGCTGATTCTTTGAGGAGCAAAGATGGGCAGAGGATCTCCAGTTTGTCAGCAAACGTGTGAGAAGATTATTGAAATATTTGAAAACAATGTTCCTCAAAGAAAGATTGGAAGGGATTTGCATATTTGTCTGCCTACAGTGCATAATATCATTAAATGATTCAAAGAACGTGGAAGAATTTGGATGTGTAAAGTGTCAGGGCGTGAGCCTCAGCTGAACACCAATGATCTCTGACCCCTCAGACATCATGGTGTCAAGAAGCGTCACTAGTCAATAGCTGACATCACCACATGGCCAAGGCCTGATGACTTTGGCAAACATTTGTCAAGCACTACAATCCATCCATCCATCCATCCATCCTCTTCCGCTTATCCGAGGTCGGGTAGCAGCTTAAGCAGAGAAGCCCAGACTTCCCTCTCCCGGCCACTTCTTCCAGCTCTTCCGGGAGAATCCCAAGGCGTTCACAGGCCAGCCGGGAGGCATAGTCCCTCCAGCGTGTCCTGGGTCTTCCCCCGGGCCTCCTCCTGGTTGGACGTGCCCGGAAGACCTCACCAGGGAGGCGTCCAGGAGGCATCCTGATCAGATGCCCGAGCCACCTCATCTGACTCCTCTCGATGCGGAGGAGCAGCAGCTCTACTCTGAGCCCCTCCTGGATGACTGAGCTTCTCACCCTATCTTTAAGGGAAAGCCCAGACACCCTGCGGAGGAAACTCATTTCAGCCGCTTGTATTCGCGATCTCGCTCTTTCGGTCACTACCCACAGCTCATGACCATAGGTGAGGGTAGGAACGTAGATCGACTGGTAAATTGAGAGCTTTGCCTTACGGCTCAGCTCCTTTTTCACCATGACAGACCGATGCAGAGCCCGCATCACTGCGAATGCCGCACCGATCCGCCTGTCGATCTCACGATCCATTCTCCCCTCACTCGTGAACAAGATCCTGAGATACTTGAACTCCTCCACTTGGGGCAGGATCTCACCCCCAACCCTGAGAGGGCACTCCACCCTTTTCCGGCTGAGGACCATGGTCTTGGATTTGGAGGTGCTGATTCCAATCCCAGCCGCTTCACACTCAGCTGCAAACCAATCCAGTGAGAGCTGAAGATCATGGTCTGATGAAGCAAACAGGACAACATCATCTGCAAAAAGCAGTGACCCAATCCTGAGTCCACCAAACCGGACCACCGCAACACCCTGGCTGCGCCTAGAAATTTTGTCCATAAAAGTTATGAACAGAATCGGTGACAAAGGGCAGCCCTGGCGGAGTCCAACTCTCACTGGAAACGGGTTCGACTTACTGCCGGCAATGCAGACCAAGCTCTGACACTGGTTGTACAGGAACCGAACAGCTCTTATCAGGGGGTCCGGTACCCCATACTCCCGGAGCACCCCCCGTAGGATTCCCCGAGGGACACGGTCGAATGCCTTTTCCAAGTCCACAAAACACATGTAGACTGGTTGGGCAAACTCCCATGCATCCTCAGGGACCCTGCTAAGGATGTAGAGCTGGTCCACCATTCCCCGACCACAACACTACATTGTTCCTCCTGAATACGAGGTTCGACTATCTGACGGACCCTCCTCTTCAGGACCCCCGAATAGACTTTTCCAGGGAGGCTGAGGAGTGTGATCCCTCTATAGTTGGAACACACCCTCCGGTCCCCCTTTTTAAAGAGGGGGACCACCACCCCGGTCTGCCAATCCAGAGGCACTGTCCCCGATGTCCATGCGATGTTGCAGAGACGTATCAACCAAGACAGTCCTACAACATCCAGAGCCTTAAGGAACTCCGGGCGTATCTCATCCACCCCCGGGCCCGCTGCGCCACCGTGCCACCCCATTCACCAGCTCCATACGTAACTTCTATTGATTGAAACAGTGCTGGAAGTCTTCTTGCTTGGGGCTCATCAACAGGCTTCCCTTTTAGGTCAGTTTTCATCTTCGGAAACATGTCAAAATCACAGGGCGCTAAATCCAGGGGGGTGCCCTACAGACAGGTTCCTGTTCAATTTGTTCGCCCGGCAAATCGTGTAGCGATTGAAGTTTGCAGTTTGAAGTCTCCATCTTATCTTTGACTGAGGTGACATTTTAGGACCTTTTCTTTTCATTCTATTATAATTCTTAAGCCTTTTTCATAAATATGCCCTAGCTAAGTATTAAAATGCCAAACTGTCAGTCACGTCACTTATCACGTGAAATCAGAAGTCGCTCTAATCCTAAAGCTACTTCAGGGGAATGTCAGCGAAACATATGGAGGCTTTATGCTGCTGTCAGACGAGAGTCGAAATGTGGAAGAGCCGCCCGATTGCGTGATTACTCACCATGCAGTCAGGGCTGCTTTTATCCTTTCTTATTAATAATATTGGATTCACTGACTACATTGATGTTACATAAGACTTTTAAATACTCATAGATAATTAAGAGTGAATCAGATCGTGTGAAGGCTGCTGTGGAGGTGGAGGCAGACAGCACACTGCCGCTCATGGCTCGCTTTTCTTTTCTTTGCAGGAGTTTGCAGGAGAGGGTCTGCGGACGCTGGCGCTTGCTTACAAAGATATCGATGAGGACTACTTGGCACAGTGGCTCAAGAAGCTTCATTTCGCCAGCATCTCATTTGACAACCGCGAGGAATGTCTGTCAGCCTTATATGAAGAGATTGAGCAGAATATGATGGTAGGCTTACGACACTTCTGACGCTCGGCCACAAGTCCTCTGGGGCTGGGATGAAAATATCAGGGTCATTTTCAAAAGTCATTCTTCTGCCTGCCACACCTTGTTAGGACATCAACGTGCCTCCATAGTGGCTACCTAAAGTGGTCGGGCCTTTCCCTTCAGTGGCCATTACTTTGGATGAGAGTCTCGTGGTAGTGTGGTGAAGCAGGAGAAACCACGAGGGTGCCCTGTAGGCAGATTCCTGAGGCAGGGACACTGCCCGCTGATTTCATTTCAAATGCTCTGCTGGTTCAACTCTAGGCATATAAAATCATCACAATTTTAGGTTATCTATTTTTTCATTTATGTTGCATTTTCATTTGATGGATAGGAATAAAAATGTTTGTGTGTCTGACTGTAGCACTCTTTACAGAGGCAGACACACATGAAAGGCACTATATGAGAGCGATAGATAATAAAAGACACTGTATGTGATATATTGTTGATTTTATAGTTGACTCTAACAGGATCACATAGAAACATAAACACTTCTCTATGGCTGTTTATTACAAGCTTTAGTAGGGCAATACAGATATTCACAGCTGTCTCTAAAAAGGCTTAGAGAGAGAGAAAGATAGATAAATGAAAAGAGGGAAAGGTATTATATTAGATATGATATGAACGGCACTACATAACGATACAGAGATATGAAAGGCACAATATAATAAAGAGTTATGAAATGTACTAAACTCTGCATGTTATAGATACTGTAAATAGATATGAAAGGCACTATATAACAATAACTACATATGAAAGGTACTATACTCTGTATATTATAGATAGATAGGTAGAGAGAGAGAGAGAGAGAGAAAGAGAGAAAGAAAAGGCACTATATACAGTATTTAGATAGATAGAATTTTAGTATAGATAGATAGATAGATAGATAGATATTGATTTTAGTATAGTAGGAAGGATAAGAGATAGATAGATAGATATTGATTTTAGTATAGTAGGAAGGGATAGATAGATAGACAGATAGATAGATAGATAGATAGATAGATATTGATTTTAGTATAGTAGGCAGGAATAGAAAGATAGATAGATATTGATTTTAGTATAGTAGGAAGGATAGAGATAGATAGATAAATAGATAGATAGATAGATAGATAGATAGATAGATAGATAGATAGATAGATAGATATTGATTTTAGTATAGTAGGCAGGAATAGATAGATAGATAGATATTGATTTTAGTATAGTAGGAAGGATAGAGATAGATAGATAGATAGATAGATATTGATTTTAGTATAGATAGATAGATAGATAGATAGATATTGATTTTAGTATAGTAGGCAGGAATAGATAGATAGATAGATATTGATTTTAGTATAGTAGGAAGGATAGAGATAGATAGATAGATAGATAGATAGATAGATAGATATTGATTTTAGTATAGTAGGCAGGAATAGATAGATAGATAGATAGATAGATAGACAGTGTGGACTAAGCCCCGGACAAAGACAGGCAGACATGTTGTAAACACCACCACACATTTATTTACGCCAATATGTACAAAGTTACTAAGTGCCACACAACCCACTTTACCCCAAGTCCAGGCCTCGCACACACTTTGCCTCTTTTCGTCAGGCCGCCTCCACTCTCTGTCTCCAAGCTTAGTCCTCTCCTCACCCGACTCCAGCCCTGAATGAAGGGAGGCGGCCCCTTTTATAAACACCCAGATGTGCTCCAGGTGTTTGCCGGCAATCTTCCACCGACACGCCCCAGTGTGGCGGAAGTGCTGGCTGCATCTCTGGAAGCACTCCCTGCTCTTCTTCACCCCAGTACTTCCGGGTGTGGCAGAAGTGCTGAGGTCCAGGGTCTCCAAGGCACTGGGGCGCCCCCTGGCGGTGACCACGGGCCCCTACAGGGTTGAGCTTCAAAGCTCTGTACCCGTGGTCCCCATAGGAACCAGGGTGGTTGCCCCCACGTGGTCTGAGGTGGCTGTACGTCCTCTTCCGGTCCTCCAAGGTGTCCCGTCCGGGTCGCCCCCCCCAGGTATCTGCCACAATAGACAGATAGATCCAAAGGTGATTATAATTATAAGAGATGGTGAAGTATGTGTTAAAAAACGTTTGCTTTTATTTTCTTACCTGCTAGTAAATGATACCAGGCTAAGGAGGTAAACTTTATTTCATTGGACATACCGATTCTATCTTAATTCAGTTACTAGGTGCCACTGCCATTGAAGACAAACTACAAGAAGGCGTTCCAGAGACCATCGCTTGTTTAAATCTCACCAACATTAAGATCTGGGTCCTCACAGGAGATAAGCAAGGTAACAGCTCTTCACGCGCAATGTTGTAATTTTCCCTTTTATAGTTGACATTGAAACACAGATAAGTAGGTGAAAAGGGAGAGAGAGAGACAGCTGAGTAGAACACGAAAGGCGCTATAAGATGTGAAATGGATGGACTTCCACTAACTTCTCAACAGGTGCGCTGGTGCTCATTTCATACGTCATCAGTCACAGCATTAAAAAGTGATATTCATTCTGCCGGTGGCATCGCTCCATCGGCATTGAGCACACGATGGTGGCGTCGGAGAAGACAAGCTTCCTAACAGAGTCCTATTGATGTTGTCATCAGACGAGTTAAATGGGCATTCAGATGTTCACTCAGCAGGGGATCTGCAATAAAACATTCAAATGTTTGAGAAAATGTTGCTGTGGAGGAATAAAAAAAAAAAGACAGCCAGGACATTAAGGGGAAGCGTATTATTGAATGAGTGTTTGTGATGCAATTCCTGATAAAACAGCTTCTCCCTCTTCATGCCCATTTGGCTCATGGAGCACTTCATGCAGTTTGGAAGCTCAGGCTGGCACAAATAAACAGCTGTAGGTTTGGGAAGGTGGCAAATAGAAACGGCAGGCGATAAGAAAGTAGGTCAGGTATTCGCCATGTGTGAAGCTGTACAGCAGAATCAACCTGAATACTCGGAACTGGTTTACTGGCGGCCTGCCCAGCAGGTGGCACTGTGCACAACCTGACCTCCTCAACCCGTTGTATCACAGCATTTACCTCATTGTGTCCCCTTTGAAACTAGGATTACAAATAATTTGTACACAGTTTTCTTTTTTCCTTTGCACTTCGTTACTGATTTTTCTTGAATTTTGTTTCTTCTTGTAGTTCTGGGGTGCTGTACCACGTTAGCCATTATGAATGTAGTGAGAAGTCAAGCAAAATCCATCCATTATCCAACCCGCTATATATCCTAACTACAGGGTCACGGGGGTCTGCTGGAGCCAATCCCAGCCAACACAGGGCGCGAGGCAGGAAACAAACCCCGGGCAGGGTGCCAGCCAGTCAAGCAAAATGACTCCTTTTATTGGCTAACTAAATAAGATTACAATATGCAAGCTTTTCGAGGCAACTCTTCTTCAGGCAAGATGTATCTACAGTATATCTGAAAGGCATCTCATCAGGTAGACAGATAAATGAATACGTATGAAAGGAAATGAATGAGATAGACAAGAAAGGCAGTATCCTAAATGGACAGACAGATAAATATGACAGGTACTCTATTAGATTTCTCGAGCGCAGCAATAGCAGAGCTTCATTCCCCCGAGCAGCAGCCCCCCACTGACAGCTGGCCATTGAATGCTGGGAGGTTCTTTGTACGTCTGTATGAGGCCCAGCAGGGCTCCTCCTAGGCTGATCGCCATTCCCTCACTTATCCTCGGTCTGGATGGAGCACCGCACTCATGTCTTACTCATAAACCACAGACTCTTTTTATTGATTTGCAGTCGGCATGTTTTCAGATGACAGGCTTTTATCGGTCAATTAGCTGTTCGGCCCGTCTGTGCCCAGAAGAGTGGGAAATAAATAAACCGCAGATCTGAGAGAAACATTTGCCAACGGCCCCTCAGTGAACAACAACAACAGTCAGTCAGTCAGTCATTATCCAACCCGCTATATCCTAACTACAGGGTCACGGGGGTCTGCTGGAGCCAATCCCAGCCAGCACTGGGCACAAGGCAGGAAACAAACCCCTGGGCAGGGTGCCAACCCACCGCAGGGCACACACACCAGGGACAATTTAGAATCGCCAATACACCTAACCTGCATGTCTTTGGACTGTGGGAGGAAACCCACGCAGGCACGGGGAGAACACGCAACTTAGTTAGTTGTGCATTTCCAACAAAATGTGTAAAAACTGAGGTGTTCTAAAAGTTTTGACCAGTAGTGTATACCAGAAATAACTTCAAAGTTTTGTGGGAATGTTTCCAGTGGTTTTCACGTGATGCTCTAAAGCAGGGGTGGCCAAATCCAGTCCTAATGAACTTCTTCTGAATTCATTTTAATTGACTTCTCTTTTAAGATCTGCTCCCCTGAATGTCTTCATCGTTCCTCTGAATTGCTTCATTTCTTTCCTTAAGTGAAATGTGAAGTGAGGGAGCCAACAGAAGACCAACTAAGTCAGGGCCTCAAACTCCAACCAATTTCACTCCAACCAGCTGCTTAATGAGGCGCCGAGTCTCGTTGTTAATTAAACCCGTTCTTTAATTCCATGGCTTGTTGCTGCTCTCGCTGTGTAATAGCAGACATTTCCAAAACTGTTAAAATATTATTGAGGTCCTGAGCAGATCGACATTCCTGAGACCTTCATCTTTCTTTATTTTCAGATATTGTATGATGGACACCAGCTGTTTTGGCTCATTTTGTATCTCATTATTGTTTGGCTGCTAATTAAGGAAAAAGAAACAATTATGGGGTCTGAGTCTTCAAGAGCAACTCCATTAAAATGAATTCAAAAGAAGTTAATTAGCAGCAAAAACTGGTCACTCATTAAGAAAGGGGTTAGAATGAAAACCTGCAGCCACTGCGGCCCTCCAGGACAGGAGCTGGGAACCCCTGCTCTAAAGGACAGACAGACCGACAGACACAGGTCCATTTTTATATATGGCTCAATATATCCGTTCTTCCATTTCCAAACTCTTTTAGTTCAGTTCAGAGTCACCCGACAGCAGTGAGTGCTAGTGCGTATTTGCAGCTGCAGAAACAATGGTTTTGACTTTATTGATTATTTGTAAAGCAGACGAACCCTGAACTTGCTAGTGATATCTCCAATAGGAAAGATGTTTCATGGCAGTTAGCAAATCAATAAGATTTTTGTACAACAGTAAATTATTTTTCTCATTACCTAGGAGTTTCTCTGTAGAATTGACCAACATAAATAAATACAAAAGTCACTGGGGTCTTATTTACTTATTTATTTATTTTTTATTTCACATTCTCTTTGTGCAGAAACAGCGATGAATATTGGCTATTCTTGCAACATATTGACCGATGACATGAATGAACTTTTCATTATATCAGGCCATACAGCACTTGAGGTGCAGCAGGAGCTCAGGTAAGGAAGGGGCTTTTTATTATCCACCCACCCATTCATTTTCCCAAACCTGCTTTATCCTGAACCTGGAGCCTATCCTACCAAGAATGGGGGTACAAGGCAGGACAGGCTACCACTCCATCATTGCGGGAGCTTTTTATAATTCTGTTTTTTTAAGTGGTTTGCTTCCCGGGTCCTCCCTGCGTGGAGTTTGCATGTTCTCCCCGTGTCTGCGTGGGTTTCCTCCCACAATCCAAAGACATGCAGGTTAGGTGGATTGGCGATTCTAAATTGTCCCGTGTGTGTGTGTTTGTGTGTGTCCTGCGGTGGGTTGGCACCCTGCCCAGGATTGGTTCCTGCCTTGTGCCCTATGTTGGCTGGGATTGGCTCCAGCAGACCCCCGTGACCCTGTATTCGGATTCAGTGGGTTAGAAAATGGATGGATGGATGTTTTTTTAAGTTTGAATCTTTAATTGGGTTTTCTATTGCTGTACTGTGCTGGCCATGTTTACTTTATTGTCCCATTATTGTTTTAAAGAGGAGTTCCAGACATGACAAAAAGGGGGGTGTGAAGCCTCCAGACAGAACCACAAAGCAAACCAGAACCTTCATCGGCTCGTCTTAATGCAGCCTCACCCCTAGGTGGCCAGTCCCTTACTGCTACCTTCAGGCTTCGGCCTGCACACGTCCAAAAAAAATGAAGAATTGGTTTTAAAAGTCGGAAACACAAGCAAAAGTCCAAAAATAAGTCAAAATGTCTTAGCGTCCCATTATTTGATCACTTTTCTTTTGTGTCATGAAATGGGTAATTAATGTTTATTGTAAGAGTCATTTTCCTAGTTATATAAGATCCATAGATATTTCACTAAGACGACAATGCATAATCTACGGGAGGTTCCTAAAACTCCCTCCCATAAGTAGAATTGTGTTGGTATATTCTAGCTGTTTCTATCTGCTTTGACTAAACATTATTCTTTAGTTAGTGACCAGCCTTGCCATGTTAAAGGTACAGAGGGCATACGGTTTTAAACCATGCTCGTGCCCGCGCCTACGGGCCCTTTGAGTGTGAGAAGTAACTCTTAAAGATAACACGCTTATATAAGTGCAGAGCTGAAGAAGAAATTAAGAACCTTTAAGTACAGAAATAACTAAAGTTTCTCAAGAAAAGCTAAGTTTAGAGAAGATACATTTTTCCTTTTTTGCCTTTTATTCTACGTGTGTAACTACTTTTTTCTTTATTCTTGTGTGGATTATTTGCCTTTAACTTTTACTAAATATTTTTAAAACAAACTTTTGTACTGAGAGATTTCTTTCAGCACGCGTTTTACCCGTGCTCGATCTCGCCTTATACTTTGGCGGCTACATTTATGTTACAGAAATCTGAATGCCTGGAGTAAAATTCTGGTGTGGCCACATCATATTGAATTCTTATGCCCAAAATGCCAGTGATCAGGTTCAAAGCAAGAACCAGCTATGCAAGATATGCCAGTAAATCCCTGGGTGCAGTAATGCAAACACCCACACCTTTGGCATGTGGGCAATGAAGAGGAGTAGCTGCAGGAATGTTGGTGGAGTCATCTGATGTGGGAAAACTCCAACCAGGCTAAACTTGGGCCACTGGAGCTGGAAAGCCACAGTGCTAAGCACTACACCACTGTGCCCTCCTCAAGACTGTCACGCTGTGCCATGAACACAGATTAGACGTTCGACGTGATGAAGGATTTAGACGATTTTATGTAAAGTAATTTGGGCAGCTTGTCTAATCTTAATATTCAGTCATTATGAAGGACTCTTTCCTTTGGACTGAAGGATTCATTATTTTCCTTTTGTTTTTTGCACGTGTAATGTTTTCAAGGAAAGCAAAGGAATGTATGCTGGGTTCAAGCAGGGACATCGGCAACGGCCACACGTTTTCTGAAAAGAAGAAGAACTCTGATTCCGTGTTTGAGGAAACCATCAGTGGCGAGTATGCCTTGATTATCAATGGGCACAGCCTGGTAAGTGTTTCCCACTTTCCCACTTTTATAAAGTGCACAGTTGACTGACCGACTCATTCCCTCATCGTTTAAAACACTGTTTCCCATTTAATTTAAAAACAGAAGTTTGGCTTGAATGCACATCGATGGCAGTATGTATTGCTAAGAAAGGACGTGGCGCTATATCAATATTTAGTTGTAAAAACACCCCCTACAATCGAAAAACTAAATACCTCAAAATTGAAATATGGTGATGTTATAGAAAAAAGAAAATTATAGCATGCATTTTTTTTTATTTGTCAGTAATAATACTATAATGAGTAGGCTATGCTAACGCGCCATATGTGTGCTCGCCACAGTGCGGTGAGGTGGGGCTTGCCATTTTATGCAAATAAAGTTTGGGTGGAGTACACAAAGAGCAGCACTGACCAATAGGGTGAATGGACAACCGAGGAAGGGGAGGTGTCCTGGACAGGAAAAAGAGACGGGATCAAGTTTGCTGTGTAGAGTGAGCTGTGAAGTGGAAGGAGCGGAGATGGGTGAAGCTCACGGAAGATGTGGCTAGCAAGCATGTTATAAAACACGACTGTGAGTGTCAGGAGTTCTTGCTGTGTATGCAGTGAGAAGAACAGGAGGATGTGCTGTCCTTTGCTCCAAGACAAGCTGGGATCGGCGGCATACCTCGGTCCGTTTAAATGCTAATACATTAAGGGGTTCCTAACGGCCAGGACAGAGAGGGGGTTGGACAGTATATAAAATTCATTTTGTTATTTCTTTACTCCTATTCATTTATATGGGCGGAGGTGGGCAATTGCTTGTTGCGGAGAGGTAGCTGTGAGAGAGAATGATAAGGGCTGTTGTGAAGGTTCAGTGTCGTAACCCTGAACATCAGAGCAGATGAGATAGAGAGAGACCAAAGGAACCTGTAGAAAATGGCAGGACCCCAGGGCTGGCAGCATCCGGGGGTCGGGGAAGAGGGCAAGGGCAAGACCAGGATGTGGTTGGCTGTGTACTTGGATTACCCGATGTCGTGACATTGATGGGGAGAGGCAAAGAACAGAAAGCGTTTACCTCTCAGCCTGTGGGATTTTAAACATATTTATTGAATTTATTTGTTTGCACCATGAACATGGTTTTCTTTTTACTGGCATGATTTTATAAACTTATTTATTAAAATATTTAGTGAATGCACTGTTGCACTTTGGGGATACTTTAATTCTTTGTTATAATTTCTGAACATTTCGGAGGTAAAAGCCTCGCCTACCTCTGCACTCATCCTGGCCCATCTCAGTGCCGGATGACTGATGTCCCAGGACAGAGGATAGTATCCATGGCTGTGGTCACTAGGGCATTACAATTAAATATGCTAAAATGAGATGTTATTAAATATTAGTAAAAACAATTATCAATCAGTATGCTGGATAATACTCTCCACCATCTACACCATCTCTGATATGAGAGAGAAAAAACGAGAAAATCCACAGAGTGAAGGTGAAAACTCCATCTTGGGAGCCTGCACCTCTGAGACAGCTGTGCTAACTAGTGTTGGATCAGTACTAACATTTTGACTTCAGTATCGATACCAGCTTTTCATCCTCAGTACCAGTACCGAAACGGTTCCAAAGCAAATGACGGATAACTCCAAAATCCTGCGTCTTCCTTCAACCTCCTTGGTGTGCCATGCTATGCAGCCCTCTTGATAGCTGTAAAATCCCAATCGCGTAAACACCATAAGAAGGTGGGTACCCGGTAAAGTCTTAATTGCGTTAAAGCAATAAGGGGGTTGTAACCCAGTAAAGTCTTGATCGCGTTAAAGCAGTGAGAGGGTGGGTACCCCATGAAGTCTTTCCTGATCTCATTAAAGCAATAAGAAGGTGGGTACCCCAAGAAGTCCTTCCTGATTGTGTTAATGCAGTAAGAGTGTTTGTTACCCTGTGAAGTCCTGATTGTGTTAAAGCAGTGAGAGGGTGGGTACCCCATGAAGATCTGATCGCATTGACGCAATAAAGGGGTAGTGAAGTGCTGATCGCCTTAAAGCAATAAGAGGGTGGGTACCATGAGAAGTCCTGATCACGTTAACGCAATAAGAAGCTGGGTACCCCAAGAAGTCCTTCCTGATTGTGTTAATGCAGTAAGAGTGTTTGTTACCCTGTGAAGTCCTGATTATGTTAAAGCAGTGAGAGGGTGGGTACCCTGTGAAGTCCTGATCACGTTAAAACAATAAAGGGGTAGTGAAGTGCTGATCGCCATAAAGCAATAAGAGGTTGGGTACCTTGAGAAGTCCTTCCTGATTGTGATAATGTAATAATGGGGTGGGTACCCTGTATAGTCCTGATCGCATTAAAGTGATAATAGGGTGGGTACCCTGTGAAGTCCTGATTGCGTAAAAGAGTGTAGTTTCATTTTGTGAGGTCTAGGAAATGGACGTTTTTTTCACGACTGCAACAGCAAGATTCAGGTGGGTTTGCTGGGGGGAATTGAGAGGAAAGCTGACGTTTACCTCCAGTACCAAAAGCTGGTACCCTACCGTTTTAAAATTTGCATTTTATTAAATGTTTCTCCAGTACCTGAATACTGCGCAAGCCTAGTGGTAACTACTACACCACCCCACTGTATCTACTGTAGGCGACATGGCAAAATATCTAATTTGACAAATGCATACTTTGGATGAATGCATTGCAGAACATCTCAATGGTAGTGCTCACTAAATGAATGTTGCAAGTGGCCTACAGCAAGTCACATCATTAAATAATCAATCAACTGTAAGCTATCAAAAACCTATCGAGTCCGTCGAACTACACATGACATTCGGAGCTTAGGCTTGCACATTTTGAAGAGTTTCCGCTTCACAAGTGAGGCTGTATTTTAATATGGGTCCTTTGAGAATCGGGGGCTAATTGAAGAGACTGACTTGTGCGACATGCCTCACCAAAGCAATTTGCAAGCTTACTGTGCCACCTTAATTTTTCTTGTATGCTTCCTGTACGGGGAATACTTCATTAACAATTCAGAAAGGGGGAACTGGGAATACTCTTTAAATGAATTAATAATGAACCAGTTAAGCAGAGATAACACGGTTATTCATAAATGATCTGAGCGAGTGCCACGTGACCTTTGAAGCTGCACAAGTCTGTGCAGGCCGCCATCCCTCTGGAAATTCACATTGCAGCTTTTGTCACGAGGATCAATGCAGGATTTACATTCAGTAACTCGCCAAAGCGTCTGATCGCTGGCCTTGTGCGTCTGATCAAGCGTTTGCTGCCACTGAAAGAGGATCATTCAGTGTCTGATCAAAGGCAGATGCAGTTGTACCAGACGCCCACTCGGTCGATGCAGACCTCGCTACGATTTTTTTTTTCTCCTTTCAGTCAAGCCGTCATCATTTCTCACTGAGCGCACAATATAATTTAATGCTGAAGATCAAAAAATTCTTTACAGATTAGCTACTGGAACAAAGGAAGAAAACCTTATTATTGTGTTAGTGTGTAAAAATCTGAAATGACACGTCTGTGTTGCCCTGCTTGTCATGTTGCTTTCACAGCTGGCATTAATAGATGGCGAAAACTTTTCTGCCCTAGCCAATGCAGCGTGAAAGGCGCTATATTTGCACCCGACCCGACACTGACTGACACGGAGGCTCGTACAAAATCAACAAATACTTTTATTCTTCTTCACCTGAGGGGCATGTCTTCCCCGTGTCCCACAGGCAGTACACGGTCCCGTCACACCACCTCAAGCGTTGTCCTCCTCCTCCTCCTCCCGACTCAGGCACTCGGAGTGGTGACTGCTGGCTCCTTTTCTCAGGCACCCAGAAGTGCTCCAGGTGCTTGATTGCCCATTTCAGGCTGCACTTCCAGGTGTGGTGAAAACACTGCCCATAAGGGCTCAGTAGTCCCGGCTGAAGGACCCCCTGGCGGCGCCCAACAGGCCTGCACCAAACTCCAATTCCCATGGAATCCTGCGGGAAACCAAGCCATCGCTCCAACCTAGGGGGGTTGCCATCTAGCGTCCATGGGGAGGTATGGAAAAGTCCTGAGCATAATGTATACTGAAGGGGCATCCCGGGCGGTCATGTTGCCCCGGCCGTCCGTCCGCCACAGCAGATCTTCGGTTGCTGCCATTAGACTCCCCGGTTAGATGAGTTCCTGTGCTCCGCATCCGAATCTTCCCTGACGGCAGCGTAAAAGTCTGCATAGAGTGGCATACGGTGTGTGTATCTGTCTGTCCAGCCCAGAAGTGCGAGGCTACAGCATGAACCCCAAAGAGCCAGCAAGGCGGCCCCCAAGCTCCTTCCCAGTCCATCTTGGTGGTGATCTCATCAGACCTGCCTCTACTGCTAAGAATCTTGGTGTCATTTTTGATTCCTCTCTCTCTTATTCTGCCCACATAAATCACATTAAGAAACTTTCCTACTTTCACCTCCGTAACATATCCCGTGTTCGCTCTTTCCTCTCCTTCTCTAATGCTGTGAAACTTGTCCCTACTTTTATCACATCCCACATCGATTATTGTAACTCGCTGCTGGCAGGTGCCCCTTCTAATCTTATATCACAGCTCCAGCTTATTCAAAACTCAGCTGCAAGAGTCCTTACTCAAACCAACAGCAGCGAGCACATCACACCCATCCTGCTCCGCCTTCACTGGCTCCCTGTGTCTTACAGTATATATATATATATAATTCTTTTCACGTTTGAAACAGAAATTACGTATGACCACGCGAAACGGAAATTACGTATGACCACAGAACATATTATAATACAGGAACTAATCACTTCGTTTGTGGACGCCATTTTTATATCGTCCTTACGAATTGTAATTATTTGTGTGAGAGTTACTTTACTGATATTAAAAAGAAGTAAACACAAAGACGCCGATCTATCCCATAAAAGTGCGCCCCGCGTCGCCCTCTCCCAGCCCTCCTCTCTGGACTCCAGCGCTGAGCCGTCCGCCGCCGGTCATGTTTTGACAGAGACGTTTTATTTTTTCATCCATGTGACTGTCGCGGAAACTGACACATTATAACGTTTTTTTAACTGGCAGTACTTGATAGTAGACGAGATGAGGAAAACAGCTTTGCGTCTTTCTACCTTTTAACTGTGGCGAGTTGTAAACAATGTGAAGACGACGGGTCGCGAGAACAAAGTGGGCGCTCAGAGGCGTGGAATGTCGGACTGCACGGCCGGGTTGAGAGTTTCGCAGTTTTGGGCGATGTCCCCTCTTCTCGCACTGTTTGTGACACTTCGAGTACCCTGTCGGCTCCTGGGAGAGTGGAAATCTTTGCGAATGAGTGTGATCGGCGCCATCGAAGCAAAACTCTCTTTGTAAATTGCGCTGCACGACTACTTACTGTTCCTTAAGGTGAGTTCAGGTCACTAAAACCCCGCAACATGCAAGGTTGCTTTTGTGATGAATTCTTTTAAGAAGATGGAGGGTTTACATCTAAGAAGATGTACCGACCTCTTCATGTTAAGTTTTGGACTTGGGAATTGTTTGGACCTTCTGCCCGTTAAACACGGAAGGGCAGCGTCCACATTTCTCAGAATAATTTATCTCTTAAATCACAGGCACGTAGTGCAAAGTTGTCAGGCCGAAATTTACAGGATCGCATAGAAAATGTAATTTCTATACCACAGCGGTCGTGTAGCGCCTTTCACAAGGGATCTGCTACCGAGAGATGATCCAAATACATTTAAGCCTCTGTTAGTGCTACTTACCTGTTGTGTTATAGAGCCTTTAAAATGTACTTTACCTGAAAGCACTCCAGTACTGCTCAATGTATCTTTACTTCTTACATGTTAATGTTTTACTGTTTAATAATTTATATACTACATTTTATTTTTTTCCCTTGCACTCAGTGAGCAAAGCCACTGGGTAATCAGCAAGTCGAATATAAAATTGTACTAATAACCTACAAAGCCTTAAATAACCTCGCGCCAAACTACATCAGTGACCTTCTCCATCACTATGTGCCTGTCCGTTGTCGGAGATGGCTGGGGTGACGACCCGGTCAGGATGCCTAGGAAGACCGGAGGAGGGCTAACGTCTTCCCCAGACCATGTGGGGGTTCCTTTGGGGGCCACGGGTACAGAGCTTTGAAGCTCCCATGCCTTTGGAGCCCTGGACCTCAGCACTTCCGCCACACCCGGAAGTGCTGGGGGGAAGAAGAGAGGGGACACCCAGAGTGCTTCCGGGGATGCAGCTGGCACTTCCGCCACACGGGGGCGTGTCCGTGGAAGATTGTCTGAACCCACCTGGAGCACATCTGGGTGTTATAAAAGAGGCCGCCTCCCATCAGACAATGGCGAGAGTCGGGAGCGGAGTGGACTGAGCTGGAGAGGAGAGAAGGTGGCGGTCTGAAGCAAGGCATTGTTGTGGCCAGGACTTTGGGGACTTGTGGGGTTTGTGGTGCACTTGTGACTGTAAACAGCTGTGTCTGCCTGTCTGTGTCCAGGCCAGTCTCCACACCACCCACTAAGGTCCTCTGATTCTGGCATTCTTGTTGTGCCCCACACTAATCTACACTCCATGGGTGACAGCAGGGCCTTCAGCTGTTTAGCGCCCAGACTCTGGAATGACCTACCGAAATTAATCAGGTCAGCTGACTCCATGAATTCTGTTAAAAAACAACTCAAAACTCATCTGTTGACAAAGGCTTTTAGTTCTGCTTGACTTTATTCCCCTTCTCTCAGTTTACCTCCATGTCAAGATGCTCATGTAACCTGTGTGTGTGTGCAGACCATCAATTGTGTTGTCTGTTAGGCTTTATCTCTGAATTTACTGTCTTAATCTTCTTTATTTATTTGGTTTGTACAATGCTATATACTGTATACCCAGCCATTCTTTCTAATATTCTGTAAGTGCCTTGAGCATGGGAAAGGCGCTATATAATTGTATTATTATTATTATTATTATTAAGTTAACGAGTCATAAGAAGAAAGACATACAAGGCTACAGCATGAAGCTGAAAGACAGCAACTCCGTCACCAAAGTAAAACCACCGAGGAAAGACAAACTCGCTTAGCCGCTGACAGACAAGGGGGGTGAACACATTGGCACAACAAAACCGCCGACTCTGCATTTCAATTTTTTTTCTATGATTGCAATATTTTCTATGAGCCTGAGCTTTTTACAACACGGGCTTACACAGCTAGTCAAGCACCTAAACAGTAACCAGGCTGGAATTTGAACCCGGTCTACTGAGACACTGTGTCACCCACCCACCCACTGTGTGTTTATCCAACTTTAAATGAATTAGGGTATCTCCCAAAACAAATCAGATGACTATTAAAGCCTATCAAATCCAGACTTAACTGTAGGCTCTTCCACGGTGTTTTCGGATCATCAGAGCCAAGCAAGTTTCTGCTTCCAATTTGTTTAGTCTTCTTGAAATTGAGCGGCTCAAATAAAGGAGCCCTTGACCAATCCGTGTTCCTTATTTTCAGGCCCAGGCTCTAGAGACGGACTTGGAGCGAATCTTCCTGGACATTGCCTGCATGTGTAAAACAGTCATCTGTTGTCGTGTTACTCCCCTGCAGAAAGCCCACGTGGTCGAGCTTATAAGGAAATACAAAAAAGCGGTCACCTTGGCCGTCGGGGATGGAGCTAATGACGTGAGCATGATAAAAAGTAAGTGAACCTTTTATGTTTCCTTGTCATTCTCTATACTTTAAAAAAAAAATTAATTCTCCTTCTACAGTCCATACTTTTAATTTTCCTTTAAAGTAACGCCACAAATTCCAGGTAATGCTGTGGTGTCTCTGATGGTCTGGATGGTTGGCGACGCTTTTATGTCGTAGTGATGTGTGGATGTCTGATTTCCCCAACAATGCACCAAACTTCACTAGTCAGAGAACTGACTTGATTTTTGCTTCTTCATTTTTCATTCTCTGCGGTGGGCTGGCATCCTGCCCGGGGTTTGTTTCCTGCCTTGCGCCCTGTGTTGGCTGGGATTGGCTCCAGCAGACCCCTGTGACCCTGTAGTTAGGATATAGCAGGTTGGATAATGGATGGATGGATTTTTCATTCCTTCACTTGGCGATGCATAATAACAGTGTTGGCTATAAGGGATTCTCATGGGCTCTTTGGGAATCCAAAGCAAAATGGCAGAACTTTAGAAACGAGAAGAATTTTGCCAAAGTAAAAGTTGATCCAAACAACAAGAAGACAAAATTCAAACAAAAGACAGAAAGATAAAAACAAACTAATGCCACATACAAGTTAAGCGAGGAGAATAAGCTAAGGCAGCAGGCTTGGAAACCAGAGGAGTGACCGTCACAAAAGAAGCAGCATTTAAAGACGTTGAAGAACATAAATGGCATAAGGGCACCAGTCATAATACTGAGAAAAATTTTTAAGATGATACTTGTTCTGAATAAAAAGCTGTTTGGGAGCCTACAGAGCTGAGCCAAATGAGTTCCTTCACTGCCCTTTGATAGTCTTGAGTTTCTTTTTGCACTTTGTGACAGACGGCCGGGACGCCCAGAAAGGAGTAAGATGGAGGAAAGCAGGTTCAGAGGGACACTGCCTCCCCCAGAACAGCAGATGGAAATGCTATAGAGGGGCTCGAGAATCTGAACTTTGCATAGAGCCCGGAAGCACTCCCGAGTTACAGGGAAGGAAACCACAGAAGTACTTCCGGGCTGAAGAAATCCACAAATCTCCATCTGACCCGGAAGTGCAGATGAGTCACGTGGCCGAAAGAACAGAAGCACTTCCAGGTCAAGAACTATATAAAGGACTGGTGGAGACCCAGCAAGCGAGCCGGAGTTGGGACAAAGGAGTGCAGAGCTTGGTGGGAGGAGTGGAGGAGAGATTTGTGTGCTGAATTTAGTTATTTTGCTTGTGTATGGTGGCGGTGGTGCTTTTGGGCACTGCTTAAAGAAGAAAAGATCATTAAAGATCTTCTTGGTGGTTTTACCCTGTGTCAGCGTCTGTCTGTTGGGTTGAAAGAGGCAACAGCGACCTCTAGCATCTTACATCTTCTGCAGTTGTTTGCTTGTGTAAACTTTTTAAATCTCAAGACGTTCAGGAAGGCAAGTCACAACACTCGTCTCACAGTTTATACGCGGGCAGTAAGGACCACGTAATACACAAACAGTATGACTATACACTCGACTGGCCACTTTCTTAGGTACACCTTGCTAGTATCTGGTTGGACTCCCTTTTGTCTACAGATCTGCCGTTATTCTTCGTGGCATAAATTCAACAAGGAGCTGGAAACATTCCTCAGGGATTTTGGTCCATATTGACATGATAACATCACACAGTTGTTGCAGATTTGTCAGCTGCACATCCATGATGCGAATCTCCCGTTACATCAAAACCCAAAGGTGCTCTAATGGATTGAGATCTGCTGACTGTGGAGGCCATTTGAGTCCAGTGAACTCCTTGTCATGTTCAAGAGACCAGTTAGTGAGGATCTGAGCTTTGTGACATGGTGCGTTATCCTGCTGGAAGTAACAATCAGAGGATGACTACACTGCGGTCATAAAGGGATGGACATGGTCAGCAACAATACTCAGGTAGGCTGTGGCATTTAAATGATGCTCAGCTGGTGCTAAGGGTCCCAAAGTGTGCCAAGAAAATATCCCCCCACACCATTACACCACCAGCACCAGCCTGATACAAGGCAGGGTAGGCCCATGCTTTTCTGTTGTTGAAGCCAAACTCTGATCCTACCATCTGAATGTCATAGCAGAGCAGGTGATGTTTTTCCAATCTTCTGTTGTCCAGTTTTGTTGATCCTGTGTGAATTGTAGCCTCAGTTGCCTGTTCTCAGCTGGCACCCGCTGTGGTCTCCTGCTGCTCTGCTTCAAGGTGTGACGTGTTGTGAGTTCAGAGATGCTCTTCTGCACACCTCAGTTGTAATGAGTCCTTATTTGAGTTACTGTTGCCTTCCTATCAGCTCAAACCAGTCTGGCCATTCTCCCCTGACATCTGGCATCAACAAGACATTTTCACCCCGAGGACTGCCACTCACTGGATCTTTTCTCTTTTTTGGACCATTCTCTGTAAACCCTAGAGATGGTTCTGTGGGAGAATCCCAGTAGGTCAGCAGTTACTGAAATTCTCAGAGCAGCTCATCTGGCACCAACAACCTGTCCTCGTTCAGTCGCTTCAGTCTCCTTTTTCCCCGTTCTGATGCTCAGTTTGAACTTCGGCAGGTCTACAGACTGAAATGCGTTGAGTTGCTGCCGTGTGATTGGCTGATGAGATATTTGCGGTAACAAGCAGTGGAATAGGTGTACCTAATAAAGTGGCCGGGGAGCGTATCTCTCTTTTATAAAAGAAAATCTTGAGACAAGATGAGACTATTGCCAAGAGAATTTTTCAAGTCCCGCTCTCCTCTCAACCATTTCCAGTTAACAGCCCACGCCCGCGGTCCTCTCACCTCTCGTTCGTGTGAATGCTTTTGACAAACATAGTTCCTGCGCTCTCAGCTCTTATAGATTTTTTCATTTTCCTCAAAATTAAGTTCCCAATAAAAGAAGACGTATTATGCCCAAATCTTACTGAAGAATTTCATCCTGAAGGATTATCAACAGACGAAATGAGTACACGGGCAATCCTATCACCGAAAAACAGTGAAGTCAAACGAATTAACACGAAAATTGTTGATCGGTTGCACGGCAAGTTGGTGAAATGCGTATCAATAGACTCTGCTGAAACAGTTGGTGATGATGATGGTGCAGAAGATGAAAACATCGACTTACAATATTAATGAAGAATATCTATAACCGTTAACAACGTCCGGTCTTCCACCAGCCGAATTAATATTGAAAGAAGGACATGTCGTAATGTTATTGCGTAATTTTATGTCTGAGTGATGGGCTATGCAATGGAACAAGATTAGTTGTATTCAAAATCGGTCGAACAACTCTGACATGTAAAATTTTAACAGGCGACAAGAAAGGTAATGTAGTACATCTTCCGCAGATAACTTTAGACGCCAAAGGAGATCCTGATATGCCATTCGTATTAAAACGTTTACAGTTTCCTGTTAGAATAGCTTTTGCTATGACAATTAACAAATCACAGAGACAAACATTCGAAAAAGTCGTTTTATTTATTCGAGAAAAAGAAACGATATTCATTCACGGGCAGGTGTACGTTGTATTGTCATGATGTAAGTCCAAACACGGAATCAAAATTCAATGCGATTTTGATGAAAATTTAACTCAAAACATAGTTTTTACTGAAGTTTTACAGTAAATGTGTACATTTAAAAAGGATTTGCGTGTTAATTTCAAAGCCAAACAGAATGAAAACGTATAACGCAATGAATACCTCTAACGCAACATGAAACATAATTTGTTCTGTTTGACTATTTTTTACTATGGTTAATTACTTGCTGTAATGTAAAATAGTTAGTTCTGTTATGCATATGTAACAATTCCCATGAAAATAGCAATCTGTTTAAATTGTAAATCCGCTTCCCCATACGTGAGCGGCAGCCCGGTGGTTGACGAGCGAAGTGAGCAGGGGGCGGAGCCCTCTTGTTGAAAAAGAAAATAAGAACTACAAGTCATTTTTTTTCTCGGTGTAAAAGTAAAGACACCTGCTGCACTGTCAGGAGGTGTAACGTATGAGGATTTCTTTGATGCACACAAAGATTTGAGCATTCGTTTGAAAAATCCAAGTGGCCATTTTGGGAAGCGTCTTATTCGCATATCAGGTGTGATTTGCTGAAGAGTCAGAGTAACCTGCGCAGGCTTTTTGTGAGGGTGGAATGAATGCAACAAAATACGCGGGAACCCTGAAGCAGTCTGCAAGAAACCTGCACCAAGAGAACGAACCCAAGCATAAAGCCAAAGCTTTACAAGTCTTTAAGTTGTTTGTACACGTTAGAAAATGGAGACCGTATGTTACAAACGATCCTCTCACATAAATTGCTCATTTCTTTTCCACAGCAGCTCATATCGGTGTTGGAATCAGTGGGCAGGAGGGGATGCAGGCCGTGCTGGCCAGCGATTACTCCATCGCCCAGTTTCGATATCTGCAGAGACTGCTGCTTGTTCACGGCCGCTGGTCCTACTTCCGAATGTGCAATTTCCTTCATTATTTCTTCTACAAGAACTTTGCTTTCACCCTTGTCCACTTTTGGTACGGTTTCTTCTGTGGATTTTCAGCACAGGTTGGTCTTATTTATTTATTTATTTTTATTAACTTAATCTTTTCAAGTTGATTTTTTTTTAACATAGGTGTCTGTGTGTGTGCCTATGTGACTGCACAGGATGCTCATGAGATGATCCTCTGGACCCAAAATGATGCAGCAGAGACCCCAGTAATAAAAAAGGGTGACTAACTGACTCTGTACAATTAGAGACACTGTCCACCCATGTGGTCGCTGCCAGACCGTTAAGCACATTTGATCCTTTCTCCCAAACCTTCCTGCCACAGAAACAGTGGAACACCACACATGACTCCACGCTTACCTAGCCTGCAGTCTGCTGTGGTCAGGTGGACAGTGAGATTAGGGATATTCAGGCTATGTAACATATCATATAACGTTGGTGAAAACCTCACTGTACATCTCCTGATACAGACCTACAGGGGATTTTACACTGTGCTCCTTACTGGATCATTTTCCTTTATTCTGTTGTTTTTTTCTTCCAAATGTTTGCAAACTAAATTTCTCTCTTCTTCTTCCACTTGGCAAATCTGAATCCAAAGCCGCAGGACATGAGTATTATCAGATTTGATGTGGGCAGAACAACACGCTGCTTTCAGAAAGCTTTGTGGTTATTACATCTTTTGAATATACTGTAGTGCCTGCCTACTATACTAAAATTAATATCTATCTGTCTATCTATCCTGCCTACTATACTAAAATTAATATCTATCTATCTATCTATTATATAGTGCCTTTCATATCTATCTATCTATCCTGCCTCTACTATACTAAAATTAATATCTATCTATCTATCTATCTATCTATCTATCTATCTATCTATCTATCTATTTATCTATCTATCTATCCTGCCTACTATACTAAAATTAATATCTATCTATCTATCTATCTATCTATCTATCTATCTATCTATCTATCTATCTATCTATCCTGCCTACTATACTAAAATTAATATCTATCTATCTATCTATCTATCTATCTATCTATCTATCTATCTAGCATCTTTCTTTATCTGACTGTTTACTTCTATGTGACACTATCTATATATTGCCTTTCATTATCTTTTGTCTTTTTACTGCTATGTAACACTGTCTATATAGTACTTTTCATTATATATCTGCCTGTCGTTTTTACTTCTACTGTATGTAAAATTATCTAACTATATAGTGCCTTTCATTATCTGTTGGTCTGTCCTTTTTTTCAATATGACCCTATCTATCTATATATTGCCTTTCATTATTTATCTTCCTATTTACTGTCATTTGACATTATCTATGTACATAGTGGTGCTTATTTACTATTATGTGACACTATCTATATAGTGCCTTTCATTATGTATACTGTATATAGTGCCTTTTTTATTATATTATATTATATTATATTATATTATATTATATTATATTATATTATATTATATTATATTATATTATATTTACTGTCCTATCTATCTATCTATCTATCTATCTATCTATCTATCTATCTATCTATCTATCTATCTATCTATCTCTGATACGGTTTGCATATTTGTAGCTAGGAAGGGAGAAGCTGAGTCACATAGCTTAAAAGAATTTCTTCTTCCTAAGCTTTCAGACCCCTACCAGGAGTATGTGTTTTACATCTATCAGTATTTTAGTTGCACAGTACCTTTCAGTCTAGTCTCTCATATCTATAATTAGTGTTTAGTGCCTTTCAGATCTATCATATAGTCATTTATAAATGTATGTATGTATGCATAGACATTTTGGTGTGAATTTAAGCCCCCTTCTCCTCCTCCTGCTCCTCCTTCTCCTCTACCCCACAGACGGTGTATGACCAGTGGTTCGTCACCTTGTTCAACGTCGTTTACACCTCCCTGCCAGTTCTTGCAATGGGCCTCTTTGATCAGGTAGGACTCTCCAGTTCTGTTGATGTGCCATATCTTGCTGACCAAAAGCTGAAATTGTCATTTTCTTCTGTGTTGTACTTTTTTTGTTTTTTGTCCACAGTTTTCTGTGTTATTCCAATTTCTTTTGTGGGAAACAGCCTGTCTTTTCTGTCTACTGCAGAATATGCTTGCTATCTGTGGATGTTACAGCTGTAAACATGACACGTTCAGTTCTGGGCCATCCCTCGACTTTGTTTTGTGTCTAGCATGACAGTAATGAATATTTTTAGACTTGACATCCATTTCTCCCGTGTTATAGACTTGTTCTCTCATCTCATTTGTGGCCTCATCAATGTGCTCCTTCACTGTTGTGTCTTGTACTCTGATGTCTGCAGGTCCTTGTTGTGCTGCTCACTTTTAAAGTGGCTGTTTAAAACAAATGTCGAGAGCCAGCCTCAAGTTAGGCTGACTGTTGACACTGTTTGGATCGAGTGGGAGTTGGTTATGGATACAGTGGTGATAGGAACTCCACGAACCCTTTGGAACTGTCTCTATTTCTGCATAAATATGACTTAAATGTGATCAGATGTATAGTAGTAGTAATAGTAGTAATGGTAGTAGTAGTAACAATAGTATGGTGGTAGCAGTAGATTTAGTAGTAGTGGTGGTGGTGGTGGTAATAGAAGTAGATACAGTATGAGCAATTTTAGTACTTGTAGATGTAGTAGTAATAATAGCAAAAGTAGCAGTAGTGGTAATAGTAATAGATATAATATTAGCAATAGTAGTTGTGGCATTAATACTCGTACTAGACACAGTAGTATTAATAGTAGTAACAGTGTTGGTGGTAATAGTAGTCGATATAGTATTAGTAAAAGTAGCAGTAGCATTGGTAATAGCAGTAGATATAGGATTAGTAATTGTAGTAATGGTGGTACTAGTAGTAGTTGTTATAATAGTAATAGGTATAGTATTAGTAATAGTGCTAATATGGCAATACCTATAGTAGATATAATAGTAGTAATAATAGTAACGGTAGTAGAAATGGGAGTAAATATAATAATAAAAGTAATAATGGTATTAGTATTGGTAGTAGTAATAAATATAGTATCAGTAATTGTACTAATAGGGTAATACATATAATAGATGTAATAGTAGTAATATTAGTAAAGGCAGTAGTAGTGGTAATGGGAGCAAATATAGTAATAATAGTAATAATGGTATTAGTAATAATAATAGTAGTAAATATAGTATTAGTAATAGTACTAATAGGGTAATACATATAGTAGATGTAATAGTAGCAATAATAGTAAAGGTAGTAGTAGTGGTAATGGGGTAAATATAGTAATGATAGATTAGTAATGCTAATAGTAGTAATTAGTAATGGAGATACTAGTATTAGTAATAATAACATAGGTAGTACCAGTAATTAGTATGGCAGTAGCAGCAGTAATAGGAAGCGTCTTAGTAGTAATGGTAGTAGACACAGCATTAGTAATCGGAGTAGTGACCGTAGTTTCCCTGCATGTGCAGTCAGTGTTCTATAAATCAAGTGAATTGCTCACTAGTGTGTAGTTGTGGTCATTCTCTGTGTGTGACATGATAAAGTAGCTGCTCTTCACAAGGTAGACACCTGCAAAAGTATCAAAACTAACTCTTGATTTGTTAGTCTCTGAAGGCAAGTATGAAATTTTCTTACTTCTTTTTTGAAAAAAAAAAAAAATACTTCACTTTATTTGGATTAACAAAGTATTTGAAATAAAAAATCAAAATGAAAAATGGACATATACATGATGTACCTTTAGATAAATCCCATGTCATTTGGTGCTCCACCACATGATCTAACCATTACTTGGTAGTCTGTGTTAAGTTACATCCCACCGCATTACAGTGCCTTTCCCACAGCACATACCGTAAGTGCTAAACGTTTGCCTCCATGTCCCTGTACAGCCGTCTGGGATGGGCTCGTCCCTGGGCAGGCTGAAGGTGTAACAATGGTAGTCCTGAATCGAGACCCTCTCTCTGTGTTCTCAACACGAGGCTGTTCCTTGCAAGCCTTTATGCAGCACAAGCTGCCAAGACTCTTGGGTGGCCTCGTGCATGTGGTTACCCAGGAAAAGCCCAAAATGTACTGAGAGGAACGAAAGGCCGCTCCTAGGTAAGCGCTTTCTCAGTTCTTGTTCCAGGGCATTCCCAGAAGATATGCAGTGATATTTCCCCCTGTGGGCCGCAGTATGGGCAGTGTCTTTATCTTTATGATTTTAAATGATGAAAGGCAGTCCTCCTGGGATAGCCCTTCCTTGTGACTGTTGTGAGCCCACTGGAGGCCACGTCCTCACAGATGACCGCTGCTGGGGTAGTTGGAAGGAGCCCGCCTGGTTTCAGCGTATCTTTTCCTCTAACGGGTTTGCGGACGGTCATGTAGCAAAGTTGGTATATCAAAGGCAATGTGAGAAAATCCCTCATGCGAGGTGCTCACAGGACCCCCTCTTTTTGTCTTTCAGGATGTCAACGAGCAAAACAGTATGGAGTACCCCAAGCTGTATGAGCCCGGTCAATTAAACCTCTTATTCAACAAGCATAAGTTCTTCATCTGTACAGTGCAAGGCATCTACACATCCTTTGTGCTTTTCTTTATCCCATACGGTGCTTTTATGGACAACGTGAGAGGTGATGGCTTACATATAATGGACCAGCAGTCGTTTGCTGTCACAATCGCAACATCCTTGGTGATCGTTGTTAGTGTCCAGGTAAGCTCAACCTGCTTTGTTCGTTTCGCTAATTTGTGTGAGTATCTTAAGTAAAAGTGTACCTGCCACCCTACTCGATTATAGAAGCCATTTGTTGTTCTTCTAACCTGTTTATCCAGTTTAGCATCACGATGGGCTGATGTTTATCCAGGCCGGCCCAAAGCAGGACTCTCGCCAGTCAGTTGCAGGCCACAATCCCTCACACGGGTTCAAATCAGAACATGGAGTTAGCGTAGGGCTGCGTCAGCCTGCATCTGCAAAGGGAAAAACAAAAACTTAAGAGGTTATTTCTAAGCTTTAATGGAAGGAAGGATAACGACGCAACGTTTTGACCGTATGACCGTCCTCAGGTATGCAACTGAAAAGCAACGGGCAGATAACACACTTTAGGAGGAGAAGGAAGGACTAAAGTCAGGGCAGACAAAGGAGAAGAGGTGAGAGTGGGTGAGAAGATGAAGGGAGTCTGCCATTAAGCCCTGGAGAAGTAGGTGATCCCAGACAGCGAATGAGCTGAGCTTCTCCTTGGTTTAATTTGAAAAGTGTCATTGAAGCCCTGAGAAAGAACACAAACTGAGAGATCAGCGTGGCCGCGAACGAAGGAAGTGAAGTGTCATACAACAGGCGTCGTGAGGTCTCTGATCCTAGCAGTCTGGTGGCCGTCTCTGGCTTCACCGGAGCAGGCTTCTACGCTGTGGTGTGCTGCGCTGGTGACGTCACTTAACCAAATCAATAAACAAACCCTTTTAGGACGGATGTCGACACAAGGAGCTGAGGATGGATATCAGGGGCAGAGGGCGAAAAAAAAAAAGCTGCACATGTTGGTAAAACTCACTGTTACGTTACAGGTAGGCCCTGTTTGCTTGGAGGACTGTTGGACTTGTTGACTTGACATTAAAACCCTGTGTGTGCGTGAGCAGCGTAGGGTAAGCAACGTCTAGAATGGCATTGACATCGGGCGAGGGAGCAAAAAAAAAAACGCACGGGGCAAAAATATGATTTATTTCTTTATTTATTTTGTTGCGTATTATTGCTGAATCAGACACTGACTTACCGAACTCTGATTTTGATACAAGTGATCTGGAGATTGAAAAGGAAAGTCAGGGGCCTGCAACAGCCCACCAGTCCCCAAATGATCGTAGTGCTGGACACACTCGTGGAGCAGACGCGCCAACAAAAAGGTTCGACCTGGGAGGACTACAAAGACATCGATGTGTGGGAGACAAGCTGGCAACTGGACTTCATCTTTGGAGTCAACTACTTCAAGCCGTTTCTTTGCCTATCAGCTTATGAGTGAAAGGACAAATAGATAGATAGATAGATAGATAGATAGATAGATAGATAGATAGATAGATAGATAGAAAGGCACTATATAATAGATAGATAGATAGATAGATAGATAGATAGATAGATAGATAGATAGATAGATAGATAGATAGATAGATAGATAGATAGATAGATAGATAGATAGATAGAGTAGTTGGCAGGATTAGATCGATAGATAGATAGAAGGCACTATATGATAGATAGATACTTTATTAATCCCAAGGGGAAATTCACATACTCCAGCAGCACCATACTGATAAAGAACAATATTAAATTAAAGAGTGATAACAATACAGGTAAAACAGACAATAACTTATTATACAATAATGTTAATGTTTACCCCCCCGGGTGGAATTGAAGAGTCGCATAGTGTGGGGTCTCCTCAGTCTGTCAGGAGCAGGATGGTGACAGCAGTCTGTCTCTGAAGCTGCTCCTCTGTCTGGAGGTGATCCTGTTCAGTGGATTCTCCACGATTGACAGGAGTCTGCTCAGCGCCCGTCGCTCTGCCACAGATGTCAAACTGTCCAGCTCCGTGCCTACAATAGAGCCTGCCTTCCTCACCAGTCTGTCCAGGCATGAAGCGTCCCTCTTCTTTATGCTGCCTCCCCAGCACATCACCACGTAGAAGAGGGCGCTCGTCACAACCGTCTGGTAGAACATCTGCAGCATCTTATTGCAGATGTTGAAGGACGCCAGCCTTCTAAGGAAGTACAGTCGACTCTGACCTTTCTTACACAGAGCATCAGTATTGGCAGTCCAGTCCAGTGTGTCATCCAGCTGCACTCCCAGGTATTTATAGGCCTGTACCCTCTGCTAACAGTCACCTCTGATGATCACGGGGTCCATGAGGGGCCTGGGCCTCCTAAAATCCACCACCAGCTCCTTGGAATATATGTAATAAATATGCGAATATGCCTATTGTATGGGTTCCTGGAACATAAAACAGAGTGACATCTATCATAAATAAGTATTTTGTGTTGACTTATGCGTGAAACTATTGGTTTGTGTGCTTTTTAGAAACTTCAGAACTTCAGAACTGCCTTAATTCTACGTGGCATTGATCCAACAAGCTTGAAAGCATTCTTTAGAAATGTTGGCCCATATTGATAGGACAGAATCTTGCAGTTGATGGAGATTTGTGGGATGCACATCCAGGGCAAGAAGCTCCCGTTCCACCACATCCCAAAGATGCTCTATTGGGTTGAGATCTGGTGACTGTGGGGGCCATTTTAGTACAGTGAACTCATTGTCATGTTCAAGAAACCAATTTGAAATGATTCGAGCTTTGTGACATGGTGCATTATCCTGCTGGAGTAGCCATCAGAGGATGGGTACATGGTGGTCATGAAGGGATGGACATGGTCAGAAACAATGCTCAGGTAGCCCGTGGCATTTAAACGATGCCCAATTGGCACTAAGGGGCCTAAAGTGTGCCAAGAAAACATCCCCCACACCATTACACCACCACCACCAGCCTGCACAGTGGTAACAAGGCATGATGGATCCATGTTCTCATTCTGTTTACGCCAAATTCTGATTTTTACCATTTGAATGTCTCAACAGAAATCGAGACTCGTCAGACCAGGCAACATTTTTCCAGTCTTCAACTGTCCAATTTTGGTGAGCTCGTGCAAATTGTAGCCTCTTTTTCCTATTTGTAGTGGAGATGAGTGGTACCCGGTGGGCTCTTCTGCTGTTGTAGCCCATCCGCCTCAAGGTTGTGCGTGTTGTGGCTTCACAAATGCTTTGCTGCATACCTCGGTTGTAACGAGTGGTTATTTCAGTCAAAGTTGCTCTTCTATCAGCTTGAATCAGTCGGCCCATTCTCCTCTGACCTCTAGCATCAACAAGGCATTTTCGCCACAGGACTGCCGCATACTGGATGTTTTTCCCTTTTCACACCATTCTTTGTAAACCCTAGAAATGGTTGTGCGTGAAAATCCCAGTAACTGAGCAGATTGTGAAATACTCAGACCGGCCCGCCTGGCACCAACAACCATGCCACACTCAAAATTGCTTAAATCACCTTTCTTTCCCATTCTGACATTCAGTTTGGAGTTCAGGAGATTGTCTTGACCAGGACCACACCCCTAAATGCATTGAAGCAACTGCCATGTGATTGGTTGATTAGATAATTGCATTAATGAGAAATTGAACAGGAGTTCCTAATAATCCTTTAGGTGAGTGTAAATGACGCTGTTCCTTCTGTGTCGTCGCGTCCGAGTTGGTGGGCGTGGCTCTGTGAGTTGTCGTCGTATCCAATGGTCTTGGAGTTGGTGGGCGTGGCTCCTCCCTGCGTGTGCCATAGGTGTCCCACTTGTCGGCGGCTTAGTGAATCCACGCCCCTTTTGGCATGCTTTCCATGGCTGTCTTGCCTTAGTGAATTATATATCTATATAGCTAGATAATGACAAGGTAAACAACTCACAGCTGTTAATAACGTGTGGTGAAATCGTTTATCTCAATGGCATCCCTAGTGGAATTACTGGTATTTATCAAAATGGTTATCCTGCCTTTACTGTCCAGTCACCCTAGTTGTCCAAGACCTGGAACATCAAAACTAAAAAAAACAGGACATGCTGCTCGACGAAAACAGTTTTCAGATTTGAAGTTAGCAAGTGAAACCTGGTAATGTAAATGTGAAAGACTCCCAGTAGCAGAATGCTTGTTGACCAGTGTAATTAGCCCTGAAAGAGTTAATTAAAAGGGTGGGATACACTCTGGACCCCCTGGAGGTCGTAGCAAAGGAGAGAATGAAAACAAAACTGAGTGCCATTATGAACAACGCTACACAGGCCCTCTCTGACTCCAAGACTCAGGAGTTTTAGCCAACAAACTATTCAGCAGAAGTGTGTCAGGAAACATGACTTGGGGGTCCTTTATACCAACGGCAGCACACCTCACTATAAATGCCAAGCCAGAAATTTTATTTTTCATTTTCTTTGTTTTTTTTCCATTGTTCACACCGTAGTGTGTGTGTCTGTACTGTTTATGTTTCTATTTATGTATTTAATGAGCTTCATTAAAAGCCAGATTTCCACATGGTGGCACATATCTGTCTTTGTCTCTGAATGGGTGGCCACTTTCTCCAAGAAATGCAGTAAATAAGATTTTTAGAGTCCCGTTGTTTAATATTGAATTTACCAGAGGGACCGCATACCAGGTTATTGTTGGTGACATATCTTCAAGTGACACAGTGGCTCCTGTCACAGCTCAAAGTGCCTGGTGAGGAATGAGGCTCTCCTCTGTGTAGCGAGCTGTAGATGACAAGTTAGCTTCAGTTAGGTGGTCAATGAAAGGAAATCAAGAGAGCGTTAGGGCAAAAAAGGCTCCAGTGGAAGGATCAGTCTGCAAAATGGGGATATTTTGTTTGATGATCTGTGGGAGAGACAGAGGGTTAGGACAGAATGGGAGGACCAACGGGGTGTGGATTTCATCATTGGGGTTCCTCTTGGAATGGATGATATGAGGTCTACTCCTGGCTGGATTAAGGGCCCTGTGCACAATATGAGAAGGGTATCCTCTATCGAAGAAGAGTACTTCTCACCTCATCACTGCAGAGGTGGTGAAGTCTGAGGAGTTCTGAAACTGGTCGGCAGTTTTTAGTATTCCAGGGATGGAAGGAGCCATAGAGAAGGTAACTGTGTGAGGCCGTTGGTTTGTGATAGACAGAGCTTTATTTCCAGGAAAGCTGAAAGGCTGATATCAAAAACTGGTCATCCGAAAACCTGAGCGATGGATGGAAACTATTAAAAACATTAATGAGTTCCTGTAGCTGGCTTCTAGAACAGGAGTTGGCACCAACACAATTGGTGATAACCTGGGTAGGAAGAACAGGCACAATCTTCCACCCATTCGACAAAGACGTTGGCACAGCTAGGGCCCATTCTAGTGCCCACTGCAACTCCACTGATCTGCTGAATAATGTTGTTATCAGAAGAGAAGGCATTGAGGGTAAGAACCAGTTCTGCCAGCTCGCTGATGGAGTTTGAGACAGGATCCTGTCCTGGAGGTTTGTTTAATGGCTGTCTGAGACCTTCATTGTGAGGGAGGACTGTGAACAGCGAGGTGCTGTGCAGGGCCATGAAACCTAAGGCTGTCCAACAACTGCAGCGCGCGTACAGAAGCGGAGCACATCAGAAAATGCTACTTAGAGCGATTGATGTCTCTGCACAGTGACACCTACTGGTGAAAAGTACAAATAGTGAATTGCCTTTGTGTTTTTGTTCACATTGTTGTAGTTTTATAATTATAAACAATATATGGCAGATGTATATATATGTTATAATCCTATAATTAGTATATGTTTTATATTTAGAAACAATACATGGTATATATATATATGTTATAATCCTATAATTATTATATGTTTAATATTTATAAACAAAACATGGTGTATATATATATTTTATAATCCTATAATTATTATATGTTTTATATTTATAAACAATACACGGCATATATATATATTTTATAAACCTATAATTATTATATGTTATATATTTATAAGCAATACACGGCATGTACTGTATATATATATATATATATTTTATAAACCTATGATTATTATATGTGTTATATTTATAAACAATACATGATATATATATACAGTATGTTATAATCCATCCATCCATCCATCCATTGTCTAACCCGCTGAATCCGAACAGGGTCACGGGGGTCTGCTGGAGCCAATCCCAGCCAACACAGGGCACAAGGCAGGAACCAATCCTGGGCAGGGTGCCAACCCACCGCAGGACACACACAAACACACCCACACACCAAGCACACACTAGGGCCAAGTTAGAATCACCAATCCACCTAACCTGCATGTCTTTGGATTGTGGGAGGAAACCGGGGCGCCCGGAGGAAACCCACGCAGACACGGGGAGAACATGCAAACTCCACGCAGGGAGGACCTGGGAAGCGAACCCGGGTCTCCTAACTGCGAGGCAGCAGCACTACCACTGCGCCACCGTGCCGCCCATGTTATAATCCTATAACTATTATATGTGTCATATTTATAAACAATACATTGAAGCCGTGTATATTTTATAATTCTAATCAATATCTGGAATATGAATGACAGTAATGTATATTTTTGTGTGTGTTCTTTCAGATCGGATTAGACACCAACTACTGGACGGCGGTCAATCATTTTTTTATATGGGGCAGTGTGGCAGTTTATTTTTCCATTTTATTCTTCTTGCACAGCGATGGAATTTTTGACATGTTTCCCAGTCAGTTTCCCTTTGTTGGTGAGTCTTGTTGGTGACCTCTGCCCGTTTGTCCATTTCAAGCGCAGTGCCATTGTGCCACAGCTTTAAGAATATCAGTCTGTTGTCTGACTCTCAATTCGGTCTCATGAATCAGCACTCGGAATGAAATGCCTTTAACCATCCATCCATCTTCACACCTATGTATTCCACAATATGTAGGGCAGCACTGGGCACCCTAGACGGGATGCCAGTGCATCACAGGGCACAGCCATACTTGCTCATAATGATTTATTAGAGTTGTCAGTTAGCCTACCCTGAATTTTTATGGGATGTGGAGGGGAAACCAAAGAATCAAACGCTAACTTTTAGCCACACAGGAAGAACAAAATACAGACAGACAGAGAGCAGTGAGGTCACATCACTGACCAGGATGCCACTGCCCTATGCACTTCAAGTTTAGGAGAGCTGACCAATGCAGGCGCAATTGATGTTCTGATATCTCGAAACGTAAAACCATTTCAAGACGTCAAATGTATAGAACTTTTGTGAGAGTCTCTTAAGATTTTTTAGTTCAGGGTCACAGCAAACCAATATCAAGGCAGGAACCAAACCTGCATGCATGCCCATCCATCACAGGGCACACTCATAAAGTACCAGTCATTCTAAACTGCCAGCTGAAACTGAGGTACCTGGAGGAAGTCGACATGGATGCAGTGAGAATGTGTAATCTCCGTACTGGCAGGAAACTGAACCCAAGTCTCTAGAGCCATAAGGAAGCAGCTGGCAGTGCCGACCCACTCTGTCACCCAAATACATTTCATAATATCTTAAAGTAGAGTTAAGAACTTCCTGAAAAGGCTGTTCACAGTAGCCTGGTACTGTATGTGTGGCACACTATGCATGGACACCCCTCCAAATGATTGCATTCACAATGCCATTGACAAACATTGGCAGCAGAATGGATCGTACTGAAGAGCTGAGTGACTTGAAACATGGCACTGTCATTGGATGCCATCTTTGCCACAAGTCAGTACCTTCAATTTCCGCTCTGCTAGAGCTGTAGGTGCTAATAGAGCGAAGGGAAAACGTCGAGGAGCAGCAACAGCTCAGTCACAAAGTGGTTGACCATGCAAACTCACGGAGCGGGACCACTGAGTGCTGAAGTTCAAAGCAAGTAAAAACTGCCTACCTTCTGTGGCATCCCTCCCAGCAGAGTGCCAGTCTGTCTCAGGAATTAACACGAGTACTAGAACTGTCCATCACGAGCTTCATGAAATGAGCAGCTGCACATAAGCCAAAGATCATTATGTGCAATGCCAAGTGTCGCCATTGGACTCTGGGGTGAGGAATCACGCTTCACTATCTGCCAGTCTGATAGATGAATCTTGGTCTGGCTGATGCCAGGCGAATGCTCTCCCTGGGACCACATAATGCCCCTTGTAAACTTTAGTGGAGGAGGTAGTGTACATAATGGTCTGCGGCTCTTTGTTAGGGTTTGGGTTCACCCCCTTGTTTCCAGTGAAGGGTCCCGTTAACGCAAAGACATTTTAGACAATTGCGTACTTCCGACTTTGTGGCAACAGTTCCTGGAAGGCCTGTTTCTATTCCAGTGTGACGGTGCCCCCCTAAGCCCAAAGCCAGCTAATACAATCAGCTATTACAGAGAAAGGAAAGTCAGTTTTGGAAGTGTATTAAAATTCATAGGACGTCAAAGTGAGATATCTCAAAAAGCACTCGCCAGGCCTAGAAGTGGACAACAGATCATTGTGAGGTACATTTCATTGATTTTTTTTAATTCTCTATCGAATGTGAAACACGGAGTAAAATTTTGAACGCGATTCAGAGACGTCTCTCAAGTGAATTTAGCACATCAATATGTAAATTTGTTATTTGGCGTCCTGTGGCTTCCAGTAATCAGTGTTGATCCGTGACAGTCCTTGAAACAGACGAGTCCCACACACTTCCAGGCTGCTAAGTAGAATCTCTGTTTTTCAGGAATTGCTCGCAACTCCTTATCCCAGAAGAGCGTCTGGCTGGTCATCCTGCTGACCACTGCGGTGTGTGTCATGCCGGTGGTGGCTCTGAGGTTCCTGAGGATTGACTTGAATCCCACGTTGACAGATAAGGTATGGTGTTTGTCATTCCCACTTACTCCATCTTGAAATCTTCCATCATGCAGACAAGATGTGTTTTGAGATTGGAAGCCAGGCAGGTACATGGAGAAGAATCAAACTGCCGGTGTACTCCGTGGAGCAGCAGACGGGGTTGCTGACATTTTTTACGTCCTGATAAAGTAGGCCACTGGATCTCAGTAATGTGTCCCTGCAACAGAAGGTCTGCTGTTCTTCTTCAGTCTTAGGTAGAAATGCACCAAAGACCCTGAGCAGATTCCTCCACAGAGCTGTGTCTGGAGATCTTTTTTTGTAGTTTGCTGCTGTGCTCTTAAGAATTAAAAACACAAAAATGTTTTGATGAAAACGGGCCAATCAGCCAAATATATCCATCCATCCATTATCCAACCCGCTATATCCTAACTACAGGGTCACTAGAGCCAATCCCAGCCAACACAGGGCACAAGGCAGGAAACAAACCCCGGGCACAGCGCCAGCCCACCGCAGAGCCAAATATATACTGCTCAAAAAATGAAAGGCCCACTTTTGAATGAGAGTATAGCATCGAGTCACTGACATTTGTGGGCTATTGATCTGGTCAGTGAAGGAGCAGAGGGGTTTGTTCATCAGTTTCAGCTGCTTTGGTGCACTAGAGGGGCAGCAATGAGACGACCCCCAAACAGGAATGAACGGGTTAACAGGTGGAGGCCACTGACATTTTTCCCTCCTCATCTGTTTTGTCACTCGTTTTGTGTTTGGCTACGCTCCGTGTCACTACTGGTAGCATGAGGCGATACCTGGACCCTACAGAGGTGGCACAGGTAGTCCAACTTCTCCAGGATGGCAGGCACATCAATACGTGCCATTGCCAGAAGGTTTGCTGTGTGTCCCAGCACAGTCTAAAGGGCATGGAGGAGATTCCAGGAGACAGGCAGTTCCTCTAGGAGAGCTGGACAGGGCCCCTCGTAGAAGTTCCTTAACCCATCAGCAGGACCCACCGGTATCTACTGCTTTGGGCAAGGAGGAACAGGATGAGCACTGGCAGAGCCTACAAAATGACCTCCAGCAGGCAGGCCACTGGTGTGAATGTCTCTGACCAAACAATCAGAAACAGACTTCAGACGTCCTCTAATGGGCACCGTGGAGCTCGATTGGCATTTGCCATCGAATACCAGAATTGGCAGGTCCACAACTGGCGCCCTGTGCTTTTCACAGATGACAGCAGGTTCACCCTGAGCACATGTGACAGACGTGAAAGGGTCTGGAGAAGCCGTGGAGAACGTTATGCTGTCTGTAACATTGTTCAGCATGGCCGGTTTGGTGGTGGGTCAGTGATGGTATATCTGGGGAGGCATATCCATGGAGGGACACACAGACCTCTACAGGCTAGACAACGACACCTTGACTGCCATTAGGTATCAGGGGGACCCATTGTCAGACCCTATGCTGGTGCAGTGGCTCCTGGGTTCCTCCTGTTGCACGACAATGCCCAGCTGGCCTCAAGTGGCGAGAGTATGCAGGCAGTTCCTGGAGGATGAAGGGGTTGATACCATTGACTGGCCCCCACGCTCACTCACCTGACCTCAATCCAATAGAACACCTCTGGGTGGGACATTATGTTTCGGTCCATCCGACGCCTCAGACTGTCCAGGAGATCAGTGATGCCCTGGTCCAGTTCTGGGAGGAGATCCTCCGGGACACCAACCGTCGTCTCATTAGGACGTTGTCAGACATGCATACAAGCATGTGGGGATACAAACTACTGAGTATGATTTGGAGTTGCTGCAATGACATTTCAGCCAAATGGACGAGCCTGCCTGCCACATCATTTCTTTAACAATTTGATTTTCAGGGTGTCTTTGAATTCAGCCCTCTGTAGGTTGATCATTCTCATTTCCATCACACGATGTGCCACCCTTTCGTTCCTCACACATCACCATATCAGTCCATATCTGTAGAGATAGCCAGCAGGATTTGTTTTCCCCATTGAGATCTGATTTGTTTTCAAAGTGTTCCTGTAATTTGAGTTTAGTTGATCAATTTCCACTTCCCAAGCATTTCTGATCATTTCTGTTTTCCTTGCAGGTGCGACACATGCAGCAGGCCAGAAGAAAGCAGCGTCCACTGGAGCACAACTTCAAGCGCGTCCGCAGGACAAGCTCCAGGCGCTCAGCCTATGCCTTTGCACACCAGGAGGGCTACGGAGAACTGATTACCTCTGGCAAGAATATGAAGGGCACCAGCCACTTCTCAATGACGCCAGGGGGTCGCATCCAGAACAGTACCAGCTGGATTGAGAATCTCCTTAAGAAACGGACAGACCCCACAGGTGCTGACAGGACCCCCAAGCAGCAACACCAGTAGCGGCGTGCCTCCGCTTCCAGAAGAGTCTGTCTTTTGCACTGTGCTTGGACGGTGCCTTGCCATCAGGAGATGGACCCCAGAGCATGAGAGTCCAGTCCTTGGAATTCCATGTGCCATCTTCACGAGGGGTTCTGTGATAAAATGGAGAAACAAATTCAGGAATGTCACGAGAGAGGTGGCACTGGGGTAGAATTCTCATGCTGTCGGTCGCCGGGCAGGAGAACTCACAGCAGATGGGTTGGGTGGGATGCTGTGACACAACTCCGCTCTGGACCTGAAGCTTTGAGCCCTGGCAGAGCACACTTAACCATCAACTCCCCTCGATGCCTTTACTTTGGGGTCCTTACTTGGATTATCAACATGTGGTAACTGGATAGCCCTCATTTCAATGAGGACCAATCTCGTATCCTTCTGGTTTTGGGTTTGGGGATGTAAACCTACATCCATTAGTGCAGCACACATTGATTGTCAGACCTGTTTGAGGATCTTCTCCTCACCCTTCAGTTAGGGCACAGAGCCTGTATTTTTGACTCTTGTTACCCAATGAGCCCTTGTTTGTCTGAGAAACCCCACTTGTAGAGTTGGGTTGGGTGGGGGACCCTCATGACACACCTCCACTCAGGACATGAACGCGTGGCCTTCGGTACAGCACACGTTGAATGTCAAGCATGGTTGAGTTTCCACCACCGCCGATGTCATGTGGAAAATGGTAACCATCACGTCACTGGAAACCCTCCTCGTATCCTTTGGAGCAGGGTTGGATTTAGCAAGAAGTCTTTCCACCTCTCCATTTGAGATGTGAACCTCCTGCCCTAGAGCGCAGCGCACACAGAATATCAGATCTACTCAAGTGTCAAGTGTCCACTCAGTAATGATCTTTTGAGTTTGTAACAAGTGGCAAATGACCAACTCTCTCTTCACTGGGAACCAGTCTGGAATTTTTCTGAAGCTGGGTTGGGTGGGCAGTCTGGGTGTGACTCCATGGTCCACTTGAGTATCGACCTGCTGCATCTCTCTTATGGTCGTCATCTTCCTATTAACTTGTGGTGAAAGGTGATCTCTTGTTTAATAAGGGACCAGCCATGTGTGGTTCTGAATTTGATTGGGAGCAATTCACACGTCCATTTAGGATGTAAATCTAAAGACTTTGCTGCAGCCCACCCTAAATGTCAGATCCACTTGAGCCAACCAGTGCCCTTCTATTGGGTTTGTCACCTCGGTTATCAGCAAGTGAGGTACGGTCAGCCCTTATTTCTGTAGACTCCAATCTTGCATTCAGGTGGAGTTTTTGTTTTCAGAGGAACTCGGGCTTATGACACACCTCCACTCAAGGCGCAGTAACAAGTGAATGTCGAGACCACTCGAGAATCGCCTCATGGTTCCTCTGTAGGGATCACCTGCAAAAATGGCATGCGGTAAAAGGTCATTGTTCACCTCACTGCTGTTAAATATTGTATTCTTGTGGAGGTTCTTGAGCATTGAGTCGGTATTATTACTTATCACCGTTTCAGATGCGGATTTGTAAGGTAAACATTGAACGCCAAGGCCATTTGAGAATCGGATTATGGCTCTCCTCTGTTGGGGTCGCCTGAATGCAGGGCCGGTGCCACCATTATGGAAAATCAGACTTTCGATCATAAGGGAGGATAACCCATCCACACAGGTTAGCTACCGAACAGTCGGTTGCCACACTAATAAGCTTTGGCCTTGAGCGGAAAATAACTAGCACTGGCACTCCTGGATGGTTGACTTTGCGGTGAAAGGTCAGCATTCATTTCACTGGGGTCAAATCTCGTATTCTTGTGGAGTTTTTTAAGAGGAAGTTGTCATTATTAGACGCCTCCACTCAGGATGTGAACACTGGTTGTTACAAGCAACGATTTAGAGGAACCAAAAAGACCAGGAGATGATCTCTTAGCCAGAGATGTAATCGGGGAAAGCAAAGAGACCCACCCAGGTGATCATAGCAAACAAAGTCAAAACACAGGATGTTATTTAAAAGTCGGAAGACAAAGCAAAAGTTAGGAACTGTTGTATCGTGGAGACAAAAGAAAGGACAGGGGTTACAGAGGAGTTGTACACAGTGACAGGCAAAACCAAAAATGAAAGAAAACCAAGTGTCAAAACCTCATGGTCGAAAATCAGAAGCGAAAATAAAGTCTTAAGAACTTGAATCACACAATCGAACCTTGATTTTGTTTTTTTTTTTTTGAGAAATCCGTAACCTTGGACAATCAAGTAATGCCAGAAATGGACTTTTATACCTCATGACCCCTAACGTTGCTCCGTTCCTGAGTGACCACATAGTAACTGATAAACAAAACTACACAAAATGGTGAGGCTAGAAGGAAACAAATGATTAATATATACTTTAAAACAACCACAAACATCGAGAATCACTAGCATGACCTCAAAAATGTATAAAGTGAAGTAAATCAGGTGAAAGGATGACAAAATAACAGCACAGAAGAACCAATAATGACAACAATCAGAAAACAAACCTACCGCTCGGGCAAACTGGAAACATAAGTGAGCTGCAGTAGACAAACGAGACATTATGTATGCACAGGGTGGATGTAATTAGGGAGAATAGTGAAGAGTTACGATCAGTAATGAAATTCAAGATGGCCGTCTTTTATTACGTCAAGCGTGAAGGAATCGGCCAGGTGCGCTCTATCAGTTCTCTGTAGACAACTGACTAAGATAACAAAGCAGTGGCCTTAAATAAAGGGGGTTCATTTGCATAATGCAGTGTAAGCAGCAGTTCAGTTTCCACCAATCAGAATCTAAGTAAATGGTATATTCAAATGCTTTAGTATTATCTGGACGTCCCAAAACTGTTAAAACAAATTAAAAGTCTTTAACATGCACATATTCATCCCTAAAGAGAAACTTCTTATTTAAAAATGAAATGTTTTTAATTATAATTATCCCATCATTCCCTTGGTGACTGTTCTGGACATGACTGGTGCAGAAATTTTGGGTTGCAAAGGACAGACGCAACCTGAACACTCATAAATTCACACAGTAATAGCAAAATACAAAGATATTCTTTCTGAATGTTTCCACCAGAGTCACGTATAGGAAACTCGTCACATTTTCACAGTGACATCTTCGTGGTGTCATTGTCATGACGATGCGTCTCGGGAGCAGCATGTAATCAAAACGGTAAATCAAATTGACTTTCTCGGATAAGGTCAAAAATGAAAAATAATTCACCAAAAATGGAATCCTTTAGTTGACTGAATTTAAGGCGTACAAACGTGTGAATATCCCCCGTCAAGAGAATCGGACCCCGTTAGGATCATGATTTGGATTAATGACTTGTGAGTAAAGTTTGCCATTCACTTCACTAGGGTCCAGTCTCGGAAACAGTGGGCCTTCGCTTCCCCGGAGACCTGGGGTGTATCCTTATGAATTTAGAGAGGTGAAGCCACCACACATCTACACTTATGGACCTTTGGAATTCCTCAGTGCTATTCAGTCATTGCCACCTCAGTTATTAACATGTCATAATGGGGCAGCCATCTTATCAATGGAGACCAATCCAACATCCTTGTGGATTTAGACTCTGTTGTCCTCGCCGCAGCTCACAGTGCCATGTCCACTCAAGTCTGCCCAACCGTTGGGGGCATCAAGTGGAAGATTAGTTTCGTTGAGGACCAATCTTGTATTTCTGGAGTTATGGCCTAAATCTCCTGAACACCTCCATTCTGTAGTTGAGCTTGCAGCCCAAACTGAATGTGAAGCCCACTCAAGTATTTCCTGGCTGCTATTCTCTTGAGGTCATTGACAAATTGAGGAATGGTTAGCTCTAATCTCTTTTGGTGGGGGTCACGCATGCATTTCTGGGGAGGGGTGACACTGTATCCTCCGATCTAAATGGAGGTCCATCCTGGTATTCGCTGAGTGCCTTTCCATTGGGATTGTCACCACTTGTGGTAACTTCACTTCACTGAGGACCAGTGTGATGGGAGATACTACACACCCGCACCCAAAATGTGAACCTAAATTCAGGGCTGAGCCCCTCTGAGTAGGCATTCACTAATCATTCATTGTGGTCTTCACCAGCATGTTTGAGCTGCTGTAGCTGGTCAGGCCTTGTTTCAATGGGGTGTAATCTTCTGTCCACCTTGGTTTGTGGAGACCTCAGGAAAGGAAATTCTGATTTGGGCCCACTTGAACTACATCATTTTTTTACTTTTCTTTTATTGGCAGGTGTCATGGGGTTTTGTACTTTACATTCCATCCAAAAATAAAGCATCGACCTTGACCGACCAGTCGCCGTCCCCCGTCATTCACATCCAGATTAGAGCCTGTCTGCTCTCGATGTACGCCATGATGATCATCTCAAGTGAGCTGCTGTTAGAACAGACAGTGATGCCAATATGCCCGTCCACTTTCCAATGATTGACAGGCTTCCTGTCCAGTCATCTTGGTAGGATTTCATTTTCTGGACAAACTAAGCCCCAAAATGATGAAGTAATGCATGAGGAGAACAAAGGGGGGCATCCTAAGGAGGGTATATCCAATATCCACACTACTAAATTTTCATTTAACAAAAGTGCTTTTAAATTAAAATGATCTCCGTCCACACTTGCATCTTCACGTTGTCTGCAAAAGTATTTTCGTCCACACCATAATTTATTGAAGTAGGGGTCACGGGTTGTCACCTTTTGGGTCGTACAGAGTCGGCATTTAACGTCGGAATCGATGTGGAAGGGTCGCATACAGTTTGCTAATTACCTGCTAAGTATGCTTGTCCAATCAACAACTATAGATTTTGTAATTAGTAGATTTATATTAAAAGATCATTTTAGCAAATCCATCCAGCCATTTTTTCCAACCGCTTTCTCCATTATGCAGTCGCAGGGAGACTAGGCCTTTCTTTGTAGCCTCAAGTGCAAGGCAACTGCCAACTCTGAGTGGGATACCACTGAGCACATTTTGAGGTGCCAGTTAACTTTGGCATCTTTGGTGTATGGGGGGGAGATGGGGGCATGGTAGTGGGCACAGAAGGAGTATCTGGAGAAAAGTCACACTGGCACAGAGAGACATGCACACTCCACACAGACTGTCACTAGCCTGGCATTTGAACCCTGATATGAACTGGAGACTTTGGATACTTGTTAAGATTCTGGAAAAAGGAAATGTTTAAAGAAACACCTGACGTGGTGGAATGAGAGTAGGAAAGAACCGTCATGAGCTGGTGGGACAAACACTTAGAGGAAAAGTCGGCTTCTAATGGAGAGAAAAGTGAGAATGAAAATCCAACTAAAATCTAGATAGATAGATACATTAATATCTATCTATCAAAGTATAGTAGGCAGGAGAGATAGATAGATAGATAGATAGATAGATAGATAGATAGATAGATAGATAGATAGATAGATAGATAGATAGATAGATAGATAGATATTAATTTTAGTATAGTAGGCAGGATAGATAGATAAATAGATAGATAGATAGATAGATAGATAGATAGATAGATAGATAGATAGATAGATAGATAGATAGATAGATAGATAGATAGATAGATAGATAGATGCACCCTTAGCTCTCTAGACTACACCAACACTTAATGCTTCTGTTTTCTTCCCCGCATGCATGTGGCCTGAGGGTGGGCTGCACAGCATCTCGGGTCCCTGCCTTATTTCTGTGTTGATGAAGAAGGAAGATGCTCCCCACATTTTTGGGTTCCTCGTGTCCTTTGTCGTTGCCTTTGTCACTGCCTCGGTTCTCCTCGCCTCCCCGTCACTCGTCAGCTCTCTGTCAGGCTCTTTTCCATGTCGCATGTCCCCAGGTCGTTCTCCCCATCACTTTATCGCGTGTCTAGCTGAAGGATTCTTTCACTTTGACCTTCTCTGATGTCAAACAGCACGCTGATCCTGCAGTTGTACGACGTACGCCATGCCTGTCGAGATAAAGAGAAGAGGTTGGGAACAGGCACTGATACAGCACATTGCCGCACTCACCACACGACAAACCAACTCAGGATCCAGATTAGGACCCGAGTGCAGCCATGCAATGGGTGATAACTCAGCACCCCACTAGTTCAGATGGAGTGGAGCAGTGGGGTTCTATTTCACCCAAATATTCACAATTGCTTGCAGTGACTTTTTCTTCCTCTTTCGTATAAACCGGACGTCAATGATAACCCGTAACAAACTGTAATGCCATCCATCCTTCCATCTCTCAAACCAGTTAGTCCTGAGGAGCGTCACAGTGAAGCTGGCTGCTGTCCCAAATGGTTAAAAATGCTGTTTATATTGTTATTTTATTTTGCTACGATTGTCCCTAATTCTTGTCAAATTGAAATTTCCAACGGGGCTTGTCCAGTCTGATATCTTCATTTTTTAGGTGCCCGGTAAACACAATTTGGTTTCACTTTGGGGTGTTGGGGGCCGAACATCCATCCATTGATCCTTAATGCCAACCCGACGCCACGTCTTCTCGAGACGAAGTGCTGACCGTTAGGGATGATCTGTGCCTTTAAAAAAAAATCCTTCGGAAAAGCTGACAAAATACTAAGACACTGGGAATTTGTCATTTTTATTCTCGACGTTTCTGTCGCTTCTCTGCTTCATCAATGACCTTCTTTTTAATACTCCAAACTTTGTAAAGTACTCTTGAAAAACAGCAGTCCAGAATGTCGAAAGGTGCGGGTGTGTAGACAGCGAGCTGCCCACCCGTCCGGACCCCCGACTGCTAAGCCTTACCTCATCAGCTGTCTGGGCGCCTTTGGGGCGCAATCTTCGTGTGCGTTTTTTCTACTGATCTGAGCCTTTTATTTTATTTATTATTATTATTTTTTTACTGTTATTACTCTGTATATACTTGTTTCTTTTTTTTCATAACTCGCATCAGCAGAACTCTAGCCTCCACACAGCGATATGAAGCTCGGCTCTGGTTTCTCTTTTTTATTGTTCCAGAAGAATAAATAATTAAAAAATAAACTTAAAAAAAAAACTCGGTTGTTAACTTTTGTGAAAGTTCAGTCAGTTCTCTTTTCTTCTTTGTTTGAAAAATTAAAATAATGCATGAGTTTTCAAAGCAAAGAGTTTTGGCTCTTTTATTGTATTGTTAATAAAAACAAGAAAACACCAATGTGTAAATACTGTGAGATACTTTATTCCAACCAAACCTAAAAAAAGAATATATTGTTTACGAATGACGACCTCGTCTTTGTTGTCTTAAGTTTGATTCACTCAAGTTTTTTTTTTTTTTAGCTGATGTCTTTATCCAAGGCCACTTACAACACCTTTGGTTCCATTTCTTTTGTTTTTCTAGTTGGAGCAAAGACAACTGAAGTGACTCGCGCAGGGTCACAACGCGTCAGTAGCGGCGTTTGAACCCACAACCCTCAGAGTCGGAGGTCCAGAGCCTTAACCACTACGCCACACTCCGCACTCGTGGAGCATTTCAGCAGGGTGTGGACATTTAAATGTAATCATCGTTTGATGCATTATTATTTTTCCGAGTCTTCTTTTCCCAGGAGACAACAAAAACAAGGGAAAGCGGGAACCCATCCTGTACATCGCGACAGCCTCGGAGCCTTCAGAAAACTCGAAGGAGACCTCCGCAAATCGAGGGAGAAGGTTCTGACGGACTCCAGTCAGCACTGCGACAGAACACGGGTCCAAGTACCGTCACACGTGCCGCTGTCCACGCACAGATTTCTTTATAACACTAAATAAAATATGAATCGGTTATTTTACATGGTTGTACCATTGGACGTGGCCAGTAGAGGGCGACATTGCCTGCCTCATATAAGTGAGGGGAGGCTGGCGATGGGGAGCAGTAAAGTGGAAGCGGAATCGAAGTTCACTTCGCAATACCATCTGAGCCTGAGGGGCTCAGGTAACCTGAGTGCGTGCGCACCGTGCGAATAAGCGTAGGGAAGGGCAGAATTACATTAAGCCACGGCATGAGGATGGCACTGAAGGTGCTATACACGGGAAAAAGATAATACTGACAATATATAGAATATGAAAAGCACTATATAAAATAGATAAAAACACAACATGACTACTGGATAGACACATGTGAAAGGCACTATATAAAAATAGATAAAAAAACACAACATGACTGATAGGACTAATGGATAGACAGATGTGAAAGGCACTATATAAGAGACAGACAGAGACAGGTAGTAGAGGCACTACATACACAAATAAATTAATTAATCAATTTAAATATATATAAACACATATGCAAAACATAATATAGAACTACATAAAAATACACTACAGTATGATATATAGAAGGGGTGGCGCAGTGGGTAGCGCTACTACCTCGCAGTTAGGAGACTCGGGTTCACTTCCCGCCTCCTCCTTGCGTGGAGTTTGCATTTTCTCCCCGTGTCTGCGTGGGTTTCCACTGGGTACTCCGGTTTCCTCCCACTGTCCAAAGACATGCAGGTAGACCCCCGTGACCCTGTAGTTAGGATATAGCGGGTTAGATGATAGATATTAATTTTAGGATAAACAACTGACATGGTGGAATGAGAGCAGATAAAACAGCTGTCATGAGCTAGTGGGACAGACACTTACAGGAAATGTTAGCTTCTGATTTAGAGAAAAGTGAGAATGAAAATCCAACTGGAGAGCTAGATAGATATATAGATATACTGTATATAGATATAAAAGGCACTATATGATAGATAGATGACATTTTATTTGTCTTAAGGGGATATTTAACTTTTCACAGAAGTTCAAGAATTTCTGACTTCTGACTTGAGTAAAGAATGTGCAACTGTCCCAGTGAGGCACTACGCTGGGCGTGGACTGGTTGAAGGAACACAGGGCGACTGTATGAAATGTTGTGGTGCCAGCCGGGCTGCCCCTTTTAATTGCGCTGACAAATAGCAAACAAAATCAGTACTCGAGGACACAAATCTAACGTTAATAGCCCTCCTGGCTCTTTCTGATGGCTCTTATGAGCGGGCCACGGGTCAGAGCTCCGTCGTCAGTGCAGTCCGGGTTGAAACGAGAAACCAACATTTGGGGGGGTGTGGGGTTCTTAAAGCTCTCAGGCAGGAAGTTGCGAGGTTAGTTGCCCTTAAGGGATGTCTTCTCGTGGCTATATAAGATAAAAAAGATGGCACTGTTAACAACAGCACCCCCCCCACTTGCCCCAATGAGGCATTGCATACCTTGGAACCCTAAGGGTGTCCCTCTGATACGCATGCATGACAAGATGGATTACTGCTGGCATAAAGAAGCCTCCTTAGAGTTTTTTGACACACTTCTGCTGAACGATTTGCTGGCTAAGTGTTGGTGTCTCAGAAATGATGAGTATTGTTCATAATGGCACTCAGTTTTAATTCTCAGCTCCACCAGCACATCCAGCAAGTCCAGATTGCCCACTGTAACTGAGCCCACCTTCTTAGTTAGCTTGTTGATTCGGTGGGCCTCCCCTGAAGTGATGTTACCAGCCCAGCACACCACACTGGCCACCACAGAGATGTAGAAGATGTGAAGGATGTCGCTCCCCATGTTAGAGGGGCACAGTGTCCTAAGGAAGAAGGGTCTGCTTTGCTCTTTCTCCTACAGCCTAAAATACTTGGACATGTGTTCGACGGTATTTGATACAGTAGATAATTAGGGAGCGAAATGTCAAGTAAAATAAATAAACTCACAAATAAATGTATTGTGAAAAAACCAAGTGATATGCGAGCATAAATAATTACATGTTTTTTTTTTGCTTATTTCTTTATTATTTAATTATTATTATTATTATTATTATTTAAAAACGGTCACTTTCAGCAGTTAAAGCTGAGTGGGCAGGCTCTACCGAGTGCTGTGTTTTGATTGGTGAATCGTCGTTAGATTGGCTGTCAGTCGTCTGGTATCCAGTGCCACATTTACAGCAGGCACTTCAAGTGAAAGTGACAGTTTTCATTTCATTACGTTACTTCATGTTGCGTGCCGTGTTACTGGCGTAAATAAATGGTGAAATAAATACATAAAGAAATATGCAACAAAAACATATTTCAAGCTGCATTCGATTATTTATACTTGATCGCATATAATTGTGTTATTTATTTATTTATTGTCACATTTCTCAATGCATTTATTTAATTGTGCACTTATTTATTAATTCGTTCGCGTTTTAATCCTCTTATCCTGAGCTGGGTTGCGGGAAAGCTGGAGTCTATCCCAGCAAGCAGTGGATGCAAGACAGCAACGGTACTTTTTATGCATAGTTAGTTAGTTATGTAATTTTTGTCCTACATTCTCCTGCATATCCACGATATTCGTGGGCAGGACGATCGGGTCACTCAACCGCGGAATCCACAAAGGTCACGTGCGCCTGCCTGCCCGCCCACGCATCACGTGACGTCGGTACTCTCCGCTCATCGCGAGTTTGTAAACTACGGAGGTGTGAGAGGCGAAGGCTGATTTAAAACAGCGGAAAGCAGCGTCGATCTTGTTGGGGGTGCAGTGGCTGCAGGTTTTCGTTCCGACCCAATTGCTTAATTTGAAACCAATCCTTGCCAGTCTCAGACCGTATTTAATTTTATGGCACGTTAGTCTGCAATGTCAGGTTCTTATATCGTAGTTTTTCCCTTCCAAGGGTATCATCCAAATGATTTGAAGCCTAAAACGGATCATTTTCAGTCTGTCATATTTTTCTCTTAAGTGTTTTATTAAACCAAATAGTACAGGATGAATCCACACAGGTGTAAATGAAAAGAAGTTGGACGGTTCCTTTGACATTTGCATCATATTGCTTACAAGGAGCCATTAAAAGCAGCTGTGTATGGCAATTAAGGGTGGGGGATCTTAACAATTGAGACCACTAAAATGAAGCATCAAAATGTCACTCGAGCAATAAGAGCTTCATCAGCAATAATTGACCTTTCGTTAAGAAACTGGGGTGGCACAAAAACCTGCAGCCACTCCAATCCTCCAGGACTGACCGCTGCCTACCCCGAAGTTAAACTAATAAATGCAGTGAAAAAAAACAAAACTCTTTAATAAATTCAAGCGTGTGCGTCCACTCAGGTCAGTAATGGTTTGCGTATATTTTTGTTGATTAATAAGTAGTTGGTGAATTTAATAACGGTACCGGGCACAGCCTGTTGTTGCAATGACTTTGATTTACTTTATTTTTTACTTGTGCGCTTTACTTTTTTTTGTTTCCATTTTAAAGTGAAAGATTCATCAGGTGTCATGTCGACAGCACTACTCCTCCGTTTTCGTACAGTTTAGGGTGGCCTAACGACGAATAATCGCCATTTGTAAGAATACTTTAAAGGGACTCTCTGGATTCGTCAGTGTGGCGTGCCTGTGCGCGCGCATTCTTTTGAAAAGTGTACGCATGCGCTTAAAGAACAAAAGGGGATAGATGACTGAAAATTTCATTGCAGCCGGAAAAAAATGTGCACGTTATAGAAGGGCTATTATGGGATGAGATGGGGCACACCCGAAAAAGGAGGCGTTGATCCGAAAAACTCGGTTAACGGTTTACTGTTAAAAAGTTAATCTTAATAAGCATTGGACTACAGACCCTGAGGTTGTGGGTTCAAATCCCCTAACTGACACAGTGTGGCCCTGAGCAAATCACTTGACCTGCCTGTGCTCCAATTGGAAAACCCCAAAGAAATGTGACCAGTTGTGTCATTAATGTCGTAAATCGCTTTGGAGAAAAGCATCAGCCAAATAAGTAGATGTAAGTACACGTAAGAGATTCACTTGCGCTAAGCTCATCCGGTTGTTTTACATCAGATTCGGTGCCCACCAGTCCGGGTTCTGACCTGAACTACACCTACATCTCTGGCTGCTCGTTTCTCCTGCCTGATTTTAGTTGAAATCTGCTGTTAATTAGGCGATCTCATTTTGCTTCGCGTCCATACGTAAAACCACTCATTAAGTTCAGGGTTGCATCGTTCGTCGACAGAAAGTATCTCGGGACAAGTTAGTTTTATACTGAGCTAGACCGAATTTGTCATTTAAGGTAAAGTTTATGCAACTTACACACGAGGCTGAAAAGTGAAACTTAGGCGGGTTGAATTGCGAGACCGCAACGTGACACACTGAGCCACCGTGTGCTCCGCACCCTCAGTCTGCTATTGGCCTAATGGAAGCGGAGGCGGCAGCGGACAGATTTGATGGATTGGGCCAATCAGTGCAATCAGATTGTATTTGGGGATTTGAAAGAAAAGAAGCAAAAAGGGAATAAACTGCACAGACGACATCAGGATCTTGAATATATATGTGTGTGTGTGTGTGTGTGTAAGAGAGACAAGTCCTGTGTTTTATCTTCATTTGTCCTCCTCTGTCAATCCATCTCTTTATTATAATGCCTTTTCATATATCGCTGTAATCTTCAGAATATAGCGCCTTTCACATTATCTATTCTACAGAACAGAATGCCTTTTACATTTATCATTTGTGCTTTTCATGTTTATCTAATTTACATAATATAGTGCTTTTATCACTAAAATACAGAAAATAACGCCTTTCGTATATCTGTCATTATAATGCTTTTCGTATCTAATCTACAAAATATAATGCCTTTAATATCTCTAATCTACAGAATTACGCCTTTGGTATCTGTCATTATGTGGTCTATCTATATCTGTAATCTATAGGTTAAGTGCCTTTCATATCTATCATAATACAGTATCTTTCTGATCTACAGAATATAGTGCCTTTCATGATGATCTATAATGTTTTTTTAATTTATTTCTCTGTATCGTTTTATAGTGCCTTATCTATCTATACGGAATATAGTGCCTTTCATATCTACCCAGATTTCTGTTGAGATTTATTTATTTATTTTTGCTTCATCCCAGTTTCTTAATCAGAAGTCACCTCTTCCTGATGATAAGTTGTTTTATTCAGGCTGGCATTCTGACATGTCTGGTCGTTTCTAGATTTTTTTTTTCTTTTTCTTTGAATATCACTGGGACAGACTCGTAACTCAGTCCTTCACCTTTTCTGTTCCATTTCTTTGCAACCATTGTTATTTAAGCAGAGGATGAACTCCCAGCGGTGTAAATTCGGGTTTGTTTTGTTATTTGCACCTCATTGTTACTTGGCTGTTGGTCAAGAAAAGAAAAAGCGCGTGAACAAATGGGAAATGCAGCTGTTTACAACTGAAAGACACCATTCAGGGTTGGGTATCTAAATAAATGAAAACGAAATACAAACCTGTTGATTGAGCAATCATGGTTTCTCCAACAAGAATTTGCTTTTAATGTAGAAACTGAATTGGAATAAAAACGTGCAGCCACTGTGGCTCTCCGTGACCAGACCTGAAGAGCCTGGAGTGGAGTTAATGGACACTCGTCCTACTTTATTACGGTAACCCTCCACAGCCCCAATCTGAACCGCAGTATAAAAGGGGCAGATCATCTGCTTGGAGCTGCAGTGTGGGGGCTCCGGTCAGCAGAGATTTGAGGACCCCTTTCTGGAAACGAGTGACTCCAATTTGTTCCAAGAATAAGTCTATGACCCCCGGAGCCTCCCACCCTGGAGCTCCAACTAGGTGGAGTTGACCCCTACAGAGTCTGGCTACAGACCCCCGAGCTCCGCCTGGTTCCACTGTGGTCAGGGTGGGAGTTGCTCGAGGTTTATCTGAACCAACTAACTTAAGGCCCCTGCATGCTGCGGTTTGAGCCGCTTTGTTAAATACGGAGAAACCCACTGCTGCCATCTTGTGGCCAATATGGAAAATACACGGTGGCTATTAGTCGTACCGATGAAGCCAAAAAGAGGCGAAATGCAATTAAAAGGGGCTGCTTCTGTTTGAAATTCCGAAACGTCTTTCCTTTTCCTTGTTGGTTCATACATTGGCCATGTCATCAGAAGTGAAGGCGGCTCCATCACCTAATCTGCCCTGCACCCTTAAAGTTGCCAGAGCGATCAACTCTTCAGACTGATGCCATGGAGGAATTATTTTTGGTTCCCTAAAGACCAATCCCCCCGACCCACACACACACCTCCATGTGAAGGTTCCAGAACAGAACCGTTCACTTCTTTATATCTGTAACAGGTTCCAAACAGTAAATAACCTTTAGAAGATTTGTGAAATACTGGTGGGTCATGGCTGTTAAAGAACTCTCTCTGCATACAGTAATACGGGCCGAGTTCAGGTTCTCCTAATTTGTTGGTGTCCAGCGGCCTACCATACATTTTAAGATTTTCAGCTTCTTTCCACACATTCAAAAGTTTATCAAAGCACAAAGAGCCAACATCATGCGCACAGAACCCATCCCAGAATGAAATGGTACTTGACCAAGCAATGGCTCTAACGAGGAAGCACACAGCCCAGTAAAGAGCCACACAGTGCCGTTAGAGAACTGGTAGATTTAAGAATGTGCTTTGGACTCCTACAGGAATACATGACAAGACCGCCCAGGACACATGGGGGTTTACTGGGTTTTATGTGGTGTCCTCCTTGGTGGAACAAACTCACTTAGAAACAGGGAAACATATTGCGCAGTGATAACAATCAATCGCTTGTGTGGCCGACCACAACCTACTCGCGAATCAATGATGGCAACCTGTGTCCCACTTAGTGGTCTAAAACTTCACATCATGGTCGCCTTTGCTCACTTCATTCATTCCTGGCAGTTTCTGCTATTCCTTGCTCTCTAATTTAGGGTCAGTTCTTGACTGTGCAATGCCTTATCCTGCATTTTTATACTGCTAAACTCCTGTTTAAATACCCACAATTTTGTAAGTGATGTTCCCCTTATGAGTTCTGTAGTGTCAGTTTTATAGTCTTGATCACACTTTTTTTTCCCAATTAAAAGTTACATTTGACCTAAATAATTCTAAAATAAAGCACACAGATATTGCAAATCCTACTTAATCAACTGAAAAAACTCTCTAGGAAACACGTGGACTGCTGCTCCTCAAAGGTGGTTCACACAGAGCAAGCTGAATGTTTCCATTTTCTCTGCACCTTCTTTTGTTTTCCAGATGGACAAATTCCAACCCTGCAGTATGCACGTCGCTGATCAAACTTTTCTATGTAGTACTCTTCAACCAGTCATTGATGGAAGGATGGGCGGACATTGGGAGTATTCGACGATCTCCTTGCTTCTCGCCATACGTTTTTGTTTCTTTGTTGTCGTTGTTCTGGCCTTCTCTGTACCATGGACTTTGTCTGGCATACCAATGAGCCAACTGCTCGATAGCTCTGAATTCACGCTCATCTCCCACTTTGCTATGTACCTCAGTGTCCTGTATTTGGCTTGATGCTCAGCAGATGTTGAAGATGGAGTTCCTTTTCATGCCATCCCCATCGTGTAGCACCATAATTTTACAATCGTAACAATCAGTTTGGTGTGAGGACAGAAGCACAGGGCACTTGGTGTAGGCATTAGTCTGCATTCTCTCTTTCTGTACTTGAGGCTCAGCCGATGGCGCTGCTGTTCTTTTTCTTTCAGGTATGAGCCTCCTTGGTAATGCGATTGATGCTCAGCAGATGGCGCAGTTTTTCTTCTTTCTATGATTGAGATGGGTCTAACCGCAGTCTGCAATATCCTTTCACATCAGTCATATCACGCCCACAATGCCCTTTACAGAATGGCTTCTGATGTCCGTCTTGACAATTCACAGACCCTCCAGAGGTCTACCCTGAACAGTCAAATATGTCAGCTGGTTTGTTCAACAGTCCTCATTATCTGAATCAGATAAAACCCAACCAGCCCTAATGCTAACCACATTGTACAAGGGCACATAATAGAGAGTTTGTCACAGCCATTGTGGGCGTCACGTGGTGGTGTGGGTGTTGCGCAACTCATGCCATAGGCATTGTGGGCTCCAGTCACACTCTGTTTCCATAATCGGCCCCAGCAATGCACTTGACTCTTGAAAGATGTTGCCCACTGCTGTTCTTTTTCCCTTCTGCCATGTCAGCCTCTTGCGTGGTTTTCCATAAGACAGATGTGAACCCTCGTAACACTACAGATGTTGCTGGTACCCAAAATATTTGCTTCAGCAGATCGTATTGTGTCACAAGCTTTCGATTAAGACCAAGGTAAAGGTGGAAGCCCCAGTGGTTTGTGACTGATCATGTGACCGACAGAGGGATACAACTTTCCTTAGCATTTTACAGCAGGTTCTTTGGCTCAAGCGAGGATAACTGATCAGTTTTACATTACCAATACATTTTATTTATATAGCGTCTTTTGGCCCCTGTAATGGCCTGGGCTCCCATCTAGGCTTGGTTCCTGTCTTGCATGACCCCCTAAAGTATGTTCGAGAATGATGTTTAGTCATGTTATCACCATCCATCCATCCATCCATTTAGCCAATTTCCAGGTTGTGAGGAGCTGGAGTGACCAGGGAATGGAAGCCCACCTCAGATTTGTAATGATCCAGCAATCCTTTAGCAAACTTCGCATGATCATGGGAGCTGCAGGCCTGTCCATGACAATTCCAGTTGGGTGTCTGAATCACTTAACACAAAGACCCAATTAACAACCAACCAACCAAGAGAGTCCACCAGCTGGGATTTGAACCCTAGGACTCTGAGGCAGTGGGGCACAGACATTACCCACCTGTGCCAGAAAGTGGCTGAAACTCGGCCAGACTTTTTTTTTTTTTCATCTTTCCTCTTTTTGCCAATACTGCCCTTGACGGGTGACCGTGATAAAACTCAAAAAGCGTGACACTGGCACACGCCGCTCCGAGGCTGCTCTGCAGCTGGATCTGTGGTGCCCTGCTTGGAGGAGGCTGCCAAGTGCTATTTGTGTCACACGTCCAGTTCTCGTTGAGCTGTAATGAGAACCAGGGAGGGGGACGCCTGAAAGGGGTCAGCTTGTCCCACTGTTGTCCTCGGCCTTGACACGCTCAGCCGGCTGGTGGAGGCCTCGGGGACAGTGCACAGCAAGCAGAGGATCTTCCGCCTCTTCAAACAATGACTTCTTAAATTCTTGAAATTTATTTTTATATTTTTATTTCTATTCCCTTCAGAAGATTTGGACCAATCTGTAGAATTAATCAAGCCATGGCCTGCCTACTTCGCTGCACCTCCAGCTGCTCTCCACTCCTGCTTCAAGGTGTCCACCATGGAGGAATCCACAGAGCAACTGGAAAGAGATCCTTTAGGACATTTAGGACCCTGCAGGACCAGCAGGCACCCCGAGGTATGCTACGGCCGGCCGACTCTGCGGTGTTTTGTGACTTCCAAACGTCTTTCAGGCCGTCGTGTGTTTTGCTTTAGTGCCGTCACAGGAGTTGAAAAGCTCATAAGGTGCTGTTTTAACCCTGGGGGTTCATGGCAAGTGCCTTGCACATCCAACACCTTGGGTTCAAATCCCACGCCTGCCACCCAATGACATGCAGGTGACCTGGTGATTTTCATACAGGCCTGTGCAGGAGTAAGCCTGAAGATAGAGTGGCACCAAGTCCAGGGGTGGGTCCTGCTTACTGGGGTCAGCTCTGGTGCCCCACCATCCATTGGGTCTGAGAAAGATCTTACAGTGTGACCTTCACGTTTTTTTTTTGTTTTTTTTAGTGCCAACATACTGGGAGCAAGGTCATGACACACATGTGACAGTAATGACCCCCCCCCAAGCACTTTAAGGGTCCAGGTTTTCATATCCACATTTTTACTTGGTCACTAAAGCAGTTAACTGTTTTTCTATCGAGAAACCTGTAATGGCCTTCTTATCGAAGAAAGTGTTAGTGGCTGCCTTTGTGTTGAGGGGCACTTCATCTGATTTTTGTCTGAGCCCTTTGGACTGAAGGTCAAAGAGAGGTGCCACCATTGATTAATTAGGCGGGTCGCTCTACCCGATCAGACATCTTCACAAACGCCGCTGTTTTGTCTGAAGCTCTCCGTCTCCGCGCCGTTTCCCTTTAAGAGTTTGCGAATGTTGTCAGACGTTCACCACGGCCTGCTTTCTCGGGAGGCCTTGTTTGGATTTACTGCTGGCCGCTGTCCAAGCAGCTGCTAATAATGTCCTGCTGCCGTGGGAAGAAACCAAACCAATTAAGGACAGAAATGTGAAACTTAAAGGTGAATGGAAGAGCAACTGCTCGGCCGCAGCGTTCATCAGAATATCTGAACGGCTCTACTTCATACCCTGAGTAACGTTCAACCATTCAGGTGCTTAACTGCTTGACGTTTTTAAAGAAGATGGCAGGTGGGCAGATTGCAGGGCTGTGGATCAAGGAGGGTCCTCAACCTTTTATGTGAGGCCTGGCATATCCTAAAGAAGCAATACGAGAGACGGGGAGTGGACTTGGAGCACCCCTGCGTTTGAAAAGTGAATCAGTCCAGCCCTGACATCATCTGCCCACTGGGCCTCTGCTTGGGCTGAGTTCATGCAGGACCCTTCTTGGCTTCATTTTAATACTTTATAGTGCCTTTCATACAGTAGCACAGCTGTCTCACAACTGTACATTTTGAGATTTCTTGTGTGGAATTTCCAGTTTTCTCCCAATACTTCATCAGGTTAACTGATATCCATGTAATTTCCTTAGGAATTTAATAAAGTATCTATTTATCATATAGTGCCTTTCACACCTGACTGTCATTCTGGCTATCATATAGTACTCTATCTATCTATCGTGCCTTTCACACCTGTCTGTCAATCTTATATAGTGGCTTTCATATCTGTCTGTCTATATAGTGCCTTCACATCTATCTATATGTCTGGATATCATATAGTGTTTTCTATCTCTCCCTTTCATATCTCTTATGGCTGAGTGCCTTAATGAAAGGACAAAGACGAAAGAATGGCTGGGACACCAACCGGGTTTTACTGTTTTAATTCTGCAGTCCAAAATAAATGACTTTGCGGCTTTAAAATGCAACCCGTCTGGTCAAATCAGCAAAAGGAAAATCATAGGCTCCTCAGTCGTCAAATTCTGGGGCTTTTCAGGCAGCTTTGTCTGTTGATCCACTCTACATAAAAATATGCCTACTTCCAGGTAGCCAGGCTTCTTATGTAGTGTGGACCAGATGGGGTGGAGCTAAATGCCCTCACTGGGTGGTTTCTCAGTGCTGTGGGGAGAGAAGGAGACATTCATGCATGTTTGTGACCGTGACCCCTCCTGTCCTGGCGGGTTATTACATACCTCAAATGAGCCTGTGAGGAGTTTCTTGGACTCGCACGCCTGATGTTATCTGTTATATAGTGCCTTATCTATCTCTATCTATCTATCTATCTGAAATCCATCCATGCATTTTCAAACCCCGTCCATCCATGATCAGGGTCACAGGGTAGACTGGAGTTTATCCCAGCAAACATCAGGTGCAAGGCGGGAACAATCCTTGTGTTTTATGTCTGTAGTGGCCTGGAATGTTCAGTCCATCACCGACCCACATGAACACACACACACACAAGAGGTCAATTAGTCTTTGGACTATGGAAGGAAACCCATGCAGACACAGGGAGAACATGCAAGTGCCACAAAGTGAGCACCCAGGTCATGAACGCTGCTTTCCTTACTGTGTGCCATTAGTGCTGCCTCTGTGCCCACCCCTATTTGAAATCCTCTCAATCCAATTCAGAATCGCTAAGCCTAATTGGAAGCATTGGATGCAAGTCAGGAGGCAGCTTGGGGCAGGCACTTGACCACCACATGGCCCTTTCGTAAGGCTTTGGGGATGTGGGAGTAAATGCCTTGCATACTCCACAGTGACAATGACAGAGTGTTGGATTCAAGCCCAGGATGCCGGGTCTTTGTGGAAAAAGGGGTATTAACTGCTGCACCACCATGTCACCTACTGGGTACATAATTGGGCCTGTGCGGATGAGCATGTGGGTGCCCGATGCCCTATGATGACTGGCCCTATGGAGGGTTGGTTCCTGGTTTGTGCACAAGGCTGCCGGGCAGACTGCAGCTCTTTGTGACGCTAAAATGTGTTAGAAAATGGAAACAATAATAAAGTGTGATACACTGATGCCCTGTGTTTTATCTTGGTTCCCAATGCTGCCTGGATTGGCTTTTTGTTCCCAATGAACTGAATAAGTGGACCTACAGGAATTTATGATGATAATAATAAAGATCAGTGATTTTTTTTTTAAGGTTGATTCCTGCCTTGCACTCGGTGCCAATGGGACAGATTCCATCTCGCAGTGAATTAAAAAAAAAAACAAAAAAACTATATAGTGCCTTTCATTGTCAGTTAATCGTTTGCAAACTCGTTTAGTCCAATTCGAGGTTGTGCAGGCCGGAGTCTATCCTGGTAGCATTGGGTGCAAAACCCGAAGCAGCCCTGGATGGAATGCCAGTCCACCACCGGGACCACCGGCACACACGCATACCTCCACCACTTGGGCTAACTCCTCAACACTGCATGGACAAGGTTGGGATTTGACCCCAGCCGCAACACTAATCATTGTACCACCATGCAGCCCACCTTCCATGGCAGTCTCTTTGTATGTTGGGCAGCTTGACTAGTGAAATGGTGCAAGCTTCTGCAGGTGGTGGGCATGGAAGCTCCAGTCCTTTTCTCTTATGATGCCCACCCTTTGGCCTCTGGTCCTTATTGTGCCCTGCAGTGTTCTTGAGACCCTTAAGAGTTTGTGAATGATACCAGATGACGTCTGCCACTGGCACTTCTTCATATTGGTATCGCACACTCATGTGCTCAAGGGGAGTCAGCGGGCATGCCTTCAGTATGTACACTGGCCTTTATTATATGGAAGATTTTCATTTTGGATTTATTTCTTACAAACGGCCATCCTGTTGTCCTAGTAATGAGTTGTGGATTGAAATCCTGGCCAGTGGTGTCTCATCCCAGTGGGTTTCCCCCTCACACCCCAATGACATGCTGGTTAGGCTCACTGGTGACCCTAAGAGCTTGGTACATAGATTTGATATGCAAGTTATGTAAGACATCAAGATTTCTGAGCTTCCCCCCCCATGGTTCCCCCAGACCCAAAAAAAACCTCCATTTGTAGACCATATCTTTTGCAGGAAATGACACCCTTCTGACAAAGCGTAGTTATTGCTGAAGTTGTGCAGACCATGTCAGACCATCCCAGGGCTTCACCCCCTAATGGGGTACGAGGGGTCAAAATTTTCATAAAACTTCAACAAATGCTAATCCATCTTACAGGCATGTGAAGTGTTATTTTGAGATCGCTGGTCACTAATGTGATCATATTTGTGGTATAGGATTCTTTTCTGGTGGTCCTAGCCCTCTAAGAACCAGTCCTGGAAGGTTAAAAATGACAAAGTTCAAGCACATGGGGTATCCTTTTAGACCAGGGGTGTCTGACTCTGGTCTTGGTGGGCTGCAGTGGCTGCAGGTTTTCATTCTAACCATCTTATTAATTAGTGAGTCGCTTTTGCTGCTGATTAACTTGTTTTGCCTTTGTTTTAATTGGCATGACTCGGACCCCCTAAGTTGTTTCATTTTCCTTAATGATCAGCCAAACAATGAGACCCAAAACAAGCCACTACATGACCAGCTCACCTCAAAATAAAGAAAGGTGAAGGCCTTGCTCATGTTGGTCTGCTCAGGTCACCAAAACATCTTCATGGTGGTCTTAGAAAAAAGAAAAAATCAACAGTGTGCTGTGGCAAAATGAGAGCAGCAACAAGTCCTAATATTCAGTAACCGCTTTAATTAACAGCAAGAATTGACTTCTCATTAAGAAACTGGTTGGAGTGAAATATATCTGGAGTTTGATGTTCCAAGTTAGCTGGTCATATGTTTTATATCTCATTTGTTTGGCTGCCATTTCATGAAGAAATGAATCCACACAGAGGACTGAATCCTTCAAAACTGGGCTATTAAAATGAAGGGTAAAGGAGTTAATTAGCAGCGAAAACTGGTTAGGAAAAGGGTTAGAATGAAAACTTGCAGCCACTGCAGCCCACCAGGACCAGAGTTGGACATCCGTAGTGTAGACTATTTCAAGGTCAGTGATTACAAATATGAGATGACTTTTGATCCTCTCCTAGGGGTCTAGCCCTTCACGGACCTCAATTAGAGGTGACAAATTACATTTTTCTGTTACCATCGAGAATATTTAGACTTCCAACATTTTAAATGTTGTAAGCTTGACGCTATATAGCTCCTGACCCGACACACATATACAATAAAATAAACTATTTATTTTCTTCCCCTGTGGGCACACATCTTCCTCGTGACCCACAGGTAATAATACACAGTCCCAGCACTAATCACACCAGTACAAGAAGCACTTTTCTCTCCTTGGCTCCACCACTCCTCCCAAGCAACCTTGTCCTCCTCCACCCGACTCTGGCCCTTGAGCAGTGGCTGCAGGCTCTTTATGTAGCCCTCCCGGAAGTGCTCCAGGTGGTCATTGGCCTAATTTAGGCTAAACTTCCGGGTGTGGCTGCATTCCAACCCACAGAGGTTTGTTAAGCCGTGCAGCTCCTCCGGCTGGTGGCCACAAAGCCCAACAGGTCTGAGCCCTGAAGTCCCACACCTGTGGCCCTGATGTAACCCAGGAGGGCTGCCACCAGGTGTTCCAGGGGACACAGAGTGCATCCCATGGCTTCTCCACCGGATCCAGTGTTGAAGGGGCATCCCGGCCGGGCATGGGACCGGCCACCTGTCACAATGTCCAGACACCCTGTAATATTTTAAATATCTGATGCAATTCTTCTTGTTTATGAGGCCCTTCTACCTCATGAAGTAAATCAATAGATTTCATGGCCGCCCCAGATTAGGCTGGCTTACGCCAGCTCAGACTTTTCTCATGTCGAGTGCGGTGTCACTGAATGAAATAAAAACTTCAAGAAATGAGCATCAAAAAACCTGTTTTGTAACAAATGTATGCTTGCATAGTGTATTTTTTAGTTACTGTCACATTGTGAATATTTCCCCATGGGATTAATAAAGTTTATCTAATCTAATATCGCAGTATGTTTATTTAACTTTGTCCACAGTATTCCGCCATAGTAATAACATTTGTAATTCCTTTTTACATTTTCTCCAAGTAACTCTGCTCCTCTGGTGGCCCTCCCTGCTGTATCTCATTCTGAACTTCCTGCCTCTCGTTTCAGGGGTCCCATATAAAGATTTGCTGGTTGGCGTTCCGAAGGAGATTCTCAAAAACGAGAGGCGAGTGGCCGTCTCCCCTGCTGGCGTCCAGGCTCTGGTCAAACAAGGCTTCAATGTGCAAGTGGAGAGCGGAGCTGGGGAAGAGGCCAAGTTTTCAGACGACCAATACAAAGAAGCCGGGGCAAAAATCAACGACACCAAGAATGTCTTTGGCTCTGACCTTATCCTCAAGGTACCGTTAAAAATGGACTTTAGTGTATGAGTACAAACCTCAAATCAGAAAAAGCTACGATGATGGGGGAAAATGCAAATAGAAAAGAACAAAAAAACAGTGTTTTTTAAATACATGTTGACTTTTATTTCATTGCAGACAGTAGGAATGTAAAACATTAAAAGCTTTGTCTGGTCATCTTCATTTGTTAAGTGATACAGTCAGGTCTATTTGGACGGTGACACAATCTTCCTCATTTTATCTCTGCACGCCACTACAATGGATCTGAAATAAAGTGATCATTATGTGATTGAAGTGTAGTATTGTATTGTGTAGACTTTCAGTTTTAATTTAAGAGGTTTAACAAAAATTTTGTATTAGCCGTTTAGCACTGACAGCCATTTTTATACCTGGTCCCCCATTTCCAGGGGCACAAAAGTGTTTGAACATTTGACTGACCAGTTGTTCCATAGCCAGATGTCAGCATGTCCCTTGTGATTTCATTAACTATTAAGCAGTTGATTCCAATTGTGGAATTTACTTTGGAAACTGTCACTGTGAACTCTCAATATAAGGCCCAAAGAGCTGTCCATGCAAGTAAAAACAGGCCATCATTAGGCTGAGAAGAGAAAACAAACCCTTTAGAGAGACCGCAGAACCACCAGGAGTGGTCAAGTCAGCCATTTGGTAGATTCTTAAAGAGAAGGAACACACTGGAGAGCTAAGCAACACCAGAAGTTCTGGAAGACCACAGAAGACCCCTGTGCTGTATGAGTGCAGAATTCTGTCCTTGGTGGTGAAGAAGAACCCCATTCACAACATGTAGCCAAACCAAGACCACTCTCTAAGAGGTTGACCTGTCATTGCCAAAGTCTACAATGAAGAGAAGACTTCAGGAAAGTAAAGACAGAAGTTTCACCACAAAGTGCAAACCACTGGTGAGCCTCAAGCACAGGAAAGACAAATTTAGACTTTGGCAGAAGACATTTTTTAAATGCCTGTTCAGTTCTGGAACAATTTTCTTTGGACAAAGCAAACTAAGATCGATATGGAGCAGAATGATGAAAAGAGAAGAGAAGGAACAGCTCATGACCTAATGAAAACACGACCTTCACCATGTTTCACAGATGAAGTGGTCATGACCTGATCGTGCATGGCTGCACATGGTAGTCACTCACGGGTGTTTATTGATGAAATGACTGCTGGCAGAAGTACCAGAATAAATTCTAAAGTGTCCAGTGTGCTGTACCATCTGCTCAGAGTCAGACAAATGCTGCAAAACTCACAGGACGACACCTCACAGTACAGATGGATAACGAGCCACAACATCCTGAAGCAAACCAAGTGCTTTTCAACACAAGAAGTGGAACATTCTTCAATGGCCAAGACAATCAACTGGCCTCAACAAAACTGGACACACATTTGACTCGCCGATGACAAAACTGAAGGCAGAAAGTCCAACGAACAGGCAGCACCTGAAGACAACAGCAGTAAAGGCCTGACAAAGAAACACGAGGGTGGACAGCCAGCACTGGAGATGGCCAGGGGTTCAGGCTTCAGGCAGTTATTGACTGGAAAGGATTTTCAACCAAATATTGAAAATGACCGTTATATTTAGGATTAAGTTAGTTTAGCCAAATACGTTTGAGCCCCTGAAAATAGGAGGGCCAGGTATAAAAATGGCTGTCATAGATAAACGGCTCATACGATATTTTTATTAAACCTCTTGAATTAAAGCTGCAAGTCTACACTTCAATCACATTATGGCTGCTTTGTTTCAAATCCACTGTGGTGGCATACGGAGCTGAAATGATGATTATCTCACTGTCCAAATACTCGTGGACCTGACTGTATATCCATTCCTGCATTTCAGGCCTACAACACATTCCAAAAAAAAAAAAAAAACTGGGATGGGGAAAATTAGGTCCAGAAATGAGGTAACATTCAGTAATGATGTGATTTCAAGCAGATGATGGTAAATCTGGATTTGATACCCATGTCCAAGTCTTTGAGGAGCAAAGATGGGCAGAGGGTCTCCTGTTTTTCAGTAATGTGTGAGAAGATTATTGAAATGTTTCAAAACAATGTTCCTCCAAGAAAGATTTAGATTTTTCTGATGTATATTTCTCCACCTACTGTGCATAATAATAACCGATTCAAGGAATGTAGAGGAATTTAAGTGCGTACAGGGCAAGGTCGCAAGCCTATGTTGAACACCAATGATCTCCAACCCCTTAGACATCACAGTGTCAAGAAGTGTTGCTAATCAACAGCTGATGTCATCACATGGCCAAGGTCTGATGACTTTGGCAAACCTTTGTCAAGCACTGCAATACGGAGTTACATTCACAAATGTCACTTCAAACCTAACTGTGCATTAAAGAAGCCTCACGTTAGTCATATCCAGAAGCGTCTCAACCTCTTAGGGCTCGGCAGCATCTGGGGTGGACCATCACATAATGAAAGTGTGTATTGTGGTCAGACGAGATCCTTATTGGAAGAAATGGACACTGTGTGCTCCAGACCAAAGACGAAAAGGACCATCCAGACTGTTCTCAGCAACAAGTCCAAAAGCTGAGGTCTGCCATGATGTGACGGCAGCATTAATGCAGAAAAGTACATTGATATTTTAGAGCAGCGTATCCTGCCATCAGGATGACATCTTTTCCCAGAAACGTCCATGCATTTTTCAACAAGACGATGCAAAATGATATTCTGCATATGTGACAAGATGAGGGTCCGGGTACTGCAGACCTCACCTGTCCCCAGTAGAGACTGTGTGGAGAATTTTGACACAAGAAATGCGACGACAACAACCCCGTACTGCTGCACACCTTAAGACGCGTTTGTAGAAAGAATGGGACAGAATACCACGTGAAATGCTTCATCGCTTGGCATCCGCGGGGCCAAAACATCTTCTTGAAGTGTTGTGAGAAGGAATTGGTGACATTACAAAGTGCTAAATGCTTTACCGTCCCAATTTATTTTTGAATTGTGTTGCAGGCCTGACATACAGGAATGGATGAATATTAACAAATAAAATGAAATTGATCAGACAAAACGTGAAATATCGTGGCTTTGTACTGTCTACAATGAAATACAAGTCGGAGATTTAAGAATTGCTTGCACTTTAAAAAAAATTTTTTTGTTTTAAATTTGCATTTTCCATACTATCCCGAATTGTTCTGATTTAGGCTTTTATTTCCTTTGTGTTTTACAAAAGGGGAGTCAAATGATAAAGAGATCTGAGTGACAAGATGGTTATGACATCCATAGATGTTAGAGAAGGAAAAGCTTCAGGGTGTCTTTTATGGAAAGGATCTCTGGGAGCAACTAAAAGCGAGGAAATGTGAAAAGGAAATTCCTCTGCGTTTTGTTCATAAAGACACTTGTGACCGAAGAAACGGCATAAAAAAATCAGACAACTGATCTACCGCAGGTGGCCTGCAGCCGTCCATTTTCCTGTCGTCTAGCATTTTACCGTCCTGGTCACCCCTCCAATGGAGTATCCGTAACATATTCAGACCCCTTTTACACTTTCAGAACGCTTTCATGGTGTTGTACAGTAGATTTAATTTTAACTTAATCGAATTGCCAATCCCGCTCTTCAATCTACACTTCACACCCCCTGACGACAAACTAAAAACGTGTTTGCAGAACGGATCGCAAATTAAAAAAAAAAAAAGTGAAATCTTTCATTTCTGTTAGCATCTGCGCTCCAAAATGTGCTCTGGTCCATCCTGTTTGCTTCAACTCATGAGATGTTTCTAGAACTTGTGGCAAACTGAACTGCTTGAATGTCCTTTAGAACGCACAAGGTGTACCTGAGCCTGCTGCCTTCATTCGGTGGGTCTCCTTTGACATGATGTTGCCAGCCCAGCGCACCCCACTGGCGTTGCAGAATTGTGAACATGTAATTCTAATATATAAAGCAGAGTTGATGTATGTTTGTTTGTCCGCCATACAAATCTGCACCGGGTGTATGATCACCACCAAACTGGGTATGGGGCTTCTTTGTGACAAGGAGGAGGTCATGGGGTATGTCTGGTTGGGGAAAAATATCCGTGGTGAAGGGCAGGGCACCTTTTCACCAACACAACATTCGGCACACATCCCCGTACTTCTCATCAACAAGAAGGCCGCACGTTGCAACACACATTCACAGCGGCACCATCTAGTGGCACATTTTGGTCCCTGTGCATCGCTCTTTACCCATGTTTCTTTAAATTTCCAAGAGATGGCGGAAGTGTCCAAGTATGACAAGGCCGACTGCTTTGATCAGGTGAAGGGGGATTGATGTAAAACGTGAACGACCCAGTGTGCATGACCGGCTCACACACCCATGTTTCTGCGGGTCACACCCCCACACGCACTGGTAGTGCTGTATTTCATTCACCAACGTCCCTTATATGGCAGCATGTTTGAATAGAGACTCGCCTTAAAAAGACAGCATCCTTCCTCTGCCATTTTCCCAACACACAGCAGTGATTGTATGTCACTTCTCTCTGTAGTTACCCTCGCCAACGTCCGTTAGATAACAGCACAGTTCAATACAGACACTCCTTAGAAACAGAGCACCCCTCCTCGCCATTTTTCCCCGTATGGTTTCAGTGCTACACTTTCTCACTGGCTTTCCATACTTGTGGTGCTATTTGCTTGCTTTCCCACTCACAGTATGATTTCAGTGTTGGTCTTTCTGACTGACTGGTGCTATTTGTTCGCTTTGTGACGCATTGTAAATAAGTTAAATTCATCTGACTGTGGTGCTTATTCCGTACGTAATACCATGTAACATGTTATAATTGTCTTCCTTTTCGCTAATATACCCATGCCACCGAAAAAAACGAGTAGAATTGGAAGGTCCACTTCAGATGCCAGAAGAAAGTCTATTTCAAGGGCGTCTGAAATGCCACAGCAGACGAAATCCAGAGTGGAGGAACTTACAATAAAATGTGAATCAGAAAACCGTTTGTTCTATTTCTATGTTCTGTTTCTTTCATTTGGGAAATTCACCGGTTATAGATTCCCGAGCAACGCCGGGTACTCCTGCTAGTTAATAATAAATGTAATATTGGACCTTTCATCCTTTCATAAATGCAGCTCAGAGTGCTTTACACAGAATGCAGATAGTAAAAACACAAATATTATCTAAAAATAATAAGAACACAAATATCAATATCAATCGTATTAAGATAAAAGAGAGGTAAACATAATACCACAGTGAGATCTAACTAAACACCATGGTAAAAAGAATATATTTTCAGGTACTTTTAGTGTGTGTGTGTGTATATATATATATATGTGTATATATATATATGTGTATATGTATGTATATGTGTATATATATATATATATATGTATATGTGTATATATATATATATGTATGTGTGTGTATATATGTATGTATGTGTGTATATATATATATATATATATATATGTGTGTGTATATGTGTATATATATATGTGTGTGTGTATATGTATATATATATGTGTGTGTGTGTATATATATATATGTATATATATGTATATGTGTATATATATATATATATATATATATATATATATATATATATATATATATATATATATGTATGTATGTATGTATGTATGTATGTATGTATGTATATATATGTATGTATATATATGTGTGTATGTATATTTTTATTTTTTTTATTTATTTTTTTTTTTAAATGAGAAGAGGCTTGGTGAATATCTAAGGGCAGGTTGTTCCAAATCTTTGGGGCATAAACACAGAATGGCTGCTTTTCCATATTTCTGGTATTTTACTTTTAGGAATGTTTATCAAGCAGGTGCTTGATGATCTTAATGACCTGTTTGGAACTTATTCAGTCAGACACAAAGGTGCTTTAAATACTAATAAAAATATTTTTAAAATCCATTCTAAAAGAGGTAAATCACTGTAGCCTTGCTAAAATAAGGGCTAATATGCTGTATAACAAATGTCGCTTCCCACATTACAGGAGCACAGTCTTCTAAGGATGAAGACCCGGCTCTGCCCTTTCCTCTATAGCTCCCCTGTGTTATGAGATTAGTCAGACCTGTCATTGATGTGGACCACCTCTACATCCACTCCACCTAATCGTGACCGGATGTGGAGGTTCTTTGGTGTGGTGAAAGTCAATAAGCAGTTCTTTGGTTTTGCTGATGTTCAGTTGCAGATAATTCTTTCTGCACCAAGAAACAAAGTGGTAGAAGTGTTTAAAATTATAAATGTAATTAGGACAGTAAATCCCAGTTATTTTAAAATAAATTCTGCAACAAGAACATGGGAACACACTTGGAAATTTTTTTAAAGGCAGATTTTGCACAGATGTTACAGGTGGCGATATTAAGTTGTTGACAATTCTCTGTGCAGCAAGAAACAAAGCTCTCCCCTGACTCCTCTCACCACCGTTATCAATGCACCTCATATCTGCAGAATCATCTGAGAATTCCCGCAAGTGACCTGACCTGCTGTTATGTTTTATTGTCTGAATTATACAAGGGGAACAGAGTAGCAGGAAGGCCTGTTCCTTGTGCTTCTCCAGTGTTGCTTACAGAGTCCTTGAGTCTTACAAACTGTGATCTACCAAACAGAGAGTCCATCATCCAGGACACCATGGATTTCCACCTGCATATCTCTGAGTTGACCCCTTATCAAGGATGGCTGGATGGTATTGAAGGTGCTGCAGAAATCGAAAGACATAACCCTTACTATGTGGCCAGCTTTGTCTGATAAGCAAACTGCAGTGAGTCCAGGTGGTCTACCACAAGAGGACTCCTATAGTCCAGGACCCGCCTCTCAAAAATCTTCATGATGTGAGGTGTGACAGCCACTGGTCTGTAGTCGTTGGGTGAAGAGACACCTGCCGCCTTTGGAGCAGGAATATACTGTAGCAGGATGTTTTCCACAGCTGTGGCACTTTTTTGGAGTTTTAGGGTCAGAAATGCTGCTTCCACCATTGACAGTCATTTCCACACCCCCTTGATGTTCCTCAGGTCTACAGTTTTCGAGTCGCCCAAGTGTTCCATTTCTGTCCCTTATAACAAAATCTAACTGTCAGTATGTCTTATCTTGTAAGCACTTAAGGCTGCAGGCCTGAGGCCTACAAAGTTTTTAGGGTCTATGAAAATGTTAAGAGAAACTACAAAAATAGATTTAAGTGAAATTGAATTCCACAAACATTTTACTCCGACAGCCATACCACAGCTCCTGTATGAAACAAAAAAGTAAATTGATAAAATTATACTAGAGACTAGAAAAGAATTTAATAAAACAGAAATGTGCCCAGGGACTAGCGATGGCTTAAGATGGACATCTTGGGAATGCAATCTGGTGCTCTTACACAACAATTTCAAACCATCTAATATGACTGCCCAAACCCCTCCTGACATCCCTAATCGCTCCAATATAAAAACGGGCCTCCAGTGTGCCAACACATCGGCAATTTTAAAGGGCGAACGCTGTGTAGAGAGCCAACAAAGTTTTAAAGGCTTACAAATCAGAATTCAACAAAACATTCTGCACAGACAGCCTCCCTTCTCTCTTCAGTCCTTTTAATAAGAATAATAAGGATGTGCAAAATTCCTAGGAGCTAGAAAACTATTTAATAAAGGTAGAAATGTGGCTAGGGCGTATGGAAGGCTTACTATGGCCTTATCAGGAATGCTCACCATCCTCCATGTTCCTAAACCGTCCTTAACTGTACTGACTGCAGCAGGTATAAATGGAAGGGAATCGAGAAAGGTTGCAAAATCAAAATAATAAGCCAAAGATCATAACTGTGAAGACGTTAGATAAATCAACAAAGTTAAGGACGTGAGCCACAAATCAAAGTCAGAAAATAGTGCAGGATTTAATAACCAACATTCTGCATCAAGCAAACGTTAGTCATACTCAAAGAACAGAAGATAATTTCATAACTGCAAAACACTAACAAGAATGATCATTACAGGCTTTTCTCCTTCGGGGCAACTGAAATATCAGATGATCGGGAAATGTGTGAGCTTTACAGAGTCGCATTGATGATGTTGCACGTCACACATTCCTGATCATCTTGCCTGGTAATGGAATTGCAACCATCAACAGAAGTGGTGGCACCCATAAGAAAACAATACAGCACTGCAGGGTTGATGAATTACTTCTCAGCATCGTCGAAAACCATTTTGCAAAAGGTTCTCTGAAAATGATTCAATTTGTGAATCAAATTGGCGAGAATCGTGAGACTTGTGCTTGGGTAACGATTCGGTTCACAAATCAAATGCACTAGAATGGTTACACTCTTTCTGTAATAATTCAGTTCATAAATCAAATGAAAAAGCATTGTGTGACTTGTTTTTATGTAATGATTCAGTATGCAAATCAAATGAGCAAATATTGTGAGACTCATTCTTGGGTAATGATTCAGTTCATGAATCAAATGCAAAAGCATTGTGTGACTCGTTTTCATATAATGATTCACTTTTCAATTAAAACGAACGAGAATTGTGAGGCTCATTCTCTGGTAATGATTTGGTTCACAAATCAAATGAAAAAACATTATGCAACTTGTTCTCAGGTAGCGATTCGGTTTTTGAATCAAATGAATGAGAATGATGTGTCATTCCTGGGTAATGATTCAAGATTGGTAATCGTTTATTTGATTTTCATTCTTGGATAATGATTCACTTCATGAATCAAATGAAAAAGCCATTGTGTGACTTGTTTTTGTGTAATGATTCAGTTTGCAAATCAAATGAACGAAATTAGTGTCTCATTCAGTTTATGAATCAAATGAATGAGAACCGTTAGACTCATTCTTGAGTAATGAGTCAATCTGCAGATCAAATGAATGAGAAATTGTGAGTTTCATTCTTCGGTAATGATTCAGTACATGAATCAAATGAAAAGGCATTGTGTGACTCGTTCTCTGGCAATGATTCAGTTAATGTAGCAAATGTATGAGAATTGCATGCTTCAGTCTCGGGTAATGCTTCAGTTCAAATTTGAAAGAATCGGAGAATGATGCATGCTAGTGCAGTCAACAAGATGAAAAAAAAATCATTGAAATAGATCTGAAAGTAAATAATAATAATAATAATAGAAATTAAAATAATATTTTTATAAGGTTTAATTTTGTGTGACTAATTTGTTGAATAAATAAAGGGACGTATGTATTGTTTAAATACTGTATTTATATAATCTGTTTTAAACTGATTTCAATAACCACTTGTACAAAATAAACAACTGATGCATTGTCATATAAATGTGCTGTTGCTGTATTTCCCTTGTTTAATGAGAGAATCATCAGTGAGATTTCTCGCTTGCTTGTAATGGTTCAGTTTGACCATGAAGGTTTCCTAAGTGAAATACAGTGGAACCTCGGTTTGCGAGCATAATTCATTCCGGAAATGTGCTCACAATCCAAAGCACTCGTATATCAAAGCGAATTTCCCCATAAGAAATAATTTAAACTCAGATGATTCGTTCCACAACCCAAAACTATTCATATAAAAATGATTAATACAAAATATAAAGTAAAAATACATAAAACAAATTAACCTGCACTTTACCTTTAAAAAGAATCATGGCTGGTGTGAGCGAGTTTCTAAACTCCTGTGGGATTCCACCCAACGGGACGGAAGAGTGTCCCAAAGCAATCTCAGCCTCCCAGTGCTGTTGCAGTTCGCCGTATAAGTGCATCCAAAAAGATCGCAGACATGCTATAAGCGCCTGCTGTCGATGGGTTTTACAAGGAACATTATAAAGATCCCGCTACAATAAATAACAGTGCTGTTGCTGTTTCAAGTTGAATAAAGCTTGTGTTGTTAAAGTACTGAGACTCAGCTTCGTGTTTTGGGGCGCAAGATGGGGACTCGCACTTCACAGCGCACACACACACACACACACACACACACACAGTCACAATGCTGTAGTAAACAATATGCATTTGTACGGATGTTGACTATATGAGTGAGGCACACAGACTCAGACGGAGAATAGGAGACGATTGCTTTCAAGAGGAGAGAGAGAGAGACACGCGGGCGAGAGAGAGAGAGAGAGAGAGACAGAGACAGATGCTGCGCATGAGCAAGAGAGATAAGGAGAGAGAGCGAGAGAGAGACGCGCATGCGAATGAGCGAGGGAGCTAAATAAGGAGAGAGCGAGGGAGAGAGAAGGGGAGAGAGAGAGAGAGAGACAGACACACACACACACACACGAGAGAAGAACCATCAGCTCAGTTGTGATCACATGACGCTCAGCAGACAAAGTGTATCCATACTACTTGTATTGCAAGACATCGCTCGTTTATCAAGTCAAAATCTGTTAAAAATTTTGCTCGTCTTGCAAAACACTCGTAAACCAAGTTACTTGTAAACCGAGGTTCCACTGTAATAAAGATCGGGAATCTTATGGATGCTATTTACATATACAATTTAAATATTCATTTGTGAAAAGAAAGTCTCCAACTACATGATGCTTACACTACAGCACCTGTGTTGATCTCTACTCAATGGTTTAGTTTGTATTCAAAGATTGATCTCTGTGACTCATTGAAACCAAATTAATCATTTTTGAATCGTCCAGCACTGACTTTTAAGAAGTAAAGGGCTTTTGTGATTATTATAGGACTTTCTATTTATCTTGATTTTTCCTGTTTGTTTACTGACTGCATTTGTTTGCCTTGGGTTGACTTTTTATACCTGCATACCTTTGCATACCTATTTTGCCTTATTGATCTGCCTTCATTTTTCATATTTCTGTTGTTCTTCGTAAAAAAAAACCAATGTTTTATTTGTAACAATAATTCATTGGGATTTTTCCCTTAAACCAGAGATTTTTATAGTTTCCTCTTCCTTGAAGGGCTTTTTCGATCAGCTTGGGACAATTAGGGTTATTTTTGATCTCTGGAAGCCTGTTCTCTGTTTTCTGGGGAGCCTGGACAAGCCGAAAACCTGTCGGTAGAGTTTGGAGTCTGACTGCCTGGAGGGAGGCCTGTTTTGTGAGGCAGACTCAGTGAGTTCCTGGTCTGGCCTGTGCACTCTTTTTCTTGCAATTTTGTGCCACTGTGTTCACACCAATTTGCTCAATAAATAACAAAAAGAACACAATAAATGGAGAGGCAGAGTGAATGTGCAGGCAGGGGACTCAGCAGAGAAAAAGATTACCTGAGCCGCATGGACGGAGCAGTAGGAAATTGGAGTCAATGTCTTTGGCATTGGAGGGCGGCTGAGGAAGGAAATGGTGCCCAGGAGATGCTGAGATACACAATAGATTAGGGTACCAGCACCAGTGTTGATAAAATGTCAGCTGAATAATGACACGGTGAAGATCTACCAACATACTGTCACACAGGAGAACCACCAAAGCACAACATTAAAAGAGATCTCAACATCAAATATTCAACACCTAATGTAGAAGCACAAGTGAATATTGATAAATTTTTCTTCAGTGGGTAAGACCTAAATTGTATCTTCCAAAGTAATTGGTATAATTCATGATAATAATGAGGACTAATTAATATAGAGAAATGTACAAGTTCATGCGTCACAAAAAAATCAGTCAAAGGAGTCACTTAAAAGGGTTCTGCCAGCCTGGAGGGTTTTCTCTGGGCCCATCAACAGCCATCCATGGCCTCTCTCTTTCTCTCTGCTACCCTCACAGGATGTCATTTACAGCAATCTGGGTTTACTGTCCTTTAGTGGCCCCCATTCATCCACACTGGTATGCAGAGCTTCACTGTCTCTCCCACCCGTGCCTTCCCCACACTTCCACCCGTAACAAGAGTCGAGCCGTCCCTTGGTACTCCTGCTGAAAAGAAGATAAGAGGCCAAATTAACGTGAATTCAGGTTTTCTGACCCCACGTACCGTAAATAAGAGGTGTAGTTTCATGACTTGTGCTGGTCTTTTCATTCTGGATGCTGAGTCCATGGCTGTGGAGACTGCTGTTTTGTTTTTGTTTCTCCAGTTGCTGTGAAACTTCAAGCCATGACATGAAAGTGAAGCTGGCCTACGATTCACAGTTCTTTGGTTTCTTTTCCAGGTCAGGGCACCAACATTTAATAGTGCCTTGGGAATACATGAAGCGGAGCTGCTTAAACCAAAGTCCACTCTGATCAGCTTTATCTACCCAGCTCAAAACCCAGACCTCATGGAGAAGCTGGCGAAACAGAATGTCACAGTACTGGCAATGGATCAGGTGCCCAGGGTGACCATCGCTCAAGGATATGATGCATTGAGTTCCATGGCTAACATTGCAGGGTAAGAAGTTAATTTATATGAAGTAGACTGATTTTATGTATAGTGTCTCTGTCTGGAGATGATCCTGTTCAGTGGATGCAGTGGATTCTCCGTGATTGACAGGAGCCTGCTCAGCGCACGTCGCTCTACCACAGATGTCAAACTGTCCAACTCTGTGCCTACAATAGAGCCTGCCTTCCTCACCAGTTTGTCTAGGCGCGAGGCGTCCCTCTTCTTTATGCTGCCTCCCTAGCATACCACTGCGTAGAAGAGGAAACTCGCCACAACCGTCTGATAGAACATCTGCAGCATCTTATTGCAGATGTTGAAGGACACAAGCCTTCTAAGGAAGTATAGTCGGCTCTGTCCTCTCTTGTACAGAGCATCAGTATTGGCAGTCCAGTCCAATTTATCATCCAGCTGCACTCCCAGGTATTTATAGGTCTGCATCCTCTGCACAGTCACCTCTGATGATTACAGGGTCCAGGAAGGGCCTGGGCCTCCTGAAATCCACCACCAGCTCCTTGGTTTTGCTGGTGTTCAGGTGTAAGTGGTTTGAGTCGCACCATTTAACAAAATCCTTGATTAGGTTCCTATACTCCTCCTCCTACCCACTCCTGATGCAGCCCACGATAGCAGTGTCATCCATGAACTTTTGCATGTGGCAGGACTCTGAGTTGTATTGGAAGTCCTATGTATGTTAGCTGAACAGGACCGGAGAAAGTACAGTCCCCTGCAGTGCTCCTGTGTTGCTGACCACAATGTCAGATCTGCAGTTCCCGAGATGCACATACTGAGGTCTGCCTAAGTCTGGTCATAGGGGCAGCACTCTTAGCAGTGGGGTCCATATATTCCTTCACTTTCTGCACACTTTTTACAATATTGTAGATTTAATTTTTGATGGAGAAATTTTCCATTTTTACCCATCAATCTACTCTCCGTAACCCATAATGACAAAGTGAATACATGTCTTCAGAAAGGTTTGTAAATTAATTAAAAATCAAAAACTGAAATTTACAAAGCAATGAAGTTCTTGGAAAGTGAAGGAATCTGAATACTTTCTGAATCCACTGTATACACAAAAAAAATGGCATCGAAACAGGTATGTCTGATCCAAGGCCACTGTCCTTCAAAGAAAATCAAAACCAATTCCGCCTCCCTCTTGAAGCTCAGCAAATGGTTGCATAAGACAGTACCTTTGCACGAAAACGTTGTAAAAATGCAAGAAAAAAAACCCCAAGCCGACTGACTGAAATCTTTTTGTCCTGCAGGTATAAGGCAGTCGTCCTGGCAGCAAACAACTTTGGACGATTTTTTACTGGCCAGATCACAGCTGCTGGAAAAGTGCCTCCGGCGAAGGTAAACACAACCTGGGCGCCTCCGACTCCACTTCTGGTTACAATTAGTAAGACGTGTCCTGCTGCGGAGGTCATCTTGACAGAAAGGTGTGGGGTGGGCGGTGTGTTTGTGTGGGCGGACCTATGGATGGACACCAGACCCATCGGGATTACGAGACGTGAGCCACGCAAACACTGCCATTTTAGAAATGTTTGTAAGCCCTCTTAGAAACAAATTGCCTTCACATTCATAACCTATGAAGATTCAACAAATGGAAATGGCTGCCGGTGTGAGCTTTGCGATATTGAAAGGACAAGACTTTGTGTCACAATTTGGTTTTTTTTTTTGAGTAGTGTAGGGTGTCCTTGGTTTAAAGATCCTCAAACTATGGTCCAGGGGTTGGTGGCCTTGGATGTGGGCAGTGAGAAATTGATTGACAACTGATGATTAACATAATCAAATAAAAACATTAGAGAGGGCCCCGGCTTCTGCACTTGGGGGGGGGGCTGGCTTCATCCCAGGTTTTTGTCTTTACATTTGCCCCTGCCTCCAATTCAAAAAGGAGCATTGTGGATTCTATCCAGGCTGTGGAATGGTAGACCAGCTCTGGAGTATTTTTAGAGGAGGTGCAGGAGTACGTCCATTTGGTCTACATGTGTGCTTAGAGAACTATGACTGTGTTCTTGGAGGGAGTCTGTGGAGGGTGCTGGAAAACTAAGAGGTTTCAGGTCCTTAATAAGGGCTATTCAGTCCCTGTGAAAATAGTGTCTGTATTTTTGGAAAATCATCAGCACTGTTCCCAGTGGATGTGGGACTCCACTAGACACTTGTGTTGTTATTAAGGTGGATAATAATTCCAAAGCCCAATGAAGAAAATGTACTGATTAACAAAACCTCCATAGAAAATGCCTGTGTGACTATTCTGTGTGTAGATCAAAAGCGGAAGATGGTTCAGCTTACATGTCAGGTGTTTGCATCTTATTCAGCTTTATACATCTTTCTCATCACTTCCTTCTCACAGCAGCGAGACATTTTTGTTTTTGCAAATGTTGCAGAGCTGTGGCTAATCTTGAACAAGGCCTTCACACTCTAAACCGTACTTTGTGTTTCTGTGTTTGCTCCTGTTCTGTAGGTTTTGGTCATTGGTGGTGGCGTTGCTGGACTTGCAGCCGCAGGAGCAGCAAAATCCATGGGTGCAATCGTCCGAGGATTTGACACAAGGTAAGCCAAATGGTGGAGAAGATAAGTTAACAAGTCATCTGCTTATTGAATTCAGTCTATTCATTGAGTGACACTGTACAGTCCACCACCCTTCCATACTCGGCCAACTAACCTAACTTGTACATTTCTGAGACTTTGGGATGAAAGCTGATGTAGCTGGTGTAACCACAAGGGGCGCCACTGAGCCCAAACCACAGACACAATATTAACCAACACAATTCCAGTTTCAAATAAAAGGCTTTACTGTTGCCAACACTTTTCTAATTAAATTTCAGCCAAAATACTCAGATTCTCTTGCTCATTCTGCCTCCAGCTGAGTGCCACCCATTGTCTCTCGAAACTCTGACTCCCTGAGGCCAGGCCATGTGACGCAGGACTGCTTCCAGTATCCCGGGATTGGTCATCTGGAGGACTTCCGGGTCAGACGGAAACCCCCAAAACACCCTTGCAGCACCCAAAGACCCTGAGAGGGTGGTATTTCTGGACTTCAAGTGCATGGCACCCTGCGACTGTCTCAGTTAGGTTTGGCCTGGAGGAACATTACCACCTACTGCAGAGGGGTAATGAACTGCTCCTGGTACTCCCATTTGCTCGCTCCACTTATCACCCTTGAAGAATGTAAGGTGTTATGGCTGGGTCAAGTGTCAACTCCTGCCATTCTTCCACTATGGCCTCTCATCTGGGCAAGAAGTCATCCCCTGTCCTGGCCAGAATTCCCATCCTTCCTCTTGGGCCACTTACACTGGAGAAAAACCAATGTAAGTACAAGGAGAGGACAGACTGACAGAGAATGGATCTACGAAGCAGCAATGCTAAGCACTACACTGCCCCACGCCTCCTGTAACGTGCCTAACAGTATTGCAGTTACCTTAACATGTAGAGCATAAAATAATTTTGGGTACATTAGCTGCATTTTGGAAAGATTACTGACTTACACATACAAGTTAGAGGTTTCAAAGTTAAGTCTACTTGCTGGTCACTGCTTGCAGAGTATAGTGAGGTGTTACATGTGCAGGAACCCTGGCTGCTGAACATGGGATGGGGGTGGGTCCGGATGGCTGACTCTGGGCATATGAAGAAGGTGTGATGTTAGAAGAATGGAGACCATACACATCTATCTAGTCATGGTATTGTTTCATCTATTCAGTTTCATTGAAAGAATATTGGTCACTTATTCATCACAGTACAAGGTGAATGCTGTCTCTTACTGTTCCAGAAGTCAAGTGAAGGTTTCATTATATGCTAACAATCTGAAATCTTTCCCCCGGACCCATCCAACATCCATTGGTGAACACCTTGTGTTATACGGTAACACTCTGCCATCTGCATCACGGTTGTCTTAATGTATGGGCACTGGCCGGGGGTCATTATGTTGCTGATGCCTTTGTATGTTTCTGTTTTGCTATCAAAATGGTGCCCCCAGCACATTACTTTGCCCAGGGCCCTGTGATGCTGGTAAAACGGCCCTGATCTGCATCTGAGCCCATCACTTACATGGCCATATTCAGACATCTCTCCCCACTGCCGTCAGACCGTGCCCCATGCCAGTAAATCTTACTTTTGTGTTACACAACTTCTACCCATAGAGAATGTCAAGCTTGACACCTGTGGTTGCTGATCTTATCACCTGAGGATGTCAGATTCAAATTCATAGGGGCACAGGAGAGCCGATAGCCACGAATGCTTATCTGGAAGTACAAGGATCCTGCAAACAGGTGAGGGACTCATCTGTTTGGTGTCACATGATGTATGACGTCACCATAAAATGGAGAGGAAAAAGTATTAATTGCGGCCTAACTTGCCCTACCTATAAAGCCATTACATGGCCCCCCGAATTAATCTTTAAGAAAAAAGGGCAAGTTCAGGATACTTTCCAAATTAGAAACTGTGACGGAACGTCATCTTGGAGTTTTCTAATTTGACACCCCTGGCGATTTTTTTTCTAGTTGTGTAAATTGACATCCTTGGGTGACAAGATCAGCAACCACAGTCATCATAGCTATTAAATATAAAATGTACTAACTTAAAACTACAAAATGTCAAAGTTCAGAAGCAATATTTTTATGACCAAACTGTGAAATTTGTGAGCTGGAATGTCAAAGGTCTCAATCCTGAATTAAAGAGAGAGAAAGAATTCAGTCACTTAACAGATTTAAATGCCAAGATAGTATTTTACAGGAGACTCGCATAATAAGGACCAGTTTTGGCTGCAAAGGGATTGGCCAAACTTTTCACTCCAGCTATACAAAGAAAACCAGAGGTGTAGGAATCTTAATACACAGAACTCTCCCATTTGTAGCATCAGACATAATATGTGATCCTGAAGGATGATACAGTATGTCCTGGTGATGGGCAATTTATAATATGTTATGCCTGCCACCAGCTCCTGTGTCCAGGTGGGTTTCTGCCTTGTATCTGATGCTTTACTAGATTTCTCTACCTCTGAAGTGGAATTAGTGCTCTCAGAAATAGATAGTGTACAAAGAGGACAAAGACAAATGAAGGTTTGGGTCAACAGCACAACCCTATGTAATAATAATAATAAGGAGCTTTTCAGCATGAAGAAACATCTCTGTAGACACAAATCTGATAATAGACCGCCCAAGATGGCAACACTTCTGGTTAAACACAGGTCAGGCACAATGAGGTGGGTCCAGGTAGATATACACAGGAAGTGACATCAGAGGAGGAAGGGATGTCAATTATCAATCATCCAGCCTGCAGAGGGAGGAAGAGATCTTAGTATATAGCACCACCATGTGGATCGGTGAGGAATTACCACCACCAGAGTCTTTAAGCTGTCCTTATTGTGCACGTGTGTGACAAAGGTCAGATGTATTTTTTTTTTTGTCATTTTCTTTTAATGTTTTTCCATCCCTTTCAGACCAGCTGCTCTTGAGCAGTTTAAATCTTTTGGAGCAGAACCTCTGGAAGTTGATGTCGCAGAGTCAGGTGAAGGTGTGGGGGGCTACGCTAAGGAGATGTCCAAGGAGTTCATCGAAGCAGAAATGGAGCTTTTTGCTAAGCAGTCCAAGGATGTGGATATTATCATCAGCACTGCACTCATTCCAGGTGAATTCGGCACCCTGTAGCTCCTCAGCTGTTAGAAGCCTTGGCACTTTTCTTAAGCTTTTAAATCTAGAGACTGGCACAAAATGGTGTTTTTTGTTTGTGAATGCTGCCTTGAACCTTAAACCATTGTGTTCTGTTCTGATATTACTTGATCATCAAGCTCTTGGATGGACTCTTAGTGGTCAGGCTGGGGACCTTCTGTGCCCCATGTCCCCAGTTCCCTTTCTCCCAATATACACCCTTGAATGCAGTTACCACAGACCAAGCATGAATTCAAGATGAGCCTTCATAAATTGATTAATTGATGCTGCTACTGGCAGTAAATGAATAAATCGACAGTTAAGGCTTCCCATTTTGTTTGTCTGGGTTACCGAAGTGGGGGATCCCCAGCTACAAGCATCCATCCATCTGTTTACTGCATGAAGCCACTTAACCCAATTTTAGGGTTGTGGGGTGCTGGATGTAACCCCAGTGGTGTTTGGTATTGAACAACAAACCAAGCCACATGCCAATCCATTCATCCATACACTGGGCACCCATCTAAAGTGGGCATGTGAAAGACAATTACGAGCTGGCATTTCATTCCAGAAACTGTAGAATAAGGTGGTATTGGCAACTCCTTTCCCCACACCATGTTTAAACTTTTGTGGTGATGAAGGTCAGCGATAGCAATGAGCTCCTTCCAAAACACCAAATGTCCGATGATGTTTGCCAAAAGGCAGTGCCTCTTAAAATGCAATAAGAGCAGCCATGTGTTTTCAATTTGTAAATGAACGTTCAGGAATGTTGTTTTGCAATGCTCACCCTTTAACCCTACAACATGCTCCACTTTGCCATTTCCACAGGTAAAAAGGCACCCATTTTGATAACGCGGGAGATGATTGAGTCAATGAAGGATGGCTCAGTGGTGGTGGATCTTGCTGCTGAAGCTGGCGGCAACTTTGAGACAACAAGACCCGGGGAGCTCTATGTCCATAAGGTATGCGACTCGATCACTAAATCCACTTTTGCGTGCCCCCCAGAATGCTGCCAGAGTTGTTGCAGTTAAAGGAGTCTTCTCTACTCCTCCACATTTATCACTTTTTGAAATTAACAAAATTTAACCCACCTGTATATTGGTCTGTGACAGGGATACTCGGCTCCAGACCTGAGGTCCACAGTGGCTGAAGGTTTTTACTTTAGCCATTCCTTAATTATGACCCATGGCGGGGGTTTATGGGTTGTGGCTCGGGGTGTACTTAGTTTTAGTTAACTCGCATGTTACAATCTGTAACCCTTAACTGCCATTTGCCAACTGCCTTAACCAGCCATCAGCTAATACCAAGGTGCAAATGACAAAGGGACCATCTGCTCTCCAGCTGATGTGCTTCCATTTAAACCTGATAAAATGAAATCGGGGAGATCTTCACTTGTGGCTCCATCACCACTACCTGAATATTCTCAAGCTCCTTGGAATACCTGAATCACACAACCTCTTTTTTTATTCCTAGGGAGTGACACACATAGGATACACTGACCTGCCCAGCAGAATGGCCTCCCAGGCAAGCACTCTTTACTCCAACAATGTCTTGAAATTGCTGAAAGCCATAAGTCCTGATAAGGATCGTTTCTACTTCGAGCCTAAGGATGACTTTGACTATGGAACTATTGACCATGTTATCCGAGGGACAATGGTCATGCAGGTTTGTATCAAGAATTTGTTGTCTTTAACAGGGCCAAGAGAGTGCAATGGTTGTGTTAAGAGGGAACTATCTGTTTGCTGTATAGTGCCTTTCATATCTGTCTGTCTGAGTCTCCGTCTTTTGTAACACTCATTTTTTGTTCATCGCATCATTCATATCTTGTCTGCTTGTCATTCATTTTTAAATGGAACATTTCTTGTTATTTAATCATCTATTATATATACACAGTGATCCCTCGCTATATCATGCTTCGACTTTCGCGGCTTCACTCTATCGCGATTTTTTTCTCATACACGCCTACATCATGACGCATGCGCTTTCTGAGAACGTTTATCTAAGCCCTATGATGGCTCCTAAACGTGCTGCTTTTTCTAAGCCTTCTGACAATAAAACTAAGCGCCGGAGGAAGATGCTTACTATCCAGGAGAAGGTGAAACTCTTGGATATGATGAAAGGTGGCAATACTCTACAAAAGCCTCCTCACGCATATGAAAAGACAGCGCCAGCAACTGCCTATCAAGATGTTCTTCAGCCTCGCACCCAGACACCCACTGCCTACTCCTAGTACTTCTTCACTGAAGACAACGCACCTGCTGAAGATACTGCACCACCTCTGAAGACTCTCCTACTAAGGTCGTGCCTTCATAGGTTAGTGGTTGTGTGCAATTAAATGTACAGTACAATAATCTACTATATAAAAGCGTTCGGGATTGTCCTTCCGTCCCGTGAGTGCAAAGCGTTGCGGTATTCCGCTTATTACAGACTTACTACTTGCGGCTTGAGGTACGACGCGATGTGAGCAGAGTTCTGGTGCTCTCATTGTTCCCTTGGTTTTGTGCGCGATGCACTGGAAAAATAGACAAAATTATGTCTCTGGAAATAATTAATGTTGATGGAGTACAAATGCCTAACCGCGTAGTAAATATCAGGGGAGATGGTGCTTGCTTATTCTCATCTATAGCTTATTTAGTGCATGAAACTCCGTCTTTAGCGGTACAGATTTGGGCTGACATTGTACGACTTTGGACGGGCACTTGAGGGGATGAAAAAAAACTTAGGTTTTTGGGAGATGTTATGAATGGGCACTTTGATGTTCTCATTCCCTACACGTACATGCCTGATGTACACTTGGAGCGCACAAAAATTGAGGATAAAAGTCGGTCGCCTTAAAAGGCGAGTGCGCCTAGTAATATCATATTTGTAACATCTAATATGTCTTATTTTGTCTAATATATTGGGCAATACGAGTGTAATGGTGACTAAAGGGTGTTATTTCATGTCTAGAGGGCTCTAATAATGTTAAAAAACGTATTTAGAAGGTCGTAAACAGGTTTTCTATACTCTAACTGCGAAAATATTCAATTTATAAACAAAGAATCCTACTTCGGGAAAATTCATTTATCACGGTAGAGTCTGTAGTACTCCAGTCACACCTCAAAACACAGACATTCAAACTAAACAAATTGTTGTGCTTTAAATTAACTAAAGAGATCTTCATTTAGATCTTGATCTTTGTTTGTCCGTGAATTCCACGCATGCGTAGACCACCTTCCAGTTTAGTACGTTGTTGTTTACTCATGGATGTCAACAATGTGCCGGAATAATGAAAGAGGTGGTGGACAGTGTTACGCTGGTTAGCTCCTGAGGCCTGGTTAGAGAATGAGATTGCCGAAGATAAAAGGTACGTGCCTATGTAACATATGAATGAAAGAAAGACAGTGGGTAAAATGAATGACAACGTATCAGCACGTTCCGGAAATTATTCTTGTTACGTTCTAGCCGGCGAGTGCTGCGCATCTCACAGTTGTACCGTGGCTTGCTCACATGTCAGTGAAGTGATCCCTAATGATGCTTTAAAGAGCCTGGATACCTACAGTATGTGTCCCCCTTTTATAACCATTGCTCTGTGTATATTGCCTAACTTTTTGGATTGCCACAAAGCAACCTGCGAAATTGGAGAAAGGTTGAGAAGACATCGTGACAGGAAACGATAGCATCGTGAAAACGAGACAGACTGTGAACGGACAGAAGCAGAAATGCTCCTACACCACCACATAATTACGATTCGGACAGTGATTCCGAGTAGGCCATTCCTATCTAATCAATATCCAAGGGTTTTCTTTTGTAATTTTCTTTCCCTTATAAAAAAATCATAATGCTGTGCGATGAAGGGCCCAGTTCACGACTGGCAGCCACGTTTAAACAGGGAGGCCTTCACAGACAGCTTTAACACGCGCAATGTAGTTGGGGGCACATGGCTAGTATATATATACAGGTATATTGCTTTCCAATACCCTATAATACATTTAATGGCCACATTATTAGGTTCAAATGCTTGTTAACGCAAGTATCTTATCAGCCAATAACATGGCAGCAACTCTATGCATTTAGACCTGTAGACATTGTCAAGATGACCTGCTGACATTCAAAATCGAGTATCAGAATGCAGAAGAATGGTGAGCATGGCATGGTTGTTGGTGCCAGACAGACTGGTTTGAGTATTTCCAAAAACTGCTGATATACTGGGATTTTCATTCACAATCATTCCTGGAGTTTACAGAGAATGGGTCCAAAAAAGGAAAAATATCCAGTGAGTGGCAGTTCTCTGGGTGAAAATGCCTTGTTGATGTCAGAGGAGAACGGCCAGATTGCTTTGCGTTGATAAAAAGGTAACAGTAATGTAAATAAGCATTTATTATGACCAAGGTATGCAGAAGAGCATCTCTGAAAACACAACATGCCAAATCTTGAAGGAGGTGGGCTACAGCAGCAGAGGACCACACCGTGTGCCACTGCTGTCTGCTAAGAACAAGCAACCAAGGCTACAATTCACATGGGCTCACCAAAATTGGACAAAAGAAGATTGGAAAAACATTGCCTGGTCTAATGAGTCTCAAGCTCTGCTGTGACATTCGGATGGTAGGGTCAGAATTTGGCATCAACAACATGAAAACATGGATCCATGCTGCCTTGTATCAACGGTTCAGGCTGGTGGTGGCAGTGTAATGGTGTGGGGGATATTTTCTTGGCACACTTTGGGTCCATTAGTACCAGCCGAGCATCTTTTAAATACCACAGCCTTCCCAAGTATTGTTGCTGACCATGTCCACCAATTTATGACCGTAGTGTACAGTAATCCCTCGCTATATCGCGCTTCGACTTTCGCAGCTTCACTCTATCGCGGATTTTATATGAAAGCATAACTAAATATATAACGTGGATTTTTCGGTGCTTTGCGGGTTCTGCGGACAATGTGTCTTTTTACTTCCTGTACATGCTTCCTCAGTTGGTTTGCCCAGTTGATTTCATACAAGGGACGCTACTGGAGGATGACTAAGAAGCTAACCAATCAGAGAACACAGTTAAGTTCTCCTGACTGAGAAGCTAACCAATCAGAGCACGCAGTTAAGTTCCTGCCTGCTGAATGCAGTGTTAACCAGGAAGTCTCGTCTCGCCTCGCTCATTCAGCATCAACGTGTTTCGCTGTGTAAAGAGTTGTGCTCTTTTGTGTTTATCTGTGCATAGTCAAGCCCTTCATTATGGCTCCAAAATGATCTGCTTCTGCTTCAGGGGCCGTGCCCAAGCGCAAGAAGAAGGTGTTAATGATTGCCGAAAAGGTAAACGTTTTGGATTTGCTGAAGGCTACGATTCTTTTTATTTAAAAAGTAGGAAAGGAATATAAGATCTACGGCCGCAGTGTCCTTTTAACCAGGGTGCAAAACGAGTTGTAAGTGGATGTAATAAGGCAGTAGTCTGGATAGAATCTGCTTTAGGGATTTGGATTGAAGACTGCCAGAAGAAGAACAATAGCAGTGCTACACAAGCGCCTGAAGTGGCTCCTTTGGAAGAACTGTAACGCTCTCCTTTGTTGCGCAGTAAAATTAAACTCATTGTTATCGGACAAGTCATCGTGTCATTGTTGGTGAGTAACCATAATTAATTTTCTACTTACAGTACTTAGTACATATTATGCTGTATAACACTGCAGGGAATATTTATAAACAGTGTGGGAGAGTTTATAAGGACTTAAAATATATAAAAATAACCATACAAACATATGGTTTCTACTTCGCGGATTTTGTACTGTCTGGAACGCAACCCCCGCGATCAAGGAGGGATTACTGTACTTATCTTCTGATTGCTGCTTCCAGGAGGATAACATGCCATGTCACAAAGCTCAAATCATCTCAAACTGGTTCCTTGAATATGACAATGTGTTCACGATCCTCAAATGGCCTCCAGTCACCTTAGCTCAACCCACTTTTGGGATGTGGTGGAGCAGGAGATTCACATCATGGATATGCAGCCGACAAATCTGCAGCAACTGCGTGACGCTATCATGTCAATATGGACCAAAATCCCTCAGGAATGTTTCAGCACCTTGTTGAATCAATGCCACAAAGAATTGCAGCAGTTCTGAAGGCAAAAGGAAGTCCAACCCGGTACTAGCCAGGTATACCTAACAAAGTGGGCAAGAAGTGCAAATTGCTTTTTATCAACCCTATCATATACATTGAATGTAGTATCATTCCAGACATTCTATACAGCACTCTGTCGATCTAGGCTTTTATTTGTAGCGTCTATCTACTGATGTGTTTTTTTTTTAGCAATGCCTTTCAATGTCTTTCTATCCTTCTATTATATGTAGCACCTTTCATCAAGTGTATCTGTACATTGTATAGAGGGTCATTCCTATCTATAATCCTCTAGACATTCTCCATAGTGCCCTATCTGTCTAAACTTTGTCTATCTGTGCTTCATCTTCCCTTTATGAATGTAAATCAAAATTGTCAGTCAAGATGAATGCAGATGAGGGGTTCCAGAACATCATTTTGGATGTCCAAAGCCTAAATAGTAAAAGCAATGTCAAGAGTAAACGGAACAGTGGAAAAATGACGATTTTAAAATGCTGAAAGAAACCCAGACACCGGAAGAATTTACTGTGGCACAGGTATAAGAAGCTGCTCCCCAAGTTAGTTTTCCTTGGCACTTGCTGTGAAAATATCACACTCATTGTGAACCAGATAAGGAGATCATGGTCACATTGACTCTGAGTGATGGAATAAATGGGGGGCTTAGGCTGAGCACTGTTTTAGGTGTTGTAATTCTTTTTATTTGTTCTGCTGACCACTGCATAAAATATGCAATACTTAATTTTATTTTTTTTTATACAGGAAGGCAAGAACTTATTTCCTGCTCCTTTGCCGAAAACGCTTCCCCCATCTGCTCCTTCTAGACAGAAGTCGGTTTCCGAGCTGGAAAAAGAAAAGCAAGCTGACATTTCCCCATTTCGAAAAACAATGACCTCTGCTGGCATCTATACAGCAGGTAAAGTGCAAGTTCAGTTTTCCACTCTTTGATTTTGGTCGGCACACCGGGCTAGGATGCTGCAAATAGCTGGCAGTGGGCAACAATTCTGGGATACTCGCCTTAGAAGCATCCATATCTACCAGCAAATAAAAAGTAAAAATTAAAATGGGTAAAAGAAAGCAGGCATTGTATGGAAAGTGACTGGAGAAATTATGGTCAACATCCCAGGAGTCGTCTTTTCACTGTTGCAGATGACACTGAGTGTATTGGTGTATTTAAGGAAGAAGGCAACGGAGTACCTGTGTTTGTCAGATTCTCTGATGTCCTTATTGTCTTCTACATCTGATCCGGCAGGCCATTTGTTTCTTTTTCTGTTCTGATCAGATTCATTTCACCACATCCTCTAAAAGACACAATGGTTGTACACCTTTTGTTTATCACATACTTGTGGCAGCTCTTCCAGTGATAGAATGATATGCTTGGCATAGAATCAATGAGGGAAGCGGTGGTGGAACTACAGAGGTAGCAGCGCCTCAGCTGTCTTCCTTCCTGATGGTGGCCACAAACTGGCAATAATTGAAGTAGAAAGAAAAAGAAATTTTTATTTCACTCCTTGAGTTCCAAACTTAAGGACACTGATTGGCCATGCCACACATTATTTCTTTAAAGCTGTGCTTCACACAGCAGGCATGTCTTGTTTTTTTGGTATCCAATCAGTGAAATGGCTCACACTTTTTTTTTTTCTTCCATTAAGAAAATAGACACACCTTGTAAATAGCAATAAATCTTCTTCTTATTCCTATTCTTTATCTTATTATTTTACAAGGCCTCGTATGTTTTCTGACTCTTGGAGGGCCCAACATTAGATTTAATTTCCTCTGCATTCGGCCTGCACTGTCTTCCCTCATACAGACCCCAAGTGTTGCCACTGAGACTCAAAGATCAATTTTAAGCAATTTTGTAATGACACAAAATATGCAAACTGGTGACCCACACCAGACTCACAGGGACTCTAATGCAATGACCTGTACACTTTGTGCTTAACATATGATCAAATGGACGATTCCAGTTGGAGTCTGAAGTTGGTGAGTGATTGTAATCTCTTTAGTTTCAGTCATCCATTGTACAATCTCTTCCTAAGTGGTAACATGAGAACAAATGTCAAATAAAAATAAGGGTTGAAGATCCTATTTAAAGTAATATATAATCAAATACTCACACAGCTACAGGGAAAGATTGATCCGTTGCAGTATGATTTTCAACCAAATGTGGGCACCTATGAGAGCATACAGCACTCCAAACCCATATAGCAAACAGGATTAACAGACTAGAAGGAACATATTTCTGCTTCATTGACTTTGTTAGGGTGTTTAGCAGAGTCAACCATGAGATCCTGATGGAAACCCTTCTGAAAAGAGGAATCTGTGAGAAAGATGTTAATCTGACAGCGGATATATACAATAACCAACAAGACTTTTTGAAAATGGACTTAAAGCAACAACATTTTAAAGAGTGTATTCTTTCACCTTTGCTGTTTAACACCTATACTGATGAGACTGTTTGTGAAGATATAAGGAGTCCCAGCATATGATGATAAGAGAGACAGGAGAGGTTAGGATGCCACCACATCATGAACCAATATTCTCTTGCATGTTGGAGGACCTTCTTGCAGGTCTGGACACAGGTTGAGGGTCTTGGTCAATGGCCCAAAGGAGTGGAATCCCTTCTGGCATTTATGGGATTCGACCTGGCAACCTTCAGATTTGCTGGTGCAGATTCCTAGCCTTGGAGACACCACTCCACGCAATGATGAGAAGAAGATTCAACTAATAAGCTCTGCAGATAATATGGTACTGGTAGTGGAAATTGAAGAAGACATCAACCAATTACTAAAAGAAGCAGCTGAATAATGAAAAAAGTTCTCCATCCAAATGAATACAAAAAAATGAAAGCCATAATCGTACCAAACAAAGGGCACAAAGAAATAATGCAGACCCTTGACAAAGAATTAAACAAGTCTAACTTACAATGCCTCGGAATTTGGATAAATGAAAACCTAAATAACAATGTGGATGTCCGTGCTGGAATAGTCAAAGCTAAGCAGAGTTTCTGAAGACGTACAGTAGGGAATTGATGAAAAACAACCTACCTCTGAACACAAAGAAAAAGAAACTGCTACTTTCACAAGTATGGTCCTCTCTACAGTATGGCATACATTGGCACTTAGGAAGAAAATAACAGCTTTTGAATTCTGTTACTACAGAAAAATGCTATATAGAAAAATAGCTGTATAAAGAATACTACAAACAGAAAAGCATAATCTTTTAATGGCTAGTAGCACCAAAACTAATGATCCCCTCCCTTATCTAAATTCTCAATGTCTTCCCCCCTTTGGGACTAATTAAAGCCCCACCCGACTGTCAAATCAGATATCATGACTTCACACAGATCAACAAAGAAATCATTAGGATGGTGTACCTATAATAATTAACATTGATTAAACAGCAATACACAGGTACAGAGCAATAGCCATAACAAAAGTGGAATACAAGAAAAGTCTTGCATTACTTGCATTCCATACCTCTCATTGATCCTGGAAGGCACATTCGTGGGTGGAAAAAGTACTTTGCTCCAGGTAGTTTGTGCACCTTCCTGGGGAGTGGTTACTATCACTTCACCCAGGAAGTACTTTCTATTTCATGTTCCAATTCTTCATTTAATAAATGAACAAAATCATCCACTGGTGGAGCTTGCAGTCCAACAATTTTGCACAGTCATTTGTATAAATGCTCTGAATTGAAGGTAGTAGGCAACAAAACACCTGTCCAAGGCACAACAATGTAATTAAGAGAATAGTTCTTACTCCAACAAACATACAGTAACTCCTCATGATTTTTAAATGAAACCAACCCCAATAATACTCATCCTTTCCAACCTTGACCTTACTCATAGCTTGTAAGAAGGATCTTTTAGGTGTAATGTAACTCAGAATAAATGTACAGCACTCATTTCCAAATATCTAACAGACTCCTCCTTTCTCAGCTAGTAACTAATCTAGCACCTGTCTGTTTTGCCAAGTCATGCGGCTAGTGGTATCCATCTGTTCTCCTAATGCTGTCAGAGCTGAGTGAGCATAATTAATGAATCCTGTACAGAAATGGAATTCCATGTTTGCTGTATTCAGTACTTCTCTAGCTGTATACATATTGTATTTACATTCCTCACTTCTCATGTTACTTCTCTTAATTCTTAGTAAAGACTTATTCCTGCCTTGGAAATCAGTCATGCCAGCTGCAATCATAATATGCTGTGTTTTTTTTTTTTTTTAAGAAGTCCCTTCATAATGACCTAAGTGTTTCTACTGTAATCCTTTTCTATGTCTAATATTGGTCTACACTCATTTCAGGAACAAATTATCAAAATTGACCCATATCTTTCTAAACTCTAAATATGATGATATCTTAATCAACTACTTAATCAATGTTACAGGTACCCTTTTTTTAAAGTAGCTATTTAACGTACCTAACTCTGTATTTTCATCTGCAATCAGATCATTTAATAACGCTGTTGGTGGCGACACAGACAACACAAGTATTTACTTAGGTCACTACCTTATGTTGCCAATGGTGTGCACAACAATGAGCAAAGACAGAGTCCTCATACACACAACCATACTTGCATTCTCATGCTAGGTTACTACATTTATCACATTAAAGCAAACAGCTACCTTGCTGAAAGTAGGTGGCAATCCTCCCTTCGGAAAATGTCAGCACTACTATCCGTCACTGACTCTGCTCTGAGGTCACATTTAAAAGCTTCTCATTAAGGTTAACATCTTCTGTAACCAGCTGGGGTCTTCATTGTGTCAGCAGATGCTTAACCTCTCCCCCATATCAATTATTTCATGGTTCAAATCCTCTTTGAAAGATATTGCCAAAGCAAAGGATGTCAAAATCTGGAACTCTTGATTTGATGAACGGAATTCTGGTCTGGATGCCATGCAGGCTGCCCTCTATGATTTGGAACCCACGATAACCGCTTTGGTATCAACGGTCACCAGGGCTTGTTTGCTGTAGGGAACTGTGATCCCTTTAACTGGAACTTGAATCTGTTGTGACAAGCAGAAGTCCAGTGGTCAATTAACTTGTACAATTTTTATTTTTATACTGTATTGAGGATTTGTTCTGTTCTGTGCATTGTATTATATTGAGCCCCTTCTTTCTGACACCCACTGCACGCCCAGCCTACCTGGAAAGGGGTCTCTTTTTGAACTGCCTTTCCCAAGGTTTCATCCATTTTTTCCCAACAAGGGTTTTTTTGGGAGTTTTTCCTTGTCTTCTTAGAGAGTCAAGGCTGGGGGGCTGTCACGAGGCAGGGACTGTTAAAGCCCATTGTGGCACTTCTTGTGTGATTTTGGGCTACTGTGCAAAAATAAATTGTATTGTAATTAGTTGATGGCCTGGTCCACGGCTTGATTCCCCTCTCTGGCATGGCTTGTCTCCTCTTGGTGTCAGATGGCTCTCTGCAGACCTTTATCACAGCCCAATCTCCAGGTTCAGATTCCCAAGTGTTGCTATTTCCAATATGTTAGGAAGAGCAGTTTCTACCTGAAGGTACAAAGAATCAAATAGTTTCTCTCAATATTGGTCCGTATTGCAATTCTTCATCTGTAGTTACTTCTGGATCCCAAAAATATCTCATGAGGTGTTAGACCTGTTTTGTTGGGGGTACCCGTTATTAACAATAACGCCAGCAGTAAAACAGATGAGCAATTTCCATCCAGTTTGTGCTTGTTCCTTGGCCTTGCAAACAGTTGAATGACCATAACAGCAAATGCTAGATTCCTTATCTCTTATATGTATTAATCTATTAAACCTGCTCAATCCAGTTTTTTGAAATCACAATGTACTGCAGTATATCCTGATAGTATCAGTTCTACACCAGGAACGAGGAATAAGCAAATGGGACCCTCACATTAATGTGTATGTGTCTGAAATGTGTGAGAAAACCAGGTGAGAACATACAAACCCCGCAAAGAGTGTGTCCAGGCCAAGATTCAAACTTGGAGTTGTGAGTTCACAACATCAAGATGCTGCCTTGGCCTCATTACCAGAAAGTAAATATCACTAAAACTTATTTTTTTCATTTTTTTGCTAGGTTTGTCTGGAGTCCTTGGTTTGGGAATGGTGTCCCCAAATGCTGCTTTTACTCAGATGGTCACCACTTTTGGACTGGCTGGAATCGTGGGCTATCACACAGTCTGGGGTGTCACTCCAGCACTCCATTCACCCCTCATGTCTGTCACCAATGCAATCTCAGGTTAGAAAGTGTTGAATTCATATCATTCTGTTATATCTTTGATAAAAAGTGATTTCCTGAAGGTCTTCTCTTCCCCTACAGGTCTTACAGCTGTCGGTGGGCTAGTGCTGATGGGGGGTGGCTATACCCCTTCCAGTTTCCCAGAAACCCTTGCTTTGCTTGCTGCTTTTGTGTCTTCTGTCAACATTGCAGGTCAGAGCTGTTCAATTCCAGTTATTTCTAATGTTTCAAACATTACTGCATTTAATTCACTAATCTTATTCTTTCAGGTGGCTTCCTAATTACTCAAAGGATGCTCGACATGTTTAAACGTCCTACTGACCCTCCAGAATATAACTACCTGTACATTTTACCTGGAGCTGTCTTTGTTGGAGGGTACGGAGCATCTGCTGCAAGTGGTTACAGCATTGAGCAGGTGAGTGTCACCGTAAAAGAGTGGTGGGATCTCAGCAGGCCTCTGGGGTGACTAAAAGTTTGACCAGGTACGTCCTACTCGATTACTCACACATCATCTTTACTGGGAATAATGACATTTGATTGATCTGTCTGTGGAGAGCATGGACAAATTAAATTATCAATTGTAATGTTGGTCTCGTCCCAAAATCTCCTGCAGCCACTTTGCTCAGGTGTCTTTAGAACCTAAGATGAGGAGAAACAGAGTTTGAGATTTGTATAGAGGAGGGATGGCCTCATAAGGAATCATACAGTCACCAGTGGATGGACATTCACTTTTTCACAAAACTCCTAATATGAATACCAGAGTATATTGTAGTACTCAATACTATTCATGCACATCTTTTGTGTATTTTAGGGTTTTGTTTTTTGTTTTTTTTGACTAAAGGATTTTTGTCTATCTTGACTTAATTTGATAAAGCTTATTTTAATGCTGTCTTCGAGATGCATAACATGATCCCATTTTTCACAAATGTTTTAATATAAAAGCATGTCGACTTTGTAGTGCGCTACCCCTCGGCAGATACTCTACACCTCAATTCTTATCACTTATTTTTTCCATGTAGACCCATAGTGTGTTTTTTTTCTTCCTTTTGGATTTCAGACTCCTTTTGCCTTTAACTTCTGCTTAACGTCTTCCCATTTGATTCTTCTTTGCCTGACTAATTTCATTCTCCTGGTTTTGACCGTTTCCTGTCTATGATTTTGACTTTGGCTAAGAAATCAGAACCTCTGTGCCTGCATTTATCAAGCATCTTAGAGATGGAAAATGCTCCCAACTGGCTCAAAAATCTCAGTAATGTGAATTTGGTCTTACTCTTAAGAGTAATAGTAATAGCATTTTATCAGTTTTCTGAATTTAGGAAACTTGTTCTAACTTCACGGCCAAAAAAAAAAACAACATTACCAACACTTCCACTGGTGGAGAAAAATGCAACTTCGTAATGGCAATAATTTGGGTATGACACAACCAAACGTTTCTCAAATTTTGCACCAAACATCGAGCACCCACCCATACAACATGTGAGGTAATTGTAGATTTACACATTTACCAACCACACAAGGTAAGGTAATGTTAAAGCAGGCTGCATTTATGCAAATAACTGTTTTTCCTGGATTTTTTGGTGTGACTCACAACATGCACATAAAGGTAATTGCCTGAAGTGTGTATGAGCACACATACGATTTCAAGCGATATCACAAATCGACACATAGGATGCAAACTGTATAATTTTTGCTGTTGTTCCGAAATGGCAATAATTACGTGCAGCTTAGTGCAATATCCTGCCTTATTATGTTTCCCTTCTTCTACTACTGGTACTACTACTTTGAATATTTAATATCTTTTTTGGCAAAGCTTTAGTAATAGTATCAAAAAACTACAAAACATCACGATTTTTAAAAACCAAAAAAGGCCTTCATGAGTGCCATTTTGCTGCCCAGGGTGCTGTAAAGTCATGACGTTGCTCGTTCTCAAATGTGACCTTCTCTCTGGGAGTGGGTGTAGGGTGCTTCGTAACAACTTTGCATGTCCTGCTCTGTGGCAAGACAAATTCTTATCCTAGTTAGACTTTAATTTCAGTTCCTAAGGGTAATTCTGACACCCTTGATAAATATTGTCACTTGTCTTATGGCTGCTCACAGTAGTCCTAGACACTCTGTGTGCCTTAACAATTATACAAGTACCTGGTCACCATGTGGCCTTCTGTTTTGTCATGGTAGGGTCTTAAGATGACCCTGTTTCCTATTTTAGATTCTTTACTACGAAGCCTAAATAGAATACCCAGACTCTACCTCACTTTCAGGATTAACTGCTCCTATAGTTCAACACTTCCCCCTTTCTGTTACATCTGTGACCGACCATCCCACCATTAGAATAGTGTAACAGGCAGAAGAGAAAGTTACATGTTTATTTGTGTTAGTAAGCATGAGTGTTGACAAAATAATAATAATAATGATGTTAGTAATGCCTGGATAATATGCTACCAGGTGGCTCCCTGTCTTAGTATGTTGATTAGTCTGTGGTCTGGCATGGCTCGTAGATGGAATACCTTTTGCCATGAATAGAGCAGCTGAGATAGACAGGGGTGGAGAGAGAAAGTCTCTAGTTATTGTGACTCTGTAGCCCCTGGCAAACCACCTGGACTAGTGGGGGTGCAGCATTTACCAATGAAACACATCAGGCATGACCACCAACACCTTCTCTACCCAAATTCAGATGCTTCACTCCTGCATTTAAGTTTCCCATCCAATTTCAGACAAACAAGAAAAAAGAATTCACAGGTAATTCGGAAGAGAAGCATGCTTGAGAAGGCAGTTTATCACCTGTGTTATAAATGTACCTGTCCCTTACAGTCCACCCTTTCTTCCTGGTGGGGTGGACTCACATAATATAAAGCGTTCCTGCACACCCTCCCTGCCACAGATGCCTCAAAGCACGTAAAAAGTTCATATCTGATCAAGTAGGGTCAGAAATGTGCCAGAGCATCAGTTGGCTTATCCAACTTCTCAGCATTTTAAAATATACTATTGTTACACAACAATAATAAAAAAAATTATCAATGCATATGCTAGACATTATTCTCCACTACACCTTACTTAGATGGACTGTTGCACCATCCAATGTTGGCTTATGCCTTTCATCTGATGACTCCAGAATAGGCTCCAAGCCCTCATGATCCTGAATTGAATTAAGTAGGTTCAATAACAGATGAATGCAGACATTTTCTGACATACTGATGTAGCAGGACATTGACTTCAGCAATGCCTGAATTGTGAACAAAGATGTATACATTTTAATATGAAAAGTGGTGTGTCTTTAGGACTAAAATGACTTTGAAGTTTGTGGGTTTTACACTGTTGTAAAAATCATTTATGCATGTGGAGAGTTCTGGGTTTGGACATACAATAACCATTCCTCACTGATGAGTACGGGGTATATGTGGAATTTAGTTGATCCTGTGACATTCGGCACATTAAAACAGCTTTGTTCCATTCAAGATTATAAAGATAGAACTTTGAATGTCCCCAGGAGGAAAATTGGGTTGACGGTTTTGAAGTCTTCATGGTCTTGAATTTGTGGCCTTGTCTCCCCTCCCCATTCTTAAGCTTCTAGTTGATCGTGATATTGGGAGTCTGGTAATCAGGTAGTCTTAGCATGTGGCCCACTAGGTGCATTCAGGGAAGGATGTAACCCAACTTCTGCGGCCATTCCATTGTAACATTTTACCATTGGTGATGTAGTTGTGATATATGATGCTGAGGATTCACTGTAGATACCTTTGCTGAAACATGTTGAGGTGTCGGGCTATGCTGTTTGTTGCCCTCCATGTCTCACAGGTGCACTTTCACAGCTTGGTCAATTGACGCTGTTGAGCAGATTAGGTGTATATTTTGGAATATTGTCTCTGCTTGATCGATCCATCTGTGCACATCTTTGCCCACATCACTGTTTTCCGCTATAGTGTATCCCAGGTAAGTGAAATGTGAATGAGATCAGATTTCACACGGGTTATAAGGGAATTCCTATTTAATTTTGACGAATGTAAGGTGTTTCTTATTCTGACTTACCATCTGTAATATAAATTTATTAAAAACCCTCTAAATATATGAATTTTCAGACCATGCAGTATTTTTAATCATCCAAGATCACTCCTTACAGATGATGTACCTGGGCTCTGGCTTGTGTTGCGTTGGTGCACTGGCTGGCCTTTCCGCTCAGACGACCTCCAGACTGGGCAACGCTCTGGGAATGATTGGAGTGGCCGGAGGGATCGCTGCCACTTTGGGAGCCCTGAAACCTTCTCCGGAGTTACTGTCTCAGATGACCGCTGCCATGGCTACAGGAGGCACCATAGGTGTGTAGCACTGATTGATACTGAAATGGGTGACTACAATAGGGCAGGGGGAGCCGCTTATAAAATGCACTCGTGAATGATTTCCTAACCTTTTTGCTCAGAATGTTTGTCGTTTTTTCTCATTTATTAGTACAATGAAAGACACTAAATGGGAACATCCAGCACATTTAAAAAGGGATTCAGACCCCCTTCACTGCTTTCACATTTTACTCTTTTGTTGCCTTAATCATTTAAATCAATTTTTCCTCACATCAAGCAACACTCAATACCCCAGAATGACAAAGTTAAAATAGGATATAAGAAATCTGTGCAATATTTTTCAAAATAAAAAACTAGGACAGCTAAGAAAATCTATCTGTAGGAAATCTGTAAAGACTAGCTGGACAGTATGCACCAGTGTGTGTGTGTGCGCGCGCAAATGTGAGAGAAGCAGCATTCTCCGGCCATTGCCGCTTGTCACCTAATTTTTTTGTTCTTGGCACATCCCTGGCCTTATGATTTCTATGCAGATATGGCATTAGAATAGTTTAACGGCTTTCACATTTCTATATGGAGCTTTTTACAGTAGTTTGGTTTAGAAAGCTGTCATTTTCCTTGTCTTGTTTTATAAAGCACTAATTACGGGAAGTCCGATGAATTAATAGCTTGTTAGAGTTAGCTACAGAAATTTTATTCTGATCATCTAGTAGTTTGTACCTTATTAGAGCTAATGGCAGAAATCTTCATCTATCAATCCCTAGAAAACACTCCAGTGTTAAATGAACACTTTAGGCAAGAGTGAGACCATATCCAGCATAATAAAAGGACAAGTGCCTATGCCTGTGTGTATCTGTGTTTCTGTCTGGTTGCTGTGTTTCTATTATATGCCATTTGGTATGGGATTCAAAAAAACAGTGTTAATGTTTGTGATGTGCTATCTGTTGAAATGAAAAATGAAATGCATTTTAATCCAACATGCAATTATGAAAATAGATAATAAAATGCAAACGTTAACACTGAAGAGTCCAACAAGGAGTAATTGATGGACTGACAGAAATCAGCTTATCCACCTTAATAAAAGTACAGGTCTCTGTGAGTATATCTGGTTGCTATGTCTCTAATATATGCCATTTGGTATGAGATTCATAAAAGCAATGTTTGTGATGCACCATCTGTTGGAATGAAAAATGCATCCTATTACTACACGCAATACAAAACCCATTCCAATAGATGGTGAACTTCAAATGTTAACATTGAATACATCCAACAAACAGTAACTTCATGATGCAAGAGCATCTGGCTGCAGCCACTGTAAGGTGTTGAGCTCCACAGTAAGCGGAAACACGTGACCGTCACAGTAGATGGAAAAACGCTCCTCCCCTGCTATTTTAAGCTTAGGCGTGCTATCTCCCTGGTGCTGCCTTCCCCAGTGTTTCTTAAGGTTAGGATTGTTGATTGGGTAGGTCCTATATTAGTTAGTCCCGTTTAGTCTTTTTAATTTTATCCTGCCTTGTATGTCCGGTTTTAATTTTATCCTGCCTTGTATGTATGTTCGAGTTGGCTTCATTTAGTTAAAATAAACCGTTTTCATCGTACTCTTTTCTGGAAAGGTGTTCATCCATGTGTGTTTTTAGAAGGATTTTTTAGTTTGCAGAAGAAATGGCTTTTTAAGTTGGATCCTGTCCTGCCTCGTGTTACTTGTTGTCCGGGATGGACATTTCCACAAACGGTTATTTTATATGCTAAAGAAGGAATATGCCCCTCCCCCCCTATCTTAAGCTTACGTATGCTATTTCACTGTTGCTGCCTTCCCAGGTGTTTTTGAGGTTAGGGCTGGTGATTGGGTAGATCCTACATTCATTCGCCTACTGTGGAGGTCACGTGTTTCCGCTTACTGTGGAGCTCAACACCTTACAGTGGCTGCAGCCTGACCCTTCTCTCATGATGGACAGAAATCAGCTTACCCACTTTTATAAAAGAACACATTTCTGCATGTGTATCTGTGTCACTGTCTGGTTGTTTAATGTTAGGAGGAAAAATAGGCGAAACATATAGAAGATGGGACAAAAAATTAAAATAATAAAAATGCCAAATAAGGGTCTAAAAATAAGAAAACTGTTCTTGTCGGCCTATTGTGTTTTTTTTATTTTTTTTTTTGACGTTTTTGGAAACAGGAGTGTGGTAGCGACTTTCTTGCATTACTTGGGCTATGTGAACGAGGTTAACAGCTGTAATGCTCATGATTGATAATTCTGCATGGTGGGTAATGGATGAGTGAAAATAACAATAAACAGATGCACACATTGGGAACTCCAAGCCACAACATGATTAGGTCAGAGTTCCTAAATCAGGCCAATGCAGTAGCAGCTACAGCCACATTTTTCCAGCACAACACTTTGACTTTCACAGTGGTCAGTTTAACAATAAATGCCAAGAGGAAACAGGAAAAACGGGTGATTCTGTCCAAAGAGAAAAAGGCTGCTACGATGGAAAGGGATCAAATGTGTATTATTATATCAGATCAAATGGACAATCCATGTAATCAAATAAAAAAGCAGGAGGTCTATGACGCGTAGCCCAGCTAGTAAACAAAGAGTTAATTTAGTACTGGTGATTTTTCCTGTGTTAGGGTCAGCTAAATAAATCTCTTGTTTGAAGTCTTTACTGTAATCTACATATCAATCTGTATCTTTTCTTTTATCGCTTTTTTTAGGCCTCACGATAGCCAAACGTATTGAGATTTCTGACCTTCCTCAGCTGGTGGCCGCATTTCACAGCCTAGTCGGTCTGGCAGCAGTTCTGACCTGTGTGGCGGAGTACATGGTGGAATACCCTCACCTGGACGTTCACCCTTCTGCTAATGTATTAAAGACAGTGGCGTACCTGGGAACATATATTGGAGGGGTGACATTCAGTGGCTCCTTGGTGGCCTATGGCAAGCTTCAAGGTAAGAAAGGGGCCATTTAATTAAAATATCTTCAAAGTGCAACCTAGAGAAGGTATCCTCTTTCCTGATTGTTTTTCTTCCACTTGCATTGAAGGTGTCCTGTAAATCTCTGTTTCATCAGTTCAGTCTATGTCACTTGGTCCCAAGATGGAAAAGCAGCACTCTTAAATCTATCTTGTGGCCACTCTAGGAAAATGCTAAGCAGTCATCACCTCCTTCAGCTAGAAAAAGGCACACATATGCAAGAATGAACTACCATCATTGCTCCATTACTCAGTGGTCAGATATCATCTGGCAGGAGGTGTTCTTTAGTTTCATATCCATTGTTCTTCCCTAAAGTGGTGATGACCTACAAGTATTACAGTCAAAGTGGCCAGTTCAGCATTTATGTATATGGTTGAGATTAGAATCTCACACTTTTGGAATTGTTAATTTATTTAATGTTCCACACCCAGGTCTTCTAAACTCTGCCCCGTTACTCCTTCCTGGACGTCACTACTTGAACGCTGGCCTGATGGCTGCCTCAGTAGGTGGAATGATCCCATTCATGCTTGATCCCAGCTATACTACGGGCATGGCCTGCCTGATTGGAGTTTCGGGACTCTCAACAGTTATGGTATTGGTCACGTCTGGAGACTTTTCATGTCATTAACTTCTGCCAACTGCCTCTTTTCATAATCTGAGTCACATTCCCTTTCTTTTCCCACCTCTAGGGGGTGACTTTGACAGCTGCTATTGGCGGAGCAGACATGCCTGTTGTCATTACTGTTCTGAACAGCTACTCTGGATGGGCACTTTGTGCCGAGGGCTTCCTCTTGGACAATAACCTGATGACCATTGTTGGGGCTCTAATTGGCTCATCTGGAGCGATTCTATCATACATAATGTGTGTGGTGAGTCTGGACAAGAGTGAGCAGCTTAGCCATTATGATGATGATTGTTTTGAGTTACTATTTATTTATAGCATCCACTTTTATGCTTGTAATTACAGTGGAACCTCGGTTCATGAATGTCTCAGATCACGTACAAATCGGTTTACGACCAAAAAGTTCGCCAAACTTTTGCATCTGTTCATGACCACAGACTCGGTATACAAACAAGCCAGTTTCCCTTTCAGTTTGTTTGCGCCGATGATTTCTGCATGTGTTCAGTTTCTACCTGTGCAGCAAGAGAGAGAGACACACACGCACAAGAGAGAGATGGTTGGACGCATAAGCCCGAGAAGGCAGTTAAAGAATGTACCAGGCTTGTTTTTAAAGAGGCAGATCTGAGCATTGTTTTAACCTCATTGTCTTTAATGAAGACTTTTTTCTATTGGATTTTAACCTCCACTTCACTTCTGTTTACAGCGATCGGTTCATAGCGTGCATTGGTGCATTGTTACTTTTCTTGATGGTTCATTAAATTATGGATTTTTCAAATGTTCATTTTTTTTCCCTGTGCTTAAAACTCATTAAAAAAAGTGTTTTTAGCGAGCGGTTCGTAGCACTATAGCGTGAACTCTTGCAGTGTTAGTTTTCTCTATTGTTCAAGGTTTACTCAGTGTTATTCAATGTTTTTACATTTACTTTACTATTACGCTGTGCATTCTATGGTGTAATTAACTATATTTGTACTTAAAAATCTTTAAAAAATATATATATTTACATACAGTTTGTACGGTCTGGAACGGATTAATTGTATTTACATACAATCCTATGGGGGAAATTACTTCGGTTCACGACCAAATAGGTTTACGACTAGAGTTTTGGAATGAATTATGGTCGTGAACCAAGGTTCCACTGTATATATTTAATATATGGTATATGTGTAAATGGTCTTTTCTGCAACGCACAAGAGCACTCAGTGTATGAAAATCAAATATATATAAAAAAATAGAGGTAATCTGAGGTAATGACAGTTGTACAATCAAAGAATATTTGAGGTGCCAACCTGGCTATCCCAATTCACTTTCAGTCTCAACAAAAACAAATGCACAATGACGTAAAAAGGAAAATAAAATAGTCGGCACATATTGAGTAGCCGTTAATCAGGCTCTGTTGTCTGGTTAAGCAATATTTGTGGCACTCCTTAGCTCAGATTGACTCTTGCAGAAGTGACACCTCCTTAAAAAAAAAAAAAATTAAAAAAGGGAACAGAAGGGGTGGAGTTAGTTGTGCTCATTAGGTGGTTTCTCAGCATGGTGGAGGAAGAAAATGACAAGACAGTAAGCTGAAGCATCCCTCTCAACCTGGGGTGATATCACATACCTGGGAAGAGCTTGGAGGGTGATCCTATATATCTATTATAATAAAAAAATCTTAGAAAGAGAGACTAGATGTGACTTTCACATCCCAAGAAACAACACTTTGTGCCAAGAGATTTAACCACGCCCGGGGCCGGAAATAAAAAACAAAGAGTAGATGACAAAGTAGAAAATTGTAAAGAATTCAAAAACGTTGGAACGGTACACATGCAGAGCAGGTTGGAGATAATGGAAATATGAAAATTTGAAAGTCTCAAAAAAATGATAGTAAAAATTGCTTTAGCGCAAACAAACGGAAATTATTACTCGGTGAAATAAAGGAACAGCGATAAGAGATCAAATATATTGTCCGGATTTAAACTTTAAGTCGGAGGCTTGTAGATTGTCTAATTCGTGTTACCATCAGGGAAAAGTAGTGTTTCTTCCCAATGAAGAAGCGTATCTGCGAGAATTACAAAATTTGGTTGTTTGGTGAAAGTGAAATTCACATACACGAGTGGCAGAGATGTAGTTGCTGACGTGTAGCACAGGCCAGGGGGTTGGCAAGTAAAGCGAGCAGGTGGCGAAGCCCCCCAATATATAATACATATATATAATATATAGAAAAAATATTAGGTCTGTCAGAGTCAATGCATTAATGCATGTGATTGCTTTTTTAAAGACATAACGTGTTATTTTTCCTTAATCATGTTTTAATGTATATGTTTGACCCCACCCCCCGCTATATAGGCCAGTGGTTTTCAAACTGGGGCCTGTAGCCCTGGTGAGCTTGACATTATTATAGAAAAGCAGTTCACATTGTAAAGACTTTCTTAAATTGCCTACTTATGTAAACATACAGATAACCAGTGCTTGATGAGGGTCCACTGTTCTCATTAACTGACGTTCCACTTTCGATAAGCTTGGACGCTTCAGTGTGCTTGAATCTCCAAGGTGGCCCAAACTGACTCTTCACAAATCTTAATAATTTTGCTAGCTATAGAAGTTGTACAACACATTTTTATTTTATAAAATCCCTAAAAAATACCTTTATATGCACCTTAATAAAAGGATAAGTGTCAGTGCATCTCTGTGTCTGTATAGTTGCTATGTCTCTGTCAGTCCAAAATATGGCAATTCATAAATATTTGCAGTAATAAAATGTATTGCTTTTGTCATTTCAAAAGATGGCGTATCATAAACACTAACACTGCTTTTATGAATCTCGTACCAAATGGCATATAACAGAGACATATGTATTTCATTTGTCATTTCTGATTTATGTTTTAATCAGTTTCTATGTTGTTCCGCATGTTTTAACAAATCTGCATTCATATGTGCACCAGTTTTGTATTTAGTAATTAGTATAATCTACACTTACATTTTAACTGAGGAAAGTTCAACGCACTCTACACCTGCACTCTGTGAACAGCACTGTACAAAATATACGCTTCATCGTATTCCAATAGATGGTGCACCACAAAATAATTTGTAGTGATGCACTTTATTACTGCAAATGTCTGTGATGTGCTATCTGTTGGAAAGACAAATGCAATGTATTTTATTACTACATGCATAACCACATTCCAACAGAAATGCTGAGGTCTACTTTGATTACTTGATTACTTATATTTCAACTCTCTCTCTCTCTCTCTCTCTCTCTCTCTCTCTCTCTCTCGAGATATATATATATATATATATATATATATATAGAGAGAGAGAGAGATATATATCTATATATAATATATTATGTATATATATATATATATATATATAATATATAATATATTATGTATGTATATATGAAAAATTTTGGAGTGTAATTTAGCTGGTGAGTTATAACATACCTCGATCAAGAATGTGGGGTGATTCTCCAATGCACATGCATGACAAATACATACATATAAATTTCAGATTATGAATTAGTTTGTATTATTTGTATTATTCTACTCACCCATCAGTAGTGTCCTTAATAGTGCTATTACTGGTTAGAATTTTCATGTCCGCTTGAACCCATTTCTCTTCCAGGAGGTTGGGTTCTATCAGACAATATCTGATAGGTGTCCAGCCATAAAGACTGATTGAGTCATGAAGTGCCAAGACTGTAGGTCACATCTGCTTAATATAAAAACAAATGTTTTTTATGAAATAAACAATCATACATGCCACTTAACGTCCAGAGAATGCTTATAAGAAGGAAAAAAAATACATATTTCAAGAGCTTATCCCTTCTGTTTCAGGCCATGAATCGCTCTCTTCCTAATGTTATTCTTGGAGGTTATGGAACCTCGTCCACTGGCACTGGGAAGCCAATGGAAATTGTTGGGACTCACACAGAAGTTAATGTGGATCAAGCTATAGAAATGATCAAAGAGGCAAACAGCATTATCATAACCCCGGGTAAGCAATGTTATAATCTGTCCACTTTATGCCCAGCTTGTCTTGGTAATGTCTGCCCTGGTAGAAAGTTAAGCAGAGAAGACTACATTTGCCTCCCCTCAGCTTTCTCAGAAGTGGTTTTGTTATCTTTTACTAATTATATATGAATGCTTAATACAAAATTTGACTCAACTTGGAGGTGTTATTTTTTTTTTCTAACCCACTTAATTCAGACCAGGGTCTCAAGAGGTCTGGAGCCTATCTCGGCTACCACATGGTGCAAAGCAGGAAGAAACCCCGGACAGGGTGCCAGTCCATTGCAGGGTGAACACACACACACACACACACACACACACACACAGGCCCATTTACTGTTGCCTGCATGTGTTTGGACAGTGGGATGAAACCCACGCAGACATGGGGAGAACATGCACACTCTAGTCTCCTTAGTGCAAAGTAGCAGCACTACCACTATGCCACCATGCTGTCCCTCTATTGGAGATTCTAAACGTAAATTATACAGTTTTACAAGAATAAAATGTTAATTCAGTTTTTTTTTTTGGGTGGTGCTCTTCACTGAGCACAGACTCACAGAGAAATGGCAGGTATCAACCATTGACTGCAGGCTTGGTTAGAACGAAACCAACAGACCAAAGGCTCAGGTTATGGACAGGAACAGTGACAGAGATGACTGGCCACAAGATGGCAGTGGTGTTCTCTCATATTTAAGATAACTGGCAGGATTTTCAAAGAAGCTGAAATGCAGGGTTTCAGTATTAATTTGGAATAAGGAATGTAGTTGCCTGATGTCTGTGGTATTTTAATTATAAAGTAAATAACCAAAATATCTTAAGATTTTTGTTTTTATCCTTCCATCTTAACTGTGGTTACAGTGATCTGGACCTTTCCCAAGCATAGTCAGTTATAATTCAGGAACCAACCATGGATTCAACATGGTCATCATACATTACTTCCAATGTTGAGATTATGAGAACAAACCTAATTAACTAAACAAAACTCTGTTTAATCACAGTTAATATTCAGGGTGGCTGAATATCTGATAGATCAAGAAAAGACAACAAGAAAAGTGGCGCCCCTCCACAATAGCCGTGACAGCCTGATCTTATTTGAGAATATTTAATAAAGCACTTGCCGTGTGTGGCTGCATTTGATGAGGATTTCCAAAATAGTTCCGAAACACAGTGAACAGTCCCAGCTTTGAGTTTGACACATTCACAAGAAATTCCACCTGATTTGCATTAAAAGTTTCAGGAAATTATAATTCAGACAAATAATAAAGAAAACATTGATAATACACGTGTACACGCACAAAAGAGAACTTCTGTTCGATATTTCTGTTTCTGACGACTGTATCTTAGTTGAATTTTTTTTTACATTTGTATAGGTTATCACATATGCCGTGATGTAAGGTCAGTATAACATCAGTATATTTGTATACATTTAAGCTGTGACGTATGGTCAGAAAACTTTAAGCCTCTAATTGCTAATCTATCTGACAGCACACATCCAGCTTTTTATTTATTAGAGATCAAACTGTTGTCATGCAAGAAATACAGCGGCGTATGAAGAATACTCCATTAACATGTTTGCTTTAGAGGGGATAAAACAGAATCTTCCATTATTGATGTTGATACAGCACATCCATGAAGTATTCACCCCCTTCACTTTCTGCACTTTGTGTTGAAGATTTAATGAGAAATGGATCATTTGCTATTTTTGCCCATCAGTCCACACTCAATAACTCAGAATGATGAAGTAAAAACATGTTTTAAGAGAGGTTTGCAAATTTATTAAAAAGTCAAAAACATTGAAACCTCTCATTCATTTAAGCATTCGGTACTTTGTAGAAGCCCCTTTGCCAGCAATTTCAATTCTGAGTCATTTGGGGGAAGTCCTAGATTTGTACAGTTTTATCTCATTCTTCCTGGCAGATCCTCTCAAGCTCCTTTATATTGGATGGGAAGCTTCTGCAAACTGCTATCTTCAGGTCTCTCTGCAGATGTTCTGTGAGGTTAAATCTGGGTGTTGAATGTGCCACCCAAGGACACTTGGAGACTTATCCAGCATTATCTTGCCTGTAAGCTTCGGGATATTCCATCCATCCTCTTCCACTTATCTCAGATTGGGTCACGGCTTGAGCAGAGATGCCCAGACTTCCCTCTCCCTGGCCACTTCTACTAGCTCTAATGGAGGAATCCCAAGGTGTTCCCAGGCTAGCCGAGAGACATTGTCCCTCCAGCGTGTCTTGGGTCTTCCCTGGGGCCTCCTCCCAGTTAGACGTGCCTGGAACACCTCACCAGGGAGGCGTCCAGGCGGCATTCTGATCAGATGCCCGACCCACCTCATCTGACTCCTCTTGATGCGGAGAAGCAGTGACTCTACTCTGAGCTCCTCCCAGATGACCGAGCTTCTCACCCTATCTTTAAGGGAAAGCCCAGACACCCTGTGAAGGAAACTCGTTTCAGCCGCTTGTACAGTATTCACAATCTAATTTTTTTGGTCACTACCCATAGCTCATGACCATAGGTGAGGGTAGGAACGCAGATCAACCAGTAAATTGAGAGCTTTGCCTTTCGGTTCAGCTCCTTTTTCACCACGACCGACCGATGCAGAGCCCGCATCACTGTGGACGCTGCACCGATCTGCCTGTCGATCTCCCGCTCCTTTCTTCCCTTCTCGTGAACAAGATGCCGAGATACTTGAACACCTCCACTTGGGGCAGGATCTCGCTTCCAACCCTGAGAGGGCAATCCACTGTTTTCCGGCTCCAGAGGGGAGCCCCGGTGACCCACGTCTGGGCGAGGGAAAACGCCATCCAAAGTTTTTCTTCATCATAGGAGGTTTTCTGAACCGCTCTTTGTCTCCTACCTCACCTAGGACCAGTTTGCTTTGGGTGGCCCTAACAGGGGCATAATGGCCCTGACAACAGGGCTCCTAGGATCATTCGAACACGCAAACCCCTACGCCGCTTTGGGATACTGTCTAGCTGAAATGCGAGCCATTTGTTCCAGTCTGAGGTGGCATCCACTTTGGAGCAGGTTTTTCTCAAGGACCTCTCTGTATTTGGCTGTTTTCATCCAGCATTCAAGATGAGTTCTTCAAGAACATGGGGTCACAGTTGGAAACTTGTTAAGGGTAAACTTCGCACAAACATTAGGAAGCTTTTCTTCACAAAGAGCACCACTGACACATGGAATAAGTGACCAAGTAGGGTGGTAGACAGTAGGACTTTAGGGACCTTCAAAACCTGACGTGATGTTATTTTAGAAGAATTAAGTGAATTGGACTGGCAAGCTTTGTTGGGCTGAATGACCTTGTCTCATCTAGATTGTTCTAATGTGTGGAGTTTGCATGTTCTTCCCATGTCTGTGTAGGTTTGTAACTATGTACTCCATTTTTTTTGTCTGCAATTCCCAAACCTATAGCAGATTGGTTAATCTGGTAAACCTAAATTATGTGTAAGTGTCTCTTTTGCTGGGCTGGTTCCTGTCATGTACCCAAGTACTTCCAAGATAGGCTCTGGTCCCATTAAATCCTGACTTGGATGGAGTGAGTTTATGTTAATATATGGACTTTTCCTTTTTCCATCTTGTAGGTTGGGGACTGTGTGCTGCCAAGGCTCAGTACCCAATCGCTGATATGGTGAAAATGCTGAAGGAGCAGGGCAAAAATGTGAGGTCAGTACCTTTCTCCCTCTTTGCCTATTACTAATATGTTAAGAAAAGATTAATATAATATATTTCCACTCGATACCAATCTTTCCCAACCTGATTCAGACAGCTACAGTCCCCGCCAAAATTTTAGGAACAAAGATACCTTTTTCCTTAATTTTCCCTTCATCTTCACGTTTTAAAACTACAAATCAAACAATTCAGACTTGATTAAAAGGCACATTGTAGACTTTCATTTATGGAGGTTTGCAGAGATTTTGGTCACACCGTGGTCCCTCCATTTCAGGGCACCATAATGTTTGGGACAATTGATGTCACAGGTATTTGTGATTCCTCAGGTGGGTTTCATGTCTTCATATGAGACCTTAGCTTGTTTCTACCCTTTGGAGTCTGTAGTTGCCTTTGTTCAACATGAGGACAAGAGCTGTGCCAATGAAAGTCAAAGAGACCATTATGAGGCTAAAGAACATGAAAAAAACCATTCAAGACATCTGTAAAAGCTTTGGATGACCTAAGTTAACTGTCTGGAATAGCATTAAGAAGAAAGAACAAACTGGTGAGCTCAGTGATCACAAAAGGACTGGTAGGCCAAGGAAGACCTCCACTGCTGACAACAGAAGATTCCTCACTATGGTTAAGAAAAAGCCCCAAACACCTGTCTAACAGACCAGAAACAGTCTTCAGGGGGCAAATGTGTGTGTCAGAGACGACTATCCTCAAAAAGAACAGAAATACAGAGGCCACACTGCAAGATGTAAAGCATTAGTTAGCCACAAAAAAACAGGAGGGCCAGATTACAGTTTGTGAAAAAGAACTTAAAGAGCCTGTAGAATTCTGGAAAAAGGTCTTAAGGACAGATGAGACAAAGAACCTGCATCAGAGTGATGGCATGAGCAAAGTGTGGAGATGACATGGAACTGCACAAGATCCAAAGCAAGCCACCTCATTTAATAAACATGGTGGTGGGGGTGTTATGGCCTGGGCATGTATGGCTGCCATAGGTAACGCTTCTCTTCATTGATGCTGGAACTGCGGACAGCAGTCATTCAATGAATTCTGAGGTGTGTAGAAACATGTGAACTGCTCAAGTTCTAGTAAATCCTCCAAACTCGCTGGACGACACTTCACCCTACAACAAGATAATGAGCCAAACACACTGCTGAGGCCACACAGGCGTTTGTCAAAGCTAAAAATTGGAAAATTCTTGAATGGCCAAGCCAGTCAACCATTTTAAATCCAATTGAGCAGGCCTTCCATACGCTGAAGAGAAAACTTAAGGGGACATGCCCCCTGAAACAAGCAGGAGTTGAAGATGGCTACATTAGAGGCTAGGCAGAGCATTACCTGAGAAGACCTTTTGATGTCTGTGAATCGGAGACTTCAAGCAATCATTGCATGCCAGGAATATGCAACAAAGGACTAAATATGATGGCTTTAATAGACTGGCTGTGTCCCAAACATTATGGTGTCCTGAAATGGGGGAGACCACTGTGTAACTAAAACTTATGTCAGTCCCCTTAAATGAAAGTCTGCAATGTGCACTTTAATCGCGATATTTGATTTGTAATTTTAAACTGTGAAGTAGAGGGGTACATCAAGGAAAAATTGGTATTTGCCCCAAACATTATGGACGGTTTGGGTCCTCATATACATTGCATATGAGAAGACTGCCTGGTCAACGTACAAGACAGTAGAAAAGGTTTTAGAAGAGCGTCAATGAAGCCTTAGTAAATGCTAAAAAAAAATTAACTGATCCCTACAGAGAGAATTGATTTTTTTCCAGTTTAGATGATATACAACTTCACTTCCCGACTGAGTTATGGGATGTGAGTTAGCATTTGTCCAGCTCAGCAAAACAAGTCTTCAGGCCAGCAGTCTAGTAAAGGATAGCACAGTAGATTTCTCATCGCATAATGTCATCCCGTCAGATGTTACAAACACGTTTATTAAAAATCACTCCCAATCCTTTAACGGTAATATTAAGAGCGAATTTAGAAAGTATTTAGCCTCCTTTCCTCTTTGTACAATTTGTGTTGTAGATTTCATTTTAAATAGATAAACTGGACATTTTTTCCCATCAATCAACACTCAATAACCCATCATGACAAAGTCATTAGGGCCATCTTTGCCTTTATACAGTAATGTTCTTCAGCGCTTAAAATTCCATTATGAGCATCTATAATTTTAAGGTGGACATCCCTATTTATATTCAAATATTCTAAAAATTTATTTTTATTGTATCAAAAGAAAATCTATATTTGAAAAAGTTGTCTTTTTATTATTTTTTTTTTTGGATTTGAACAGAAAACTATGTGAAGGCTTACATAACCAACCAACGCATCTGCCATATGTTCTTGGGTCCTCACAGTTTTAAAGTAGGTTAAAAGGTTGTAAAAGTTCAATTCTAACCGCTCTCTCCATGAAATGTTGAGGGGTGGGTGGGGGATTAAAATATTTAAACATTTGTGGGAAAATAGTTGGTACAGCCTGGAATCTAGTGAGCTGTTAGTGATGCCTTGAAAGCTTTCTTCATCCAAACAATTACACTTACAAAAGGACAAATCTGCGGAAGGGTTATCAGTCCAGACCTTTGTGTTCATTCATTGCTAATCTGGCAGAAGCAGTACATTTTTTCCAGAATTTTTATGTGTTGTTCTGTGATTTTTAGGTTTGGCATTCATCCAGTTGCTGGCCGTATGCCTGGTCAACTTAATGTTCTTTTGGCTGAGGCTGGTGTTCCATATGATGTTGTTTTAGAAATGGATGAGATAAATGAAGATTTCCCAGGTCAGTAAGCTTTTTATTCTTATTTTCATTCAGCTGTTAAACTTTGGGATACTTTTTTGAAGGCACGAGGGACAGAGTAGGGAGTCCTAATTTATTGGGTCAGTATAGTTGTCATATGTAGTACAGTGAAATTCTTACTTGTATGTGCTAATCAAGTGGCCACTAGTGAGTTTAACAACCTTACCTCAAACAGTCTGTCTTCCTTACCTGAAAAACCTTAGAACTCATTTGTCACAACCAAGCGGTAACAAATTATAAACCAAATGTGGCAATGAACTCTCTTACTAATGGCACTGCCAGTAACTATGTGACAGTTGTCATGTGTCTTTGGTGTCATTCTCTGGTTGTACCTGTTCATCATTACTCTAAATAGCAAGAAATTCTGAATAAGTATTAGATATCTATGGACTTGACCACATAAAGGATCCTTTCACTCTTTTATGATGAATTTGGGAGGGGGCCTGACGTGACTGTGTGAGAAGATGGTGTATCATTGAAGAAAAAAATACTTAACATTGTGAGATTTGCAATAAGCGAACTAAAGCCAAGCACTTGATTCAAACCCAGGACCCCAGACCTGTGATGCAGTCACACTAATCACTATGCAAATTTTTTGTTCTGAAAACAAATAAATATGGTGCCACTACAATTGATGTAGCATGTCACATAGTTACAAAGGCCAGACTCTTTCAATAGTTCTACTTTTAGAGAAAAAAAAAAAAAAATCGGGGCTTTAATTGACATTGTACATTTTAATTTAAAGTTGTTGGGTGCAAAGTGTTTGCAGATTTTATCTTGGCCAGTCTATAAAGATTTAATCCTGACAGACCCAACAAAGACCATCTTGTTTTCTCCCTCTTGACATCTGTTGCAAAGTGGTAATCTCTTTGCAGATGGACCTGGGTATTACCCAACATACTTTTAACACTATGAAAAGAGGTTGTTGATAAATTGCTTTACTATGCTGACAAGTGGTGTCTAGATTATGAGTATGGAACAAAGCAGAATTTTATTAAAAATAGAACTGAATAGATTTTCTCTCAGTAAGATAAAATGAATTCATCCTTTGGCAGTGTATTGTGCAAATCTGTTTAGACAATGCAGTATATTAGAACATTTTTTGCTTAGGTCAGAGTACAATTCAGGACAGATGTTTCCAATCTCTAATGATTCTGATAGATGACAAATCCTACTGTAATTAAGAATCTTCCTTTAATAAACAAACATGAGTTTTTGACAGGGTATAAAGTAAACCCTTCTTGTGTCCCTTTTGTACCTAGAAACTGATTTGGCACTGGTTATTGGAGCAAATGACACCGTCAATTCAGCTGCACAAGAGGATCCAAATTCAATCATTGCTGGAATGCCCGTTTTAGAAGTCTGGAAGTCCAAACAGGTAAGATCTACAATCAGCTTGGACTGGAATGATAGCCCTGTTTACTTGTAAAGTACCAGCAATGGTTCAAGCTATTACATGTGTGTCAGATAGAGTGAGGTCCATAAGTATTTGGATACTGATGCAATTTTTGCAATTATCTCTCTGTATACCACCCACTATGGATTTGATTGTAAGCAATCAAGACGTAACAGAAGAATAGACTTTTGTCTTTAATTTATGGGGTTTAACAAAAGCATTGCATTAAGCTTTCAGAAACTAGCCATTTTTCACAGAGTCCCTCCATTTTCTGAGGCTCAAAAGTAACTGAACAAAGTAATAGAATCTAAAATATATACCGTTTCAATACTTGGATGAAAATTCCTTGCAGTTAATAAAGTCTGGAACCCATGGACATTACCCAATGTCGAGTTTCCTCTCTTGAGATGCTTTGCCAGGCCTTTACTACTCCCAGCTTCAGTTGCTGCTTGTTTGTTGGGCTTTCGGCCTTCAGTTTTGTCTTTAGTAACTGAAAAGCATGCTCTATTGGGCTGAGACCAGCTGATTGCCTTGGCCATTGAAGAATATCCCATTTCGTTATCCTGAGAAACACTTGTGTTCGCAGTATATTTTGGGTAATTATCCCTTTGCACTGTAAAGAGCCTTCCAATCAGTTTTGCAGTATTTGAATCGGAGCAGAGAGTACAGCCGTGTACACTTCAGAACTCATCCTGAAACTTCTGTCAGCAGTCATGTCATTAATAAACACCAGTGACCCTCTTCCATCGGCAGCCATACTGTACATGCCCATGCCATAACATGGCCTCCACCATGTTTGACAGATGATGTGGTATGCTTTGGATCATAAGCTGTCCCATTCTTTCTCCATACTTTTGCTCTTCCTATCATTCTGGTTAAAGCTGATATTGGTTTCATCTGGCCAAAGAACCTTATTCCAGAACTGGGCAAGCTTTTTAAGATGTTTTCTAGTGAAGTCTAATCTGGCCTTCCTGTTCTTCAGATTTACCAGTGGTTTGCATACAGAGGTAAACCACCATGTTTACATTCATGGGGATGTCTCTTGATTGTAGACTTTGATACCGATATGCCTACCTTCTCAAGAGTGCTCTTGACCTGGCTAGATGTTATGAAGGGAGGTTTCTTCACCAAGGAAGGAATCCTGCGATCATTCACTTTAGTTGTCTTCCATGGCCTCCTTTTTGGTGTTGCTGAGCTTACTAGTGTGTTCCTTCTTTTTAAGGATGTACCAAATTGTTGAGTTGGGCACTCCAAAAAAAGTTTTAGCTATTCCTCAAATAGGTTTATTTTGTTTTTTCACCCTAATGATGGCCTCCTTCACTTGCACTGACATCTCTTTGGACCTCATGGCGATTTCCAGTGAAGAGCTAACCAATGCTAATTCAGTACTTTGAATCCACTCCAGACCTTTTTATTTATTAATTTGTCATGGAATAACAAGGGAACCTATTACACCTGGCCATAAAATTGCTTGTCAGTCTAATTACTATTGAATCTCTGAAAATGAAAGGGACACTGTGGGGAAAATGGCTGCAATTTCTAAAAGTGTAATGCAATACTTTTGTTAAAACCTATAAATTTTAAACTGAAATTCTATATTTCCATCACATCTTGATTGCTTAATTTAAAATCCATTGTGGTAGTATACAGAGAGAAAAAATACAAAAAAATTACATCAATGTCAAAATACTTATGGACCTAACTGTAACAACTTGCTGTGTTACCTAGCTTTGCCTGGGAAATTTGAGCATCAGTTACTGTGCTGTCAATTAATTAGGTGTACCATAAGTACTACATAACTAAGTGCTTTTCTGTACATAATATTTACTGGCAGACAGTGTGGTGCAGTGATTAAGACTTTGGACCTCAGACTTCAGATCCTGAGGTTGTGGGTTCAAATCCCACTACTGACAGTGTGTGACTGTGAGCAAGTCACTTGACCTGTCAAGTGACTTCATCTATAATATTAGATGAATGGCGCTACTTAGCCTTGAGCAAGCTATATACAATTCAAAATGAGTAAAACATTCCTGGCAAAGATCAGTTGCTCCTTTTCCTAGTGACTTGGCTTTCGCTGATGGTTGTTGCAAAACACAACTTTAAAGGGAAGTGTGTTCTTTATAATCAAAATGGGTAATCAGTTCGGTTCCCTTTTGAGCTACGATGCAACTGTTATCACGCCGCTCAACATGCATCCTGTGCAGCAGTTTGGAAGAGTTGCGTAGCTGTTATTGTGCCTTTTACCCTTTGTTAATAATGCAACCATTACTCCCACAACTACACGGATCAACATCCACCATGCAAAAAGCTGCCATTCACGTGAGAGTGCTTTGCGACTGTCGGCAATTTGTGAGGATGCACCATCCACCCATTCCCCATGCTCTCTTTTGAAGAAGTGGCCTGAACACTTTAAAAGCTGCATCTATCTCAGAGGTCTTGAATCCTTGGTTGTGGTTGGTGTGGATTTTGCACAATTTCCTTTCACATTCATTAAAATGTGTGTATTAGATGAATGGTGTGGTGTGCGTGCGTGATTTAGCCCTATGAGAGACTTGTACCACGTCCAGGGATGGGTCCTGCCAGGACAAGATCCAGCCCACTATAACCTTAAATTGAATTAAGCTGGTTTGAGAATATTATCTGGCTGACTTCTTCACCCAAAGTGTCTTTCAACATTTGAGATACATTTAGTTACACAGACAGGTAAAGTAACTTGTTCATGGTCACACAGTGTGTCAGTAGTGGGATTTGAACCCTCAACCTCAGGATTTAACAGCCAAAGTCTTGACCACTATGCCACAGCACCTGAATGTTGTATTATCTCTCCTAAAATACCCTTTAATCTCTTTCAGGTTATCGTAATGAAGCGCACTCTCGGAGTGGGTTATGCTGCAGTGGATAATCCCATCTTTTACAAGCCAAATACTGCTATGCTGCTAGGAGATGCCAAAAAGACTTGTGATGCACTGCAGGGCAAAATAAGAGAGGCCTTTTACACAAACTAGAATACTCTGTTTTCTTTAACAATGAAACTTTTTCAGCACTTTTGAGCGGTGTTGGAGAGTATACCAGTAAGTCCGTCTATTCCCATATTGAATTAAGTGAAGAAAGAAAAAGATGGTGACACAGTTATCAGCATTTTGAAAGATTACATGGGCGGGAAAGGATTATGTGATCACATTATTAAAGCTGTTAAAAACTGGAGCTTAAAATAGCTTTACAATGCTGTTCCCTTTACAACTATAATGTTTCAGTAATGTACGGTTCATCATAAGGCTGTCCAGTATTGGTTTCTACCTGCACCCAATGCTGTCCTGTTTGTCTATGTGACCGTAACTTGGAATAAACAAAATTTGGAAAATGACTGTGTAAGTGAAGGGCTATGTGTGTGTGTGTGTGTGTATGTGTGTGTATAGAGAGAGTTTCATTTTATCAGCTTGCCTCACAACATTGTTACTCTAATGGAGCTAAAATTACAGAAAGCCCAAATCAAGTTAACCTTTGTACAATAATCTCTCATTTCATATCTCCAATAGACCAACAGTCTTAATATCCATCGTACATATTTTCAAACAGAAGCATAAATGGAGTTAACTAAGCATAAATGACAATATAGAAAAATAGATGGGCATGTGTTAAATGCTGTACATAACAAATTACAGGCTTTGTACACATTTTCTTATAAAATGTTTTATAAGGTGAAATGTTGTATTGCGTCATCTTTATCTATAATACTGTTCAAATAACATCGTGCCATATTTACAATTTGAAGTCAATTCTATAATTTACATACACAAATAAAAATTTTGCTTGTGGAAAAACTCGACCTAAATGCAGGTCCATAGGTGTAACTCATTATTTAAGTACTGTAATATCCCAGGAGCTTAAAGATTTTAAGAAAAATCAGTTCTTTAAAATTTTCCCTATAGAGATCATGATCTGGTGTTAATTTTTTGTACACAATGGTCTGTAATATTATATCATTAAGATGAGAGATTTGTGTAGGGAAAGGCCTGTGTTGGAAACATTTTTTTAATCTTCTGTGAAATCTTATTTTCAACAAAATGACTTCAACAAGTCCATTAGCATAATTATATTTTTATTTCCTAACGAGTTATGACAATGACAAAGGCGGATCAATGACTTTCAGGGAAAACAAATAATAATTGCAAGATGAGGCATCTTGACTTCTTAAACCTGATTCAAAGCAGAGCACATTCTTAGTTTGATCAGTTAAACCTTTGGCCACTGAAAAACACTAATAATTTATTTTAATTGAAAATGACTCTAAAGTGACATTTAACAGACTCATCACATCTCAAGGGGTAACTACCAAACATTTTAGAATGTATTATATAATTCATTACCCAGAAATAATTTTTTGGGCAGTTTAATGAGATGAAGACATTTTTAGTGCAGGATTACAGATGGCACTTTTACTTACCGAGTGATATTTGGCAAGAATGTTTTAAAAAAAATTTACAGAGCAAAGGCCATTTAAAAAGAGAGCACTGCAAACTGTCATTTTTAAAAGACAAGTCAGTCATATTCTAAATTGCTAGTTAAAAATACAGAACAATGCTCAGTCACTTTCTAAAATTCTCCCACCTCATAGCTTTCCTGCTGCATATTTTGCCTTGGTGATCAACCGGAACATAAATGAATAGAAAAACAGAAGGTTGTCATATTCTCCTTGATAATCCTCTTCCAAGCAGTACAGATGGTAATCCATCAAAAAATAATAAATTGCTTCAATTGTAGACAGGTAAGTGTCGGGACTTCCCTTCTGATGGCGCCAAAAGCAACTTTTCCTGGTTTTCAATTCAACCTGAAGCAGAGCTAAAAATAATAATTGAAGACATATTACGTCTTACAAGTTATCTTAGGTTAGAGTTATTTATAGTGGATTAAATTTGTCTTTTTTAACACTGATTAACGAATAAAAATGTCAAAGGGTAAACAAATTGCAGCCAAGAGGTCTAAATTAATTACAAATATAAAACCCAAAATAATTGATCTCTTAAGTATTCACCCCCCTTTATTATGAAACCCCTTGGTGTAAGTAACTGGTTTTAGAAATCCCAGAATCAGTTCAATGGAGATTTTAATTAATTGTTGTCTAAATGCACCTCATCTGGAAGGGCCAACCAACACAACGAAAACAAAAGAACACACCAAGGAACTCTGTGAAAAGCACAAATCAAAAGATGGAAACAAGAAAAGATTCAAGTCACTGAATATCCAGTTAAGTCAATCATGAACAAATAGAGAGTATGGCAGCGCTGTAGATCTGCTGGAGCAGGCCATCCTGAAAAACTGAGTGGTTGGTCAAAGTGTGAGGGAGGCCACCAAGAAACCTGTAAGAACTCAGAAAGGAGTTACAACTTACAGTGACTGAGATTGAAGATAACAACTGAGTCCAGTTGTTTCACTAGTTGCAGCTTTATGGGTGAATAGAAAGATCAAACATATAAGACATCTTGGCTAGAGTTTGGCAGAAGACACATGCGAGATTCTGAAGTCATGTGGGAAGAAGTTTCTATGATCTGATGAGACCAAAAATTGAGCTTTTTGGCCATCAGACTAAATGCCATGTTTGAACACTGCAGGGTGGTGGATAGCATCAAGCTATGGGGAAGCTTCTCTGCAGCAGGCCCTGGAAGGCTTGTGAGTGTAAAATTAATGCAGCAAAATAGGAGGAAATCCTGATGCAGTTCGCAACCTGCACCATGGGAGAAGATACCATTTTTTTCCTGACTAAGACCAGGAAACCAAACATAAAAGAAAGCACCATAAGGATGGCTTCAAAACAACAACAACGTTACTGCACTACAGTCAGAGTCGAGATTATTTGACTTGACAAAGGTTGCTCACTTGTAACTCCTCCTGCAACCTGACAGAGGATGAGCAGTTTGGCAAAAAAGAATGGAGAAACATGTCAGTGCAAAGCCAACAGTGAAAAAGAAAGACCTGAGCACACAGTCTCAAGGCTGTCATGGCTGCCAAAGGTCCAAAGATTAAATACTAACTTCAGGTGGTGAAGACTTATGTTGTCAATTGTCTTGTTTTATATTTGTAATTAGTTTATACCACTTTGCAGAGATCTGTTTTCCCTTTGACATTAAGAGAGTCTTTTTTTCTATTAGGTGGTGTCAAAAAAGCCAAATTAAATCCACTGTGATTTAACATTATAAGATAATAAAATATGACAAATTCCTAGGGAGTGAATACCTGCTACAGGCACTGCACTGCACATAACAGAATGATTAACTTAACCATTGGCCATTTTTATTTTTACATGGCTATGCATCCACTACAGAGGTGTGAGCAGACAGAGGATTTTCATTCAATTGTGGAGTCAGATCAACTCAATCCTTTATGATTGTTACACTACTTCTACACACACACACAATGAAAGTTTTGGAAAGTGTTACAGAAAGGCGGCTTAGGGAAGAGAGCACTATAGGGGAGGAGCAGTTTCGTTTTATGCCAGGATGAAACAACACATGTGGTCTCTGCATTGAGACAGCTCATAGAAAAGCATCAAGAAAAACAAAGGACTGCAAATGGTGTTCAATGATTTGGAGAAGCTGCCACATGTAGGGGTGTGGAGGTGCATGACAGAGAGAGAGAGAGAGAGAGAGAGAGAGAGAGAGAGAGAGAGAGAGAAAGGAGGACCAGTGGAGTATGTGAGGATTGTCCAGGATATGCATGATGGAGTGAGTACACTGGTTAAAAGCAGTGATGGGGTAACAGATGAGATCCCAGTAAGTGGAGGTCTAGGCCAGGGATCCTCTTGAAGTCTTTACCTCTTCGATCTGATTATGGATTTGTTGAGTCATCGGTAAAAGACCAATCACCCTTGTTGCAAGATTCTTCCTGATGACATTGAAAGAAGAGAGGAAGTAGAAAGGAAGTTGGAAGAATGTAGAATGGTGTTTTAAGATCAAGGGTTGAAGATAAATAGGAAGAAGACAGAATATCTGAGGTTTAATGATGATCAGGAGTAGGAAATTAGCCTTTAGGGGGGTCTACTGCAAATAGGGGACAAGTTCAAATATCAAGAATCAATGGTAGCCCAAGATGGAGAATAAGATGCAAAGATAACCCATAGAGTGCAGTGTGGATGGTAAAATTGGAAGAAAGTACCAGGAGAACCATATGAATGGGGAACTGAATTGAAGATAAGGTTTTTAAGGCAGTGGTAAGACCAGCAATGATGTATGGAGATGAGAAATGGCCAGTAAAGGGAGCGCAGGAGAAGAAGTTGGATGTGGCAGAAAAAAGAAATATTGAGATGGATGTGTGGAGTTACAAAAAAAAAAGAACAGAATAAGAAATGAGACAATCAGAGGTACAAGAAAAGTGGAAGAGATATCTAATAAAGTACAGAAAAATAGGTTGAATTGGTATGGACATGTAATGAGGAGATACCATGAACAGTGATGAAGAGTGATGGGAATGGCAGTACAACTGGGAAAAGAAAGCGACGGAGGCCAAAGTAGAGGTGGATGGAGAAAGTAATAGAAGACCTTAAAGAAAGGGCTTGACTGGAGAAGAGGTGCAGGACTGAGCAGTATGGAGAAGACTGATCAAGCACATCGATCTCTCACAGAAGTGGGAAAAAAATAAAGAAGAAGAAATTACTTCTATAGAAGTAATGGAATTCATACTTTTGTGGAGTAACTTTAAATGTCACCAGAATCCTCACACTGGAGTGTTTGTGAAAGTCATTTGATAATAAGGAAAGCCCGTTTCTTTCACCACCTGTTCATAATGTGACATTCTAGTCACAAATCATTAAGGAACACATGCTGCTAGACAATATTAGGAAAAACAAGGGGGCAATACAGAGATAAATGTACACTCAAAGCATAATAAACATACTGAAATAAACGCAAAAGGCTTTTTTCTGATTACTGTACCTTGGAGTCGCTCATCAGTAATTATTTTACTGGTCTGATTCCATGTACTATCAATAAATACAACTCTTTTCAAAACGTGCTTGTTTCCCTTCTTTTCTGTTACATCCTCATCCATCGATCTAATGCCTCTTTCCCTTTTCTCTAGTTTAACTCGTTTTGGAATGGGTTCATGTAATGAAGATTTCGGCTTTGCTGCCTTTGGGAGTCGATTGACAATATCTTCTACTGTAACCGCCTCTGGCCCTGGGAAAACAAGTACCACCTAAAAACAAAAAGCAGGGTTTATAACAAAACATGCACATTTGACCAAGGACTGTGTAGTGTACAGCACCAACTGTTAAACACTGTTCTGCACAAAGACATCACAATGGATGCATTTCTTTAATACTATAAAGGGTTGCCCATCTGGATACTGGTAGTTGCAGAAAGTATGGCCAAAAGTATTTGAACACCCCTCCAAATTTTTTGCATTCAAGTGTTTTAGATACATAAAATCAAGTTCACAGCCATTCAGTCTCCACTGACAGTGGAACGAGTCGTCCTGAAGAACTCTGTCACTTTAAATGTAGCACTGTCATAGGATGCCACCTTTGCCACAAGTCAGTATATGAAATTTCTGCTCTACTAGATCTGCCCCAGTTCACAGGAAGTGCAATTATTGTTGCTCCTCAACACTTTTACTTCACACAGCCCAGATGTGAAGTGGTAGACAACACACACTCACAGAGTGGGGTTGCCAAGTGCTGAAGTGCATAACTTGTAAAAGTCGCACGTCCTCTTTTGCAACACACACAACAGAGTGCCAATCTGCCCCTGGAAGCAACATCAACAGAAGAACAGTGAGTCAAGAGCTTCATGAAATGGGTTTTCTTGGCCGAGCAGCTGCACTCAAGCTGTAGATCACTATACGCAATCCCAAGTGCTGAATGGGTGGTGTAAAGCACACAACCAATGGACTATGGAGCAGTGGAAACATGTTCTCTGGAGGTATGAATCACACATGCAGCCTGATGGACAAATATAGTTTGGACAATGCCAGGAGTACAATACTTTCTGGACCGCATAGTACCTACTGTAAAGTTTGGTCATGACTTGGGCTAAGCCCCCTTGGTTCCAGCGAAGAGTACTGTTAATGCTAGTGAACACAAAAAAAATGACAATTGTGAGCTTCCAACTTTCTGGCAAGAATCCTGGAAAGGCAATTTTCTGTTCCAGCACAAGACAGGTCCATAAAGACATGAAAGAACTTGTGTGGCCTGAACAGAGTCCTGACCTCAATCCTACTGAACACCTTTGGTTTGAATTAGAATGGTGATTGTGAGCCAGTTCTCAGCCAACACCAGTACCTGACTTCACCAACGTTCTTTTGGCTGAATGGGCACAATTTCCCACAGACACACTCCAAAATTTCGTGGAAAGAAAAGAGGAGGCAATTATAGCCACTACAAGGGTTCAACTCCATTTTAATGCCCATGGTTTTGTAATGGAATGTTCAACCAGCCAATATAGCTGGGATGGTCCAGTGTTCTCAAAACGTGTAAAAGAGAGTCGCAACAGCTATGGGAAAGAGCCTGCGCATGCCAATTTGGGGGAGTAGTGTTGACTATAAGTTGCTATGCCCAGTATACTGTATACGTTGGGAAAATGGTGTCCTTTACGGGAGTGAGAAATGCACCCCTAGGATGTTAAGAAGGTAGTCAGCACTACAGATAACAAAGGCCACTTAACCATCTCATATTAGATGGAGAGAGACAGACCATGAAACTATAGAGGAAATACAAGAAACTGCACCATCTCCAGGCCAACATAGTTTCAGACCGGAAGTTAACAGTGTAGTATTATTAGTGTTTTAAACATATAATTTTATTTAGTTAATATTTTTTGTATCAAGGATTCTACTTTGGTGTTTAGTTTAAATTTAGCTTGTTTTGAAAAAGTTTATTTTAGTTCATGTCTGTTTACATGATGCTTGGGGTAGTCTTACCATGATCAATTATGTCGGGCTCCTGAAACCACCAGAAGTGACAATATAAATATGACGAGACCTGCAATCAATCTCTCAAACAATCTCAGTGAAAGCTTCTTCTCAGGCAAGCCCTAGTGTCCGGTTTTTGAACTTCCTTTTGACCTGTAACTTTTGGTATTTACTCAATCCTTTGGTTTTCGTAACCCATGAATGTTGCACGTTTTTCATCTCCTGGTTCGATTCCACTTTTTGCACTCACAATAATTTCCAGACACCTGGTGTATCATAATAAAATAATTGTGCAGCTGTCTGAGAGACCTGGCCTTTAAAGGGCTGGTATAGGACCCTGCCACTGGGTTTAAAAGTAGCCTCACAGTCTAGAATCTAGAGCAAAAGTGTCCAACTCCAATCCTGGAGGGTCACTGCGGCTGGAGCTTTTTATTTTTCCCACTTTCTTAATCTCCTTGGTGTCAACTTCAAGCTGTTATTGGGCTCAGAATTCTATGTAAATACGGTTAACCTCTAATGTCTCTCGGGATAAACTGTTATGATATATTGTTAAGCGAAAGGTCAGAAAAATGTTTGGGATAGTATTCTGCTGCCATCTTGTGGATGAAATAACATTATGCTGCAAAAAAATGGTGAATATTTCTATGCATTCTCTGACTGTATGTTACATTTCAATATTCATGAGTGTGGTGAAGCCATCAACCAAAATCCAATGGTGTGTAAATGACAAATTGTAAAGCCAGATTTGGATCAAACTGAAACTAAACCATTAGTTGAATCAAACGATAGTAATGACAATGTAAACTGGTCATCAGATGCTGATATAGATAGTGGAACTGATGCATATGCCAAACCATTTTGATATTTGTGATGCATTTGATTGCTAGAAGCTTTAGAGTGGACAAAAATGTCTGAATTGGCTCCTGAGGAAGTGTGGGGACTGTGGAGTCTGTAAGAGACTGGGGCCATGTCCCAATTTATTTCCTTTCTTGAACCCAGAAAGAATGAAAGGGGTTAAAATCCCCAGTAACCCTGTATTGGATTAAAAAGGTCTGCCACCCTCATAGCTCAAGACAACATATGTAAAAGGAAAACTGTGACTGAAAATTGCTGGAAAAATGACACGATCTTTAACGACAGTCAATGAAGACAACTGTAATCAATAACAGAAAAAAATCACCTAAGATGAGAACAAAAATATTTTTCACTGAACCAAGACATAACCTTCACAGTGTTGGTCCGACAGGATTACACATCTACTACTTGCATTTGATTTCCCTTTTCTCACTGTTTTTTTTCCTTTGCTGTTTTAATTTTTTTCTCATTTTTTTTTTGTAGGTGTTATTTGTCTGTAACACTGAAGGGCTAAAGTAGGCTTTTGAAGGTCACTTTAGACAGCATCCATTAACTTTTCCCTGGTGAGGCTTAAGCACATGTCACATTAGACAACACTTCTAGTGGTTTTCAGTCATAACCTTCATTTCTACAGTCTTAGCGAGTTGGAGGCAGTGTGCATTGTGCTCCCATTAAGGCCATTTGCTTAGTCTGATGTATCTAGTGACTCGCTACAACTACTCTGCAACTTTAGTCATTGGAGCCAGCTCTATGTGCATGACAGCTGACAATGAAAGAATGGAATGCTCATCTGGGAGTTTAACGCATATAATGCAGTGACAAAGAATAAGGCATGTGGGTCTTTTGGACCTCCAAACAGAAGAGAAGCTTGTCTGTTAGATGTCCTGTGTTTTACATTCCACAATGAAATGGAAAAAAAAAAGAAAAAATGGTAGAGATTGCAGCTGAATTCACTGTACCTGTTAACCATTTGTACGGCACTAGCTCCATAAGGCAGTATGGTATTGGCTTGTCAAATAAATTGGCGTTCAAGACTGTGTTGAAAAGTCGTCATGCTGTGCCTAATTGTGACATGCCCAGTGATTTTCAGTCATGCAATCTGACATGGTCCAATAATGAGATCAGCAACCACGGTCGGCAAGTCTGACATACCCTATGAGTAGAAGTCACGTAATGTGACAGTGGCTTTAGAGGCAGCGCTTGTTCAAATAACAGCACATGCCGTTTGCTTCTTCAAGTTACTAAAATCAAGAAAAGGTGCAGAATCACATTATTTCATTTTCACACAAACACCTAAATGTTTTTAAACCAAATCATTTGAAACTCACAAACTTTCAGCTTTTGGTTATGACCCATTTTGCAACTACATGAAAAGGACATGTTTGGTTTTATTATTTACTTTTAAAATGTTTCACGTACCTCATGAGTCTGCCCTTCATAATCTGGAATGCAAGGATATATAAAAATGTTGACATCATCTGGTGCCAACAGTTTAGCATGCACAGCAGTACTCTTGCCATCAGTTTCATTTGGATGCTTAATAATATCAATCTTTAAAGGAAGCTGAAAAACAAAATTTAACAGGACTGTTGCTTAGAATTTTAAATGGAAAATCTAATTAGTCAAAGACACTTTTTATACTTCCAGTAGAAGCACGTTTCAGACTGACACCATAAAAGAGGAGTCTTCTGAGGACTACTTACCTTGTTTAATCAAAGTGTGTTGAAAAAGGTTTTGTGGCACTGAAATGAATATTTTACAATAGTAAGAATACCAGAGTTCAGTCATTCATCTTTAGTTTTCTGAACTTGCTTATTTCAAGTCCGTCCGTGAGAACCCTAAATACAAAGAGGACTATTTAATTTATGTTAGGTAGAATGCCCAGAGGGGACTGGGAGGTCTCGTGGCCTGGAACCCCTGTAGATTTTATTTTTTTCTCCAGCCGTCTGGAGTTTTTTTTTTTGTTTTTCCTGTCCTCCCTGGCCATCGGACCTTACTCTTTTTCTATGTTAACTAATGTCGTCTTATTTTAATTTCTTATTTTGTCTTTTATTTTTTTTTTTCCATTATGTAAAGCACTTTGAGCTATTTTTTTGTATGAAAATGTGCTATATAAATACATGTAGTTGTTGTTGTTTAGTAGGTTAGTACTGTATATGCTGATGACTATTCAAGCAGCACAGTGTTTAGGGAGGTGTATCCTCACACAAACCGAGCCAATAAACCTTACCAGCATGTCTCGCACGTCACTGGTGAATGATAGGCCTCTCAGAATATATTTTCAACTGCACACTGTTGTGATTACAATCCTCAAAGTCCACTCTTGTACCATCCCATGACCCACAGGGACAACTTCATCCACGAATAGCCATACTCAGACCACTGGTGTTGTGAAACAGCTTATACTTTTATAACAGTGGATAAGTAAAACCAGAGATAACGAGAATTTACTGTAATGTGGATGTGGCCTTATATGAGGGCAAGCTACAAGCTCAGCAGCTGTCTACATATTGTGAAAATAAAGGTAAGTTTTGTTGTCAAGAAAACAGATTATAAAGCAATTTAAGGAATGATTTAGTTTTTTCACTTTTGCCTCTCAAGAGATTTCTAGTTTGTTTGTTTGTTGATCTTTAGTCCTTTAATTGAACAATTTAGAACTAACATTCTGATCACCTCCTTTTTGATTAACTGCTGGGCCTAAATTAGTCTAGACTAAATAAAAATGTGAACTACAACCTAGTGCCAAAACATTCATATTGGTTACTAGCTTGTATTGAAAACTGCTGGAATAACATCTGTCCCTCAGTAAACTGAAATTGAAAAGTGGATTTCAGTAACAGAGGAGCACATGAATAAGAGGGGAAACTGCAGATAAGATCTGACATTACAAATATCACAAGGTAGAGATATGATGGGATCAAGCAAAAAATTATCATTTAGCATTTTGGATGTCTAAAGTATAATCTAAACGTGAGGAAACTGATACAGAGAAAATAAAAAGAACATTGATAAAGCTCTCCAGCACATAACTAAATAAAGCGGGGATTAACCCATGTTTAAAATTTTAAGGAAAAGTTTATAGGAAAATTAAGAATGTAACATGTCCAGAGGATGGCAAAACCTGCAATGTGACAGGAAGGAAAAAAATGAAGTAAAGAAAGCGAGGGTGTGAAGGAGAAGGAGTAAGACAAGCAAACGCTGCATAAGTTTTGAAAATAGAGCGAAGAGAATGACAGAATGGGGAAAGAGGGAGACAAAAGAGAATGGGTGCATTCTGTGAGTTCCACTAACCTTAATATTTGGTATCTCCTGCTCGCTTACTCCAACAAAAGTAAAGCAGGAATAACAATAAAACATTCTTGAGCTACTGCATTTGGAACACTTTGACCTTCCAGCCTGCTGGGCTCTCTCCAGTACTTCATGGGATGCCAGCTTTAGATTTTGTAGGGGAAGCTCATGCTGATCCTTAGTGGTTTCATCATTCTTCACTTTTGATGGGCTGTGACAGATGGAAAGTTGCAAACTGCTGGGTGTCTGTGTCTGTAGGCCTTTGGATTGGGTTATTGTGCTGTCAGAGTTTGAAGACATCGCACTGGGCAATATTATTTCCAAGACACTACTTGAAAGAAAAAAAGAGAAAAAAAAATCTATCACTGTTAGCTACACCTTGTGAACAAGCTGTATATGAAATCTAAAATTTTTGGAATGCAATAAGCTAAACAACAAATTCCAGGACATGCCTTAAAATTTGCAGGCTGCAAGTTCTATTGCTTCTCCTAGGTGACAAGACAGCAAATCACTTAAACCTGCAATACGACGTCTATACCCGTTCTCTTAAGATGTATAAAGTTGACATGATAATTACTAAGAAAAGAGAAAAACAAAAACTTACAACAGAAGTTCAAACAAAATAAAATCTGTTAAGTGATGCTCAAGTAAATTGTCCTGGATGGTATGTACTGTTAAAGGCATTACACATACCTATCGTAAAAGGTAAATATTAAAATAAAAAAGTTAAAATATGTTAAAAATACAGTATATTTTAAATAGAATTTAATTGATGATGCCCATTTACTGTACATTGATCAAATATATTATTTACTGTGTACAGTGTGACCTGGCTGGGTGACAGATCCAGCATCCTCAATTTGAATCTTCTGTGTCATTACTGTCTGTGTTCATTTCTGGCTAAATCTGCCCGAGTGGGCCCTGTAATGTCCTTGTGCCTGATGCTGCTTGGATAAGTGCTTCTCCCTCACAACCCTTCACTAAATTAAATGGGCTTGAAAATGCTATATAAATCAAACCTTTTGTGGAATTTAATCTACTTGAAAGGAATGACTAACAGTGGGTACGGAAAGTATTCACACCCCCTTCAATTTTTCACTCTTTGTTATATTGCAGCCATTTGCTAAAATCATTTAAATTATTTTTTTCCCTCATTAATGTACACACAGCACCCCATATTGACAGACAAAAAAAATAATTTTTGAAATTGTTGCAGATTTATTAAAAAGGAAAAACTGAAATATCACATGGTCCTAAGTATTCAGACCCTTTGCTCAGTATTTAGTAGAAGCACCCTTTTGAGCTAATACAGCCATGAGTCTTCTTGGGAAAGATGCAACAAGTTTTTCACACCTGGATTTGGGAATCCTCTGCCATTCCTCCTTGCAGATCCTCTCCAGTTCTGTCAGGTTGGATGGTAAACATTGGTGGACGGCCATTTTTAGGTCTCTCCAGAGATGCTCAATTGGGTTTAAGTCGGGGCTCTGGCTGGGCCATTCAAGAACAGTTCCAGAGTTGTTGTGAAGCCACTCCTTCTTTATTTTAGCTGTGTGCTTAGGGTCATTGTCTTGTTGGAAGGTAAACCTTCGGCCCAGTCTGAGGTCCTTAGCACTCTGGAGAAGGTTTTTGTCCAGGATATCCCTGTACTTGGCCGCATTCATCTTTCCCTCGATTGCAACCAGTCGTCCTGTCCCTGCAGCTGAAAAACACCCCCACAGCATGATGCTGCCACCGCCATGCTTCACTGTGGGGACTGTATTGGACAAGTGATGAGCAGTGCCTGGTTGTCTCCACACATACCGCTTAGAATTCAGGCCAAAAAGTTCTATCTTGGTCTCATCAGACAAGAGAATCTTATTTCTCACCATCTCAGAGTCCTTCAGGTGTCTTTTAGCAAACTCCATGCGGGCAGTCGTGCGTCTTGCACTGAGGAGAGGCTTCCGACAGGCCACTCTGCCATAAAGCCCTGACTGGTGGAGGGCTGCAGTGATGGTTGACTTTCTACAACTTTCTCCTATCTCCTGACTGCATCTCTGGAGCTCAGCCAAAGTGATCTTTGGGTTCTTCTTTACCTCTCTCACCAAGGCTCCTCTGCCCCGGTAGCTCAGCTTGGCGGGACGGCCAGCTCTAGGAAGGGTTCTGGTTGTCCCAAACGTCTTCCATTTAAGGATTATGGAGGCCACTGTGCTCTTGGGAACCTTAAGTGCAGCAGAAATTTTTTTGTAACCTTGGCCAGATCTGTGCCTTGCCACAATTCTGTCTCTGAGCTCTTCAGGCAGTTCCTTTAACCTCATGATTCTCATTTGCTCTGACATGCATTGTGAGCTGTAAGGTCTTATATAGACAGGTGTGTGGCTTTCCTAATCAAGTCCAATCAGTAGAATCAAACACAGCTGGACTCAAATGAAGGTGATCTCAAGGATGATCAGAAGAAATGGAAAGCACCGGAGTTAAATATATGAGTGTCACAGCAAAGGGTCTGAATACTTAGGACCATGTGATATCTCAGTTTTTCTTTTTTAATAAATCTGCAACAATTTCAAAAATTCTTTTTTTTGTCTGTCAATATGGGGTGCTGTGTGTACATTGATGAGGAAAAAAATTAATTGAAATGATTTTAGCAAATGGCTGCAATATAACAAAGAGTGAAAAATTGAAGGGGGTCTGAATACTTTCCATACCCACTGTAATATTGGACATATTAACTGATAAAATTAACTGGGACATACACATTATTTAAAGGAATACTTCACCCAAAAATGGATTTTTTGTATTTGTTACTTACCCTCTGTTGTTGGAACTGATGGCGGAGAAAAAAAAAATTAAACTCATATTTTCATGGAGAACAGAGATAATAAAATTTCTGGCATAAGTGAAGGGGTTGGGAGAGGGGTAGGTCTTTAATTCAAAATCTCAAATTCACTTTCACGCACTCCTCTTATTTTAAAAAATATTTATTTAGAAATATTTTAGCAAAATAGAAATGTGTTTTGGACATTGTGAATGGAAATCTAACATACGGATTATGCAACACAAATACATTTTTTCACAGAAATTTTGCCCCTACTACCCAATCTGCCATACTACTAAAAGACCTAACATTGTCCTGCAGAGGCATTTAAAATATTACTTAAATGAAAAATAAATCAAGCACTTTAAGCACTGATCAGTCTGAAGACTCACACAAATGCCCTATGTACTCCTTGGGCCCAGCTGCAGCTCCTAAGATGTGTGTTTGCTCGTTGCGTTGAGCAGGCTGCTTTTAAAAGCTCATACATACATCATCATTTATCTCTTATCGAGTGTCACTTCTCTGAAAGAACAAAATGATCTTAACAAATAATAGGAAGGCTAATTTTGAAATAAGCTTCATAGGCAACTTTTGCTAATATAAGCTATAGAGACCGAAGAGTCTTAACAATGCTGCTGCATTATTTGTTATAAGTCAATTTATAAGGTAAGGCAATAGATATAAATATGCAGACATGAGTTAAAAACAGGTATGCACTAATACGGGCTTAAATAAAAGTCAAGAGCACTGCATGGTTAGAAAAATAATTTAACACTTAGTACTCATTCTTCAAGTTTTTAACACCCCAGAACTTCATCAGCCCCCTACAGTCCATAGATCTTAGAAACCACAGCCAATCTGCCCAAATGACTACCACCTTGTTGAACTAACACCTGTAGTAAAGAAGTGTTTTGAGAGGCGAGTCAAAACTACATACAGTGGTGAGAAAAACTATTTGCCCCCTTCCTGATTTCTTATTCTTTTGCACGTTTGTCACACAAAATGTTTCTGATCATCAAACACATTTAACCAATAGTCAAATATAACACAAGTAAACACAAAATGCAGTTTTTAAATGATGGTTTTTATTATTTAGGGAGAAAAAATCCAAACCTACATGGCCCTGTGTGAAAAAGTAATTGCCCCCTTGTTCAAAAATAACCTAACTGTGGTGTATCACACCTGAGTTCAATTTCCGTAGCCACCCCCAGGCCTGATTACTGCCACACCTGTTTCAATCAAGAAATCACTTAAATAGGAGCTGCCTGACACAGAGAAGTAGACCAAAAGCACCTCAAAAGCTAGACATCATGCCAAGATCCAAAGAAATTCAGGAACAAATGAGAACAGAAGTAATTGAGATCTATCAGTCTGGTAAAGGTTATAAAGCCATTTCTAAAGCTTTGGGACTCCAGCGAACCACAGCGAGAGCCATTATCCACAAATGTCAAAAACATGGAACAGTGGTGAACCTTCCCAGGAGTGGCCGGCCGACCAAAATTACCCTATGAGCGCAGAGACGACTCATCCGAGAGGTCACAAAAGACCCCAAGACAACGTCTAAAGAACTGCAGGCCTCACTTGCCTCAATTAAGGTCAGTGTTCACGACTCCACCATAAGAAAGAGACTGGGCAAAAATGGCCTGCATGGCACTTTTCCAAGACGCAAACCACTGTTAAGCAAAAAGAACATTAGGGCTCGTCTCAATTTTGCTAAGAAACATCTCAATGATTGCCAAGACTTTTGGGAAAATACCTTGTGGACTGATGAGACAAAAGTTGAACTTTTTGGAAGGCAAATGTCCTGTTACATCTGGCGTAAAAGGAACACAGCATTTCAGAAAAAGAACATCATGCCAACAGTAAAATATGGTGGTGGTAGTGTGATGGTCTGGGGTTGTTTTGCTGCTTCAGGACCTGGAAGGCTTGCTGTGATAGATGGAACCATGAATTCTACTGTCCGTCAAAAAACCCTGAAGGAGAATGTCCGGCCATCTGTTCGTCAACTCAAGCTGAAGCGATCTTGCGTGTTGCAACAGGACAATGACCCAAAACACACCAGCAAATCCACCTCTGAATGGCTGAAGAAAAACAAAATGAAGACTTTGGAGTGGCCTAGTCAAAGTCCTGACCTGAATCCAATTGAGATGCTATGGCATGACCTTAAAAAGGCGGTTCATGCTAGAAAACCTTCAAATAAAGCTGAATTACAACAATCCTGCAAAGATGAGTGGGCCAAAATTTCCTCCATAGTGCTGTAAAAGCCTCATTGCAAGTTATCGCAAATGCTTGATTGCAGTTATTGCTGCTAAGGGTGGCCCAACCAGTTATTAGGTTCAGGGGGCAATTACTTTTTCACACAGGGCCATGTAGGTTTGGATTTTTTTTTTCTCCCTAAATAATAAAAACCATCATTTAAAAACTGCATTTTGTGTTTACTTGTCTTATATTTGACTAATGGTTAAATGTGTTTGATGATCAGAAGCATTTGGTGTGACAAACATGCAAAAGAATAAGAAATCAGGAAGGGGGCAAATAGTTTTCCACACCACTGTATGCTCTTCACTGCCAAAGTAACTACATCCATTAAAGTATGTACATCACTCCAGGAGATCCACAGATGTTGCTGTCACCTTGATTCTGCATACTCTACTGGCCCACCTGGCCAAAAGGAGACAGAATTGTGTGTGAATATAATTTACAGATTATAGTTCAGCACTTAACACAATAAAAATGAAAAATAAGTATTAAGGTTATATTTGTTATATTTTTGTCCTCGCAGACCTTAGGCCATTTTGGACCATTTTTTGCAGCCTTATAATAAATAGTAATCAGGTGTCTTCAGCAAAAATGACCCAAAAGACTTGAAATTTTGTCACACCACATCAAGAGCTCCCCTTAAGCAATATGAGGGATCAAAGATACTCCTTTCCTTAAAACTTGGGAAAAAACAAATGGGGATAGACAACATAGGTATGTGGAGGGTCACTTTTTGCCATTACGAGGGTGCTGATCACAAAAGCATTAATATTTTTGATATTGGATTTTTTAGTGGTGGTCTCAGTCCTGTAAGTGCTGCTCCTAGAAGGTTAAAAATGACAGATTTCATCCATAAGTACATGAGGTATTCTTTTAGACTATTTTAGAGCCAGAGATTACAAATGTGATGTTATTTTTAGGGATCTACTCCTCTATCGACCTCTAACCAAGGGTGACCAATTTCTATTCCAATCAAGAATATTTAGACTTTTAAATGTGAGCACACCTTGTAATTTTAAAATATTTGACACAACTATTCTTGTTTATTATGTACTTCTACCTCATGAAGTTCCACATTACATTTCTTATGAACAGCGTAAATTAAGGTGGCTTTGACAAATTCAGACTTTTATATTAATGCACACTATTGCTGTCATTGAAAATACTGATTTTTGTTTAAATGTACTGAGTCATATTTTACTGTCTTTTATATTCTTTTTCTAATGCAGTCTTGAAGTTTAGCAACTAAGCATCTCTACACATTGTAGGGCCTGTCTAATTGTACTTGGCAAAACTTGATTTAGATTTTTTTGTTGGGTTGTTACAGTGTGATATACTAAAAGCCTGTGCATATTAATTTTTTTCACCCCAATATAAACATATAAACTTTTTTTAATTTAGTGGATATATTGATCTTTTCTAATTACTGCGCTTGCTTCTACTTCTTTTGCACCCTTTTGAATATGTGGATACGAACATATGGGCGCTATACAAATAAAATGCATTGATGTTCTTATTACATAAGCACTGCGACAAACTAAGCTCTACCTTTAGGAGGCAATTAAAGCCTTCTAGAAACTTGACAAATTAAATACATAACCGGTGTTCTCACCCTAACAAACTGTCACTGTTGCAGCAATTTTCTGCAAAGTTCAGTTCATCTTACTTCGTTAAACAGAACACTCATTGTTCTCACTGATATCGGTTCGCGGGTCTAAGGAGGGTTAGCTCGTTAGCACGATGAGGCATCCTACGTTCCGATAAACGGAAACCGCGTTTGGCGACGAATTGACAGGTGAGCTTTAAATTTAAAGATCCTCATAAAATCCCGCGTGAAGAATACAAAAAGAAACAAAGCAGCTGAAAACATTGCCACAAAAAAATCAACATTACTTTGAACATACCGCTTAGGTTCCCAGTGTGAATGTTCAGTACCGCTGTAGTTTAACAGAGCATCTTTGCAAAAAAGATTTTTTTTTTAACACATTTCTTAAACGCACCAACAAAACAACCTCATCCCGGAACTGCTTCCCGTCGGACAATAATTATGTTGCTCAGCAAACCGGAAAACGTGGAGCATTAGCGTCGTTGCTTGGTAACGGCCATACGCTTCACAAAAACTTGTCTTTCTCTTCCAGCTGTTGTAAATCGCTACGCTGGGACATTTACGTGGCTTCGTTGCATGCGACACAGAAGTCGCACTAAAGGTGGTGTTTTTATATTAATATAATGTAAAACACTCCTGTCATCGAACATATTTATTTTTATTGATAATTATTGAATCTTTATAGTTTTAAGTTTATATATTTGTTTACTTCTGTTTTATATATGTACTTTTTTACTTAGTACTTCAAGAATGGAGTTACAGTTTAATGTTAGTGATGGGACCATAAATTGAAGAAAATACAGTACTTATATGTGTGTCTGTATATAAAGTGATATAAAAACTCTTTTTGGATAAAGTGATAGAGAAACCAGTATAAATTCTACAACATGTTCTTATAAACTTGAAAACATTACAATATTTCACCGACTTGCAAGGTGGCATTGTGATGCAGTGGCTGGATCTGCCATTTTGGGCTCAAATCTAGATAGACAGAACTTCATTTGCTTCCAGTGAGAAATTTGTTTTTACAGAGGCATATTAAATAGACGATTAAACAAATACATAAATAGATAAGTTACACACACACACACTATGGTCTGAACACACGCTAGAAAGACAATAAAGAAAGGAAATTTCTGACTTGGCAGTTACAGTCCCAGACAGGTGCTATACATGTACATTGCTGTTGCTATAAAGAAGCCCCCCAAGTGTTTCTTGACACACTTCTGCAAATTAATATGTTGATTGAAAGACCTCAGTGTTAAGAGTGTTAAGAGTGTCACAGTGACAATGTGCAGCACTAATCATAATGGGACTCAGTTTTATTTTTAAAACATAAACAAACACTCGATGGTGTTAAAACAGAACAGAGCAGTTACCACCAAATAACGTGAGCTGCCTAATTAGAGATGTTACCTTTTTCTCTCTGATTGCTTGGTCATGTAGTGATGCTGGATGGTCGTGCTTTTATGGCTCAGGAACCAGAAGGGGTGGAGTCAGTTACCCTCACTAGGCGGTTTCTCTGTACTGTGGAGGAAAAGGAAGACAAGACTGTTAGCAGCAGTGCCCCCTCTTGGTGTAGGGTGGGACTACATACCTGGGAGGAACCCGGAGGGAGGGTGACACTCTTTAAAATGAACTTTTGTTATATGAAATTTGTACATTATGCAGATAAAGCAACGTGACGAGCAGAATAGGCCTGAAAGGAAGAAAGAAGCAGATTCCTTTTAGTTTTTAAAAATGCAAGAACCACCACAAACTTTTGAAGAGTTTCTACATTATGAGAAAAAGGTAAGTGCCAAATGTATTTCATTTTTTAGAATGTTTCCTCATTGGCTGGCAACGTATCCCAAAAGGAACTTTAGTTTGCTCTTTACAGTATGTAAATAAACAGCCTAGTTATATGTGTATGATTGGAAAGAAAAGAATGTTCTGCTATACATGTAATTCTCAAAAGAGAGAAGTAAAATAAACTTGAGAGGCTAAATTAGAGGAGTCAGGGACTCCGTGGTAAGCAGAACAGTCACCACTACTACAACAAAGGACATGAGAGGCAAGTATTAAGGTGTGAGAGCATAAAGATGGCAATCAGAACATTCACCATTCTCCAAAGAAAGGGCAAAACCACCGTTCACTTGAGCTTAGCAGAGCTGACAGAGATTACTTTATTCCCGTCTGTTAATGCAAGCTGCGTAAGGCTCTCTGTTCCCCCCAATTCCTACCTTGGTAGAGCAATGAAGACTCTCCATTTGGTGTGTGTTCCTGGCAAGATGTATACAGTTTAAGACTGGATGAGCTATCCTAGCAGGACTGGGAACAAGATAAGAACCAGCCCTGGAAGGGGCACCAGTCTACTGAAAGTCTACGCACAACCCAGCCACATTTAGAATGGCCTGATGTTGCATGTCTTAGTTATGTGGGAAGAAAACTGGAATACCTGGAGTAGAGCTCATTCGGACGCAGGTAGAAAGTTCATACTCCTCTTAGACAGTCATAGCATTTAAATACAGGAGATGCTGAATCTGTGAAGAAGAAGCACTAACCCCCTGGGCAACCCAAGTATCAGACAAATTATGAGAACACTGCAATATATATATATATATTTTTTTTTGCAAATGTCACTAATTCGTAAATACAAATTTGCTTTCAGGAGACATGGCCTTTGGTCATTGAAGAAAGTCTGGAGGTTGCAGAAGATCTAGCTGTTTGCAGCTCATGTGATGCAGTTGCAGGACAGCTACGTAGGAACGCACCTTTTGATGAGGCTACCATCACTTCTATAGAACAAAGGGTGATAGAGCTGTCTTCAAAGGTACATGTCCTTGCTTCTAACACCATCATCTGCGCTTCGAAAGCTGAGAAAAAAGGTTAGACTTTGTATCTTTAATTATTTGAATTCAATATCTAATATTAGTCTCTTTGATGGCTCAGGAACAAAGGGATTTTGACTACATACATATAGTAGAGGGACGGCACAGTGATGTAGTGGTTCTGCTGCTGCCTTACATAAAGTAAACCAGATTTCATGTTAATGGTTCTCCCTGTGTCCATGACGGTTTCTGTCAGCAGTCCAAAGACATGCAGGTTAGGTGGGTTGACAATACTAAACTGGCCTTAGTGTGCTTGTCGGTGTGTGTCTTTGTGTTCAACACCTGCGATGGGTTGTTGCCCTGCCCAGGGATTTTTCCTTACCTTGTGCTTGATGCTTGCTGGGATAAACTCCAGCTTCCCCGCGGCCCTGGATGGATGGAAGGACATAAAGCAGATCTGGAAGTGCATCAGCAGATAGCAATAAGGCGATGACAGTTTGGGAGTGAAATTTGATTGACTCAACATATACCATCATTCCGGTAAAATCAAAAGTCTTCCATCAGGACCAGAAAATAATGTATTTATAGTGAGCGACAAGGACATTTTTTCCCCAGAGGTAAAGGAAAAAGAGCAAGGCATATCAATGTAAAGTATAATGATATACATGTCCTCAAATTTAATAGGGGCTGTAAGGTGGCCTGTTCCATTATGCATGACTCCCCAGTTATAGTGTCTTCAGAAAGTTTTCATACCCTTTCACTATTTTCAATTTTTGTTACGTTGCGGCCTCGCGCTAACATTTTTTAAATTCATTTTTTTCGCCATCAACCAACACTCAATACCCCAGAATGATAAAGCAAAAACAGGATTTTAGAAAGTTTTGCAAATGTATTTAAATAAAAAATACAAAAAACAGACCCTGTAATCAGTACTTAGTTGAAGTCCCTTTAGCAGTGATTCCAGTTTGAAGTCTTCTGACCTGACAAGCTTCCAACACCCAGATTTGGGGATTTTCAGCCATTCTTCCCAGCAGCTCCTTTCAAACTCTGTCAGGTGTGGACAGAGACCATCAGTGGACAGTTCAATTCACGTCTTTCAAGAGTTGTTTCGGTTGGGTTCAAGTCTAAGCTCTGCCTGGGCAATTCAAGAACAATCCCACAGTTGACCCCAAGCCACTACTTTGTTGCCATTGCTTTGGGTCATTGTCCTGTTGAAAGGTGACCTTCTGCCCAGTCTGAGGTCTAGAGCACTCTGGAGCAGATTGTCATTACAGATATCTCGGTCCATTGCTCCATTCAGCTTTCCCTCCACCCTGCCTAATCTCCCAGACCCTACCACTGAAAAACAACCCCACAGCATGATGCTGCGACCATGATGCTTCACTGATGGAATGTTATTGCATGGGTGATACCTGGTGCCTGGTTTCCCTCAGACATGACTCTAATGTTGATTTCATTAGACCACAGAATATTGTTTCTCACAGTCAGAAAGTCCTTCTGGTGCCTTTCTGCAAACTCCAAGGTGACTTCCGTGTGTCACTTACTGAGGAGAGGCTTCTGCCTGGCTATTGTGTCATAAAGCCCACATCAGTGAAGTGTTGTAGTGATGGTTGTCCTTCTGGAGTTTTCTCCCATCTCCATGCAGGTTCTCTGGAGCTCTGCCAGAGTGAGCATAAAGTTCTTGGTCACCTCTCTTACTGTTGCATTTCTCATACCATTGTTCAGTTTGGCTGGGTAGCCAGCTCCTAGAAAGATTTGTGGTTGTTCCAAATTTCTAACATATAATAATTATGAAGGCAGCTGGGCTCTTGGGAACCTTCTACACTGCAAGGATTTTTCTGTAGCCCTCCCCACATCTTTGTCTCAACAAAATCCTGTGTCTAAGGTCTGCAGGAACTTACTTCAACCAGATTGATTGGTTTTTACTCTGATACAGACTGTCAGCAGTTGGACCTTCTATAGATAGGTGTGTGCCTCTTCATCAAGTCCAATCAACTGAATAAACTGCAGGTGGACTACAAACAAATTGAAGCAACATCTCAATGATTATCAATAGAGAAGGATGCACCTAAGCCCTATTTCAAGTGACATAGTAAAGGGTCTGAATACTTTTGTCAATGTGATATTTCAGTTTTTTATTTTTAATAAATTTGTAAAAAATTAATTTAAAAAATTTTGGTATAAGGTTACAACATAACAAAGTGAAAAAGAATGAAGGAGTCAGAATACTTTCTGAATCCACTGCATACATCATGTTTAAATGGCTACCAGGGAATTGCATGATCCTTTAAGCCCAGTCTTAGGCCTGCTGGAGTACATGGGGTGGGAATTCCAGGAAAATGGCCCAAATAGTTTCAGAAGGCATTCCTCTCATCGGGAAAATGGTCCCTTTGTGGGGCTTAAAAATCTCTATCTGGCCTAGTGAACTTTGAGTCAAGGGTGAGTTGGACAAAGCTGCTTTGGGGGACGGGGAGAGCTATAATTTTTTTTTTACAAAACAGGAGCAGCTAATAAAAAATAAGAAAAAAAGAGGAATAAGAAATAAAACAGAGAGTGCTTGTGTTATCCTCAACGGGGAAGCAGACCAGCCATACCACCGTTTTGTTCCAATGTGTTAATCTCTCCCTTATGTTCTATATTTATTATTAAAGAAAAAAACCCTGGTTTATATACTGTGGCTTCCTTAGGATTATTCTGGATTTGAGGAAGACTAGCTGTTACAAACATACATTCTCAAACCAATTAATCCAATTCAGAGTCACAAGGGACTTTCCCAGCAGCACTCAACGCAAGGCAGGAAACAGCCCAGGACAGGGTGCCAAACCATTATAGAGCACATGCATGAACAACCCAAAACTCATAGAGGGACAGTCCTTGTCATTACAATTGACTGGAATTGTAATTGCAGTTTTAGATGTTGTAATATTTCAAATAAGACAAATCTCTCTATTATAAAAAAAAAAATCTTGGAAGGCTTAGAAGGATATGTGATTTTCTTGGAGACACTAACGTTCTGCGAGACAAGGCAGTGAGACAAAAGGACAGCTGCTGCACAGGCTTTAAAATGATCGACAAACAGCGCAACAAGTAGAACACCCAACTCGGCAGCAGTAAGACAGCGGCTAAGCTGACCGCATCTCCTTAGCGTGCATTCAGCCCCCGCTTCACAACGCGAGCAGCAGAGATGTGATGTGGCTGGTGCGTGGCACGCCCTGGGGAGGGGGGTGGTCGAACGAGCGAAGCGAGCAGGGGGCACAGCCCCCTAGTTTTAATTAAAAGATTCAAATAAATATTGCCGTAGGGAGGCAAGGTGGCTCAGTGGTTAGTACTGCTGCCTCAGAGATCCAGCATGCTTGGTTTGACTCCTGTGCTTGGCTATTGTCTATGTGGTGTTTGTGTGAGCTTTTCTCCAAGTTCTTCATTTTTCCTCACACGTTATGTTAAATGGAGACTTAAAATTGGACTACAGTGAGTGTATACATGAGTGGATTGTCTGATGGACTGGCTCCCTGCCTATCCAGAGCTATTTTTTGCTTTGCACCCCAGTGCTGCCAGGATGGGTCATTGCCAGCAGACCTGCAACCACAAATTGTATTAAGCGGGTTTGAGAATTTTATGTTATGTAGTTTTCAGTTGTACACTGCTAAGTATCTAAACAATGAATACACAACGGGAAGTCTGACAGAACTCGACACTATCAACCTCCATTCTTCAGAGGCCATCCATGAGGCTAACAGAATGTTAGGTTATCTGGCGCCCTGATGTGTGGAGTACAAGTCCATAGAAATTATATTATTATTTATATCACACTGCTTAGACCTCATTTGGAGTACTGTGTACAGTTTTGGTGTCCAGACTACAAAAATGACATGGCAGCACTGCAAAAAGTGCAGAGGAGAGCAACTAGGCTGATTCGGGGCTACAGGGGATGAGTTATGGGGAAAGATTAAAAGAACTGAGCCTTAAGATGAAGTGGTGACATGACTGAAGTGTTTCAAATTATGAAGGAATTAGTCCAGTGGATCAATAGTGTTATTTTAAAATGAGTTCATTAAGAACACGGGGACACAGTTGGAAACTTGTCAAAAGTAAATTTTACACAAAAATAAAGATGTTTGTCTTCACACAGAGAACCACAGACGCACAAAATACAAGACCAAGTATTGTGGTAGACAGTAGGACTTCAGGGACTTTCAAAACTAATCCTGATATATTTTGGAAGAATTAAGTGGATAGGACTGACAAGCTTTGTTGAGCTGAATGGCCCATTTTTGTATAAATTGTTTAAATGTGCTAAAATAAACCCAAAAATGATATCTAATTTGCATCTAATCTCAGAGTTTGCTTGTGTTTTTGTTTTTTCTTCTAGGTTTCCCGAAAGAAAAAGCATGCTCAAATGTGGCAACAATTTCCAAAACAAATCTTAAAATTTGAAAGTTTGACTCAAAAGAACAAAATCAGTGCTTCAGTCAGTAATGAGCATGCAGCTTTTACAGGGTGAAGGAGGAAATGTAAAATGTTATTAGCTGTCATTCACAGCGCCTATAAAAAGAATTCACCCCTTAGAACTTTTTACATTTGACTGTAATTCAAACTTTTTCTGACACTGATCAAGAGAAAAACACCCTTTAATGTCAAAGTGAAAACAGATCTCTGCAAAATGGTCTAAATTAAAGTATCAAGAAAGTGACTAGCTTTCCTTAATAAAAAGCCTGAGTCTCCACTGGTTAGGAACTCCTGGTTAATTTATGTGCCTTGGGGCTGCCTTGAGCAGAACTCCTCTTCAGTTCACAGCCAATAGTCACCTTGAGTCCTGCCATGTTTGGTCTTCTCTTGAATCAGACAAGGGTCAACTGACTTGAAGGGGTGGTCCATTCTCTTCTGGTGACCCTAAAATAATACTCCCACCAAAAAAAGATATACTTTTTATATGCAACCTACCCCATGTAGCTTGTGGTAGTGCAGAGAAATATATATTTTTTTAACTCTTGGCTTGCCTGTCAGGAAGACAAGGTGCTGAGGTATGGCTGGTCTTACTTTTAAATGGCTGAAATGCATATGTGTGGGCAATTGCAAGATGTGCATTAATACTCTACAACTGTCTTGGGTTGAAAAATGGATATATTTGGTAAGTGTTTAAGTTTTTCCTCCATACCTCATAGATTAAAATGTAAAAGCACCAGTCTGGGCAAGATACAGTATATACAGTATATATATATATATTTTAATTTATATAAAGTGATTAAACTTTAGAACACTATCTTGTGGGGCAAATGCTTACATAGCATGTTTGTGAAGAAATAAATCTTTGACTTGAAAAATACTGAATTTGTCCTTTGAGAGATTCCTTTTCTATGGGCCTGTTAGACCAAGAAGCTGGCCACAAGAGTGGGGATTAAGCCTGGGAAGGCTAAAGGCCCGCTGGCTAGTAAAGTACGTGTTTGTAGTGCCTCAGTCCTTTGCAGTACTGGATCCAGCTTCAGCTTAAACTCTTACACTATTAGATAAAATCATTGTAACTAGCAAGGTTTTAAGTCTCAATGGTCCTAATATTTATTAAATGTCATGTTTTTATATGCATCCATCCATTTATTTAACAATCCATCTTAATAAAAGCTTTAAGTGTCTGTCTGACTGCTATGTCTCTGTCATTCCAATAGATGGCACATCACAAACATTTGTACTGTTTTTACGAATCCCATGCCAAATGGCATATAACAGACATATGCATTGCATGGTGCACTTCAAAGGTTAACAATGAAGTCTATATTAATTACTTTGATGTCAACCCACCTTAGGCCAGGGATATACTTAACGCTACATGACGCATGAGCTTGAGGACGCTACTGCTACTCAAGCAGTGAACTGTATATACTTGTGCACATACTTTTAAGTACATCTGAAGAATTCTACCAGGTGTCAGTTCGAGAAATCATCGAAGAACTCAGATTGATCCTGTTGGAGCTGCAAGCTTGCCATTGCATGTTGAGAATAAACAATGATGCTGACATCACATACCAAAAGTTGAACACACATGCCACCCATATTTTTGCTGGTACTGCAACTTGCACACGCATCGTGTTAATTTCTGAGGACGTGCTTAAAGGGCGTGTGGGAATGCGCGGCAGCCATGATGCATGCATGTACATGTTCTGAGCATGAAGTACAAACCAGCCCTTAGACAGGTAGCATAACTAGTATTTTAGTAAAAACACATGTGTTTGGGACATTGTAAGCACACAACTGGATGAGCTGACATGTTATGTGGCACAAGGAATTTGCAATTTTTTTCCATGGATGTTTTTTTACATTGTTTGCTGTTGGCAAGTGCTGGTTGCCGTAGGTACTTATTCTATCAGAAACTTTGTTACTTTGACAACAACTTGTAATCTCATGTTTTCACAGAGAATCAAACTGCATGGGGTAACATATATAAAAAATATATAATTGAGTGTTGTATTCCTTTAAGTGTATCTTGCATTAAATAGTAATCGTTTTATTAATTTATTACATGTCTAAATTTTCTGTTTTATTTCAATGTCTTTTTTTTCTTTCTAGCTTAAACAGAGCTTTTTTTCCAAGCTTGTTTCTGTTAAACTTTGTAAAAAACTTTTAAAGTACAAGTCTTTCTTATTTATTATATGTACTGTATCTGTGTGCAAGTGTGACAAACACAGTCCAACGTGTTGCATAAAGGCATGCTCAAAAGTGTTGTGAAAACATGGAAAATGTGATGGTCCATTGACTGTTGAACAATGAATTCTAGCACATTTTCTCCGTATGTGCTGGAGTAAAGTCATGGCACTTATCAACCTGCAGGCGAACCTGCCAAAAAGGTTCATGCCCTCACTTTGGGGATAATTTGTAAGAGAGATGTTATTAGCAGCAACATGGTGAAGCAGTGATTGGTGCTGCCTTGCCTCATAGAACAAGGGCGTTAGTGTCAAATATGGCACTGGGTTATCATTGGAGTTCACCTTGTATCACAGTGGGCTTTTCTTCAATATTCTTCCCACAGGTTAATTGGTGACTCTACATTTACCTATGATGCACTGGCATCCTTCTCAAGGGATGGTCTCTGCCTTTGCCTGTTCTGCTGGAAAAGATTCTGGCCCCCACAACCCTGAATTGTGGGTGTAAAATTGTGTCATTATCTGAGGTTTTAACACTTTGGGTTCTTCAAATTAAAACTACCAAACTACTTGGTAACCCTATTAGACAATTTGACTATATACTGTATTATCTCTATATATAATCTTCATTTGGATCTTGATCTTTGTTTGTCCACGAATGAATTAGAAGAAGAAGCACTAGATGGCAGTAGAGAGAAAGCTAAAACATAGGCATTGCATTAAGAATTTCCTCCAGGCTTATACTACTGAAGACTGTAGTACTCCAGTCACACCTCAAAACACAGACATTCAAACTAAACAAATTGTTGTGCTTTAAGTTAACTAAAGAGATCTTCATTTAGATCTTGATCTTTGTCCGCCAATTCCACGCATGCGTAGACCACCTTCCAGTTTAGTACGTTGTTGTTACTCACGGATGTCAACAATGTGCCGGAATAACGAAAGGGGTGGTGGACAGTGTTACGCTGGTTAGCTCCTGAGGCCTGGTTAGAGAATGAGATTGCCGAAGATAAAAGGTACGTGCCTACTTAACATATGAATGAAAGAAAGACAGTGGGTAAAATGAATGACAACGTAACAGCACGTTTGGGAAATTAATTATTGTTACGTTGTAGCCGGCGAGTGCTGCGTGTCTCACAGTTGTACTGTGGCTTGCTCACATGTCAGTGAAGTGATCCCTAATGATGCTTTAAAGAGCCTGGATACCTACAGTATGTGTCCCCCTTTTATAACCATTGCTCCGTGTATATTGCCTTACTCTTTGGATTGCCACAAAGCAACCTGCGAGATTGGAGAAAGGTTGAGAAGACATCGTAAGAGGAAACAACAGCGTCGTGAAAATGAGACGGACTGCGAACGGACAGAAGCAGAAATGCTTCTACACCACCACATAATTACGATTCGGACAGTGATTCCAAGTAGGCCGTTCCTATTGAATCAATGTCTAAGGGTTTTCTTTTGTAATTTTGTTTCATAACAACAAAAATCATAATGCTGTGCGACGAAGGGCCTAGTTCACAGCTGGCAGTCACGTTTAAACAGGGAGCCCTTCACAGACAACTTTAACACGCGCAACGTAGTTGGGCGCACATGGCTAGTAGAATATATAAATGCTATAGTTTCTGTACAGAATCATGGAGGCGACTGAAAAAGTTTAAAATAAAGACAGGTCTACCAGTTAACAACAATGTGATGTCTCACTGCCAAGGTCAACTTCTTTTCCCCGTTTGCCCTTAGAATGAAAAGGGGCTAGCTGCAGACCTCTAGAGCCCTGTGATTCAGTCGCTCTATTGAACACCCAATTGGACTGCACATTTATGTCCCATGATTTACACAATGGAAACTCTAAGAAGGTTCTGGCTGCTGCCTGCAGCACTACACAACAGTTTGCGATTCGAGAGATAGTCCTACTACACAACACACCCAGAGTCCTCATTAATCACAAGTAAGATAGCCCTTCAACAACCCTAATCTTAACAGTTATGTAAATGACATGTGAGGTACAGCTTGATATAGACACATTGAGAAAGATATAAATGACTGGCAGTATCAGGTGACATCATTGATGTATAATGCAAACCCCATTAGATATGTGGAATCTGATTGGCTCCTCAGCAGAGTGGATATTTTGAGTTCTGCAGTGCAATTCTATTCCTCGGAATAGAGGATGATGCCCAAGTGGACCCATGACATCATTTCCACCCTGCAATCCAAAGACCTGTCCCTTCTGGTTGCCTCGATATTTATTTAATAATTGCCATTACAAAAAAGTCAGGGGTCAGTAGTGAAGCAGATTCAGAAGCTTTTCCTACACATTGGACCTGGGGGTCTTTGGACATTTTGTATTTTAATTTCATTTCTTTACAGTTCATGCTCTACAATTAAAAACGGGCCTCCATCCAGGAATCTTGGACTGACCGCGGCTTTCTGTTTTTAGAGTTATCAGCTGCAAAATCCCTTGGTCGCTACGGAGGGAAGCAGAATTACACAAATTGTGAGCAACACCATCTTGTGAGTTTACTGCTTTGACACAGCACCTTTGTTCATTTCACTCAGTACATCATCGGTAGTGCATTTTGATTTATAGATTCTTACACAGCCAGAGGTTTTAATTTGCTGGTAACATTGTTTAGTTTAAATGAGAAAGTGTGTCAAATTAATCGAGCGAATGATGCATTACAAAAACTGAACAAAATTTATCATTTACTATTTGTAGTCTATTTCATATTAATCTAGGCCACAATAATGTTTATTATTAGTTTAATAAAAAATAAAAAAAAACTGGACTATACTGCATAACATTTGAAACTTTATTTAATTTCAAACATAAGAGTACACTATGGATGCCAAAAGTGTCAGTTTTAAAGGCAATCTACTAAATATTTACCATTCTACTTTTTTGCTCTTTTCTGGAATTTCCTAGATTTGAATGAGTGTTAAGTTTATTTACTCTACAGAATATTACTTTCCTGTCATTAGCATGAGCCAAGTGGTGTCAGTGTGATCGAGAGCAGATTTTCATTGTGTTTTGTTAACTTCCAGTGATGCGAATGGTGCCGTACATTCTGTCTACAAGAAGGCACCTTTTGAAGAGTTCATGAATGGTGACCCAGCACACTAGGCAACATTTGTCTTCTCTGCTTGTCTGAATAGACCTCAGAACGGGTAACATTTCTGTCAGCAACAAGCAAAGACAAATTCTATAGAATCACTGTGGACATGTACTGCATAGCCAGCATAATAGCGCTAGCACAGTTAGAACCCCAGCGTGGTCGCAGTCTCTGTGGATTTTGTCATCATAATAATTGGCAAAGTAGGCATACCGTTACTAGAACAAACACAACTGATGTCTGAAAGCTTGACAAATTGTCTACATGTGACAAGAAATGAGCCTGGTCATTTTTATTTAAATCTAATATGCTAAATGACAGATACGGCACATCAAAAATTATTCCATGTACCTGCTTATTTCTTCTCATGTCAATGGCACAGATTTCACTGGAAGTAAAGCAATTTGTTTCACAAATTACTTTGTGAAGTGAAATAGTCTCACTGCAATTTCAGTTCACGCAAACCATTTCACTCATCTCTACTTTTGTGTAATTACATTCTGTTCATTTCAGTTTATTTTTATATAGTACTCTTCATTGCATTCAGGAAAAGAGTGCTGTGACAGGTTCTTGGATAGGGTGCAACTACAAACTTTGGATAATGAATTCATATAGACGCAAAGTACTTTTAAACTGCTTATCATAAATGTAACCCAGCAATATCTGTCCATTAATTGTTGAACTAGGAACAGCAGATAATGTAGGAGAGAGAGAAACAAACTCTGGAGAAAAGCAACCTCTGCAGGGTCAATGGTCAGTTTTAACACACAGAGACCGGGATGCCTTTGCCACCCAGGACAAGGATTGGTGTGTTTGTGCTGGGCCATCTAATTTGATGACAAAACCTTTCCTTCTGTTAATTCCAGAGCTCCAAATGCCACAACTAGCTACAAAACAGAGAAGGGGTAGTAATGGTTTATAATATTCCATCCATCCATTATCCAACCCGCTATATCCTAACTACAGGGTCACGGGGTTCTGCTGGAGCCAATCTCAGCCAACACAAGGCGCAAGGCAGGAAACAAACCCTGGGCAGGGTGCCAGCCCACAGCAGGGTTTATAATATTAAATTATTTATATTTCTGTACAAATGACTAACAGAGATGCAACATACACATCTAATCTGGGTACACTTAACTAAAGAAGTGAGTCTTCAGCCTGAATTTAAACGCGGAGGCTGAAGGGGCATCTCTTTTATTAGCAGGTAGATCACTCCATGGCTCTGGAGCCCTGTGACTAAATGCTTGACATCCCTCTATTGTTTTATTAATCCTTGAAATCTTTGTTTTGGCTGGCATTTGAGATATTAATGCATGCTCTGGTTTTCAAGTAATGTTAAGATAAGTAAGCACAGCCTTGGCTTAATATATAAGAAGGACGATTTTACTTCATTCTTTACACCGGCTTCCTGTAAAGCTTAAAAGGCAGGAGTTGTGTGTTCATACTTTCTAGTTCTTGTAAGTACTGCAGCAGCATTTTGAATAAACTGAAAGCTGCATAAAGTAAGATTTGAACAGTCTCGGAAAAATGCATTTCAGTTGTCAGTCCTACTAGAAATAATAGCACAAATTCATTTTTCAGTATCCTTCATATTTAAACAAATCTTAATTTTCCAATATTTTTAAAATAGAAAAATGTTTTTGAAAGTTTTGTAGTGTGTGTTTTTAAACAACATGTTAGTGTCAAAGATATTGCTTCTAAGTGCTGCTCTGATTCAGTAAAGCAAATGGTTAGTCCGATGGAGTTGAAAGTGACAGAATATTGTGGGGTAATGATGTGGACTTCAACAATAAAGGTGTTTTTTTTTTCCTTTTATTCGGACATAAGTAGTTCTCATTTAATTACTCTTTAACTTACTGACACAATGAATTAAGGACTCTATTGGAGAAGCATCGTTTGTCTGAAAGTACTGCTGGGTATCATCTGCAGATGAGTGAAAATGAATGAATTTCTAATTATAATTCCTAATTGAAGCATGTAAAGGGTTCAGCACTGAGCCCTGTGGGACACTATATTTAAACTGCTGAGCATAATACAGCACTGTCTGCACATTTCTCAGCGTGCAGAAATTGATTTGAAAAATATGAACTAAAAACCACACAAGCACAGTGCTTAACAGCCCAATGTCATTTTCTAGCCGTTGTATTAAAACAGAATGATCAAAGGTTTTAAAGCTTTTCCTTCATGAGAGAACATTAGAATGTCATTTACAGCATAGGTTGGTGTTGTTTGTGTACTGTTACTGGTGCAGATGAGAGAGACTGGAAATTCTCAAATGAATTGTGATGTGTAAGGTGAGACTGAACATGAGTGGCAACTATTTTTCCAAGCATTTTAGAAGACGAGTAAATTTGAAATGGGTCTGTCATTGTTAAGCATATGTATGTCTAGCTTTGTGTGTTGTTTTTTTTTTCTTTCAGTAATGGTCTGATTACTGACACTTTTGGTGAATCAGGAATTGTGCTGTTCAGTAATGAACTTCTGATAATGCTGATAAATGGGTGCTGCCAGATCATCTATCAATTTGTCAATAACATGTCCATTACAATTCCTACTTGAAAAAAATGGCATGATTTGCTGCTTTTTCTGGTGGGACAATTATATTTTAATGCATTAAATGAAAACGAGTAGTGCTATTTATATATCACAAACATGGCGAGACAAGTTCTGAGGCCTCTCAAAAGTCACAAAAGCAGGTTAGGCCCTTCTCTAGCCTGTCCAGATATGGCAGCTAGCCCCTCAACTGTGAATGATATTCTTTAGCATACACAGGCTCAAAATTAACTGTTTTTAAAATTTCATAAAATGTCTTTAATGTTCCAAACTATATAAAATGCCCCTTTAGGGAGAGACCATAAAACCTCCTAGCAAGAATCTTTATTAATTCAGTATTTGTTGAAGAAAAGCAAAAGGAGGCACAACATTAACTGTGCAAAAAGGACTTTCCTTAAAGGCAATCAAGGAAAACTAAGCCCGGATACAAAATTCAAAATCAGTAATCCTCGAACAGAAGCAATAATAAAATGGGAAAACCAAACAATAAACTCAGACAAACTCAATGACCCACTGCTGGGATCCTCTCTCTGAACTTAGTATAATAGCAGAGACAGGACCCAGCAGCAACAACTGCCTATTGGGTTTCTGCACACAAAACACAAACCATGGCGGAACATTTTAACATACGGTACATTAATAAAAAACATAACCATATTAATATGAAAAATACATACACATATAAAAGGGAAAATAAACATAGCCAAGGAATAAACCCTGGTTGTATCACATAGCCTTCTTGCCAGCTCACAAGTGAGAAAAGGCCACTAGTTAAAGTGCGTTTTTCTTTTCTTCATCTTTACAGATGTCTCAATGACATGGTCAAAGACTGCTTTTATAAATCCCATACCAAATGGCATAACACAGAAACGTATGCATTACATTTGTCATTTGAACAGATAGTGCATCACAAACACTAACACTATTATTAGGAATCCCATACCAAATGACATAAAACAGATACATGTACATTGAATGGGGCACTGCAAACATTAATGCTGAGTAAGATCTACATTAATTACTTAGATTTCAACCCATCTTAGATAGGCAGCACAGCTAGTAATGACATATTGAAGATCTATCAACCTATGTTGATTTCTGTTTTTTATTTATTTATTTATTTTTTTTAATGAATTTGCAAAAATTCTTAACATCAAGATTTTGCATTGTCATTCTGGGGTACTTAAATGTATTTTTTTCCCCATATCAGGCAACATTTATATGGATTTTAGCATAAAGCTGCAACAGTGCCAAACGTGTGACAAAAGTGAAGGAGTCTAAACACTTTCTGAATCCACATTACCTTTTCACTTGCCCCCATGAATAAGAAAATCCTGTGTAATGAATCACACAATAGTGAAGAATCTGCATGTGATCTTAGTATTTCTCAAAGAAATTAAAGCTGAACGTGTTTCACATTTTTAAACTTTTGATGGAAGCAGCATACTCTTCTTCCTTTCAGTCTTAATGCTTACAGTAAAACAGATGGCCACAGTACCTGACCTTTGACTCTTTCCCTGGGAAAAAAAAGTGTGAGTATTTCAGGAAACCTTAAATTATTTCTTCTGTGTTTACTGATCTGCCTGTCGCTACTTAGCCTAAAAGTCCCCAGAAAAATATAGAGATGTCAGTAATCTGCTGCTTGTAACTTATGAACAAGCCCACAAATTACTTCATTGCCCTGTGCTGCAATAAATCTGTTAGCAGCTTACTATTTAAAAATGCTTTTTTTCTGTATAGCGGTAAGAATACTATTAGTAGGCTTTTATAATGGTTATTTATTTTTTTAACTCCACAGTTTAACTATATTTTGCTATCCAACATGTTTTATTCCGGAGTGATTCATATTATTTATTAAAAGTCTTGATTTTTTTTTTATTTTTTTTGATTTGCTGGGAGGTGTTCGTTAAGGTAACCAAATAAACCAGGGAGATTGAAGTTTAATGTGTATGTTGGAATGAATGTTCCAGAAAGTCTCATTCAGTTAAGTATGTATGACGAAAGACAGGCGAGTAATTGAGCTAAATTTGAGGCCACCGAGTACTTCACCTTCAAATTAAATACACTTAAAGGCTGTTGGATGTATGGGGATGACTATTCCAAAAATGTTTTCCAACATTTGTGGCATAATGAGTAACTAAACTAAACTGAAGTCCACTGAGTACTTCACCATCCGATTAAATATATTTAAACACAATATACTTGATCTAAGCAGCTCTGTAGTGCAGCGTTTTGAATGGCTGCCTTGTTGATCCACCTATTGCTGAGCACCTGCTTTCAAAAGATTGGGTGTTCCTTTACACTACCCAAGTATGTCCACCTTTTAGGTCAAAACCTGTAGATGCCTATAGTGGAAGGCACTGTAAAAAGAAATGGTACTCCGATTTCCTCTGACATTCCAATGATGAGTTAGTTAGGGTAGTTGGTGACAATGAACTGTAAATGCGTGTGTGTTAGTTATTATTGTGTACCATAGTGAGCCGGTGCCTTGTCCAGAGTGGGTTCCTGCCTTGTCACAATGCCGACAGAATAACCTCTGGTACCCTGTGACCCTGAATTGCAAAAGTTGGTTAGGAATTAATATAGATGGAGATTGTCTTTCTGTGGTAGGATGCTAGGAAGACCCTATTCTCCCCTTTATACTTTAATTTACATTCACCCCTTGGAGGTTTTCATATTCCGTTGTTACATAATACTGAATCAAAGTAATGTCAAAACGAAAACAGATCTCTGCAAAGTGGTCAGCATTAATTATTAATATAAAATGAAGAATTTGATTATGTAAATATCTACTGCCCTCACGTCAGTGTTTAGCACAAGGCAGCCATGGTAGCATCTGTGTGCTCAGGTGTCTCTCAAGCAGCTTTGCACATCTCCGCATTCTTCTTTGTGAAGCTGGTCAAGCTCTGCCAGATGTTATGGTAGTCGTGAGTGAACAGCCGTTTTTCAAGTTTAGATGCACATTCTCAATTAGACTGAGATATGGACTATGACTCTGCCACCCCAGGACATTCACATTGTTGTTTTGAAGCCATTTCTGAACAGCTTCGGCTTTATGCTTGAGGTTGATGTCTCGTTGGTAAACAAATTTTCTTCCAAGGCATAGGGTTCTTGCAGACTGCAACAGGTTTTCCTCCAAGATTTCCCCACATTTTGATGCATTCATTTTATTCCCACAAGTCTTCCAGGGCCTGATTTAGAGAAGCACCTGAGGTTACCACCATCATGATTCAGGGTGGAGATGGTGCATTTTTGACAATGTGCAGTAAAACATGGTGTTTAGTCATAGCTCAATTTTGGTCTCGTCCAACAACTGAACCATCTTTCAGCTGACTTCAGAGTCATCTGCTGAGATGTTCTGTGTGTGGCTTTTTGTGTTTTTTTTTTTCTTTCCTTCTCCCCTCTTTACCACTCTCTGATAAAGCTGGTGACTGGTGAAGTACCCAGGCACAGTTATCCACACACTCTCCCCCATCTCTATTCTCAAGAGGTTTCTTGGTGAACCCCCTCACTTGTCGTTAGCACAATTGCTCGACTTTTGTTGATGGCCTGCTCTAGCAGATTTATAGCCGCACATTACTCTTTCCATTTCTTTTTCATTGATTTAACTAGATATTCAGTGTGTTGAATATTTTCTTGTCTCTGACTTGTGTTTTTCATGGAGTTGCATGGAGTGTTCCTTTGTCCTCAGTGTGTAGCTTAGGCCACCATACCAACTAATCTCAAGTGGGACCTTCCAGATAAGGTGCATTTATACTGCAATCAATGGAAACCTTAGACAGGAGATTTCCATTAAACTGATTCTGTGATGTCTAAGCCAACTGGCCGCACCAGTGAGGATTTAGGTGTGCCATACTTATGTAGTCAATTATTTAATGTGTTACATTCATAATTAATTTAGACCAATTTGCAGAGATCTGGTGCTAGAACCTTGGTCATGACTGAAAGCATATGACTGGATATCTTCAAAACATTTTAGCTTACAGCAGCTTCACCAAACTGACCTGTGTGAGTGGGTTTCTTGTGGCAAAGTTATTGGCAAACAAAGTGAAATGGCAAAAAGAAAAACAAGACCAGCGACATCTGCCGAGTCTCAAATCTCAAAGGCCGATGACCTGCTGAAGAAGAGCAAGAATGGCACTGGTATACAATAAGCCTTAAATATGGGATAAAGAATGCAAGAACAAAGACTGATTTGTAAATGCATGTGACTAGAGGTCTGTGGGTTTCACTAGTATAAGAATAAAATGCGAACTTCCAAGGACATAAACATTTTATTGGCACTGAATGTAGATTTTGAAATTTAGATGTATCTATTTATATGTGCATGCATGCATGAAAAGGTGGTTGCAGAATATTAAAGCAGCCCGTGACTATTAACAATGGTCAGATATTCGCAGAATGGGGTGCAAGGTGGGAACAAACCCTGGGCAGAGCATTAGTATATCAGCAGACACACAAGCACACATTTGCACTCTCGTATTCTCTTCTCCCAGGCCAATATGGAGTGATAGAACACACATGTGGGTGGAGTACTGGAAGTATCAAGAGACAAATTCACATTAGTTTTTATAATTATTTTTCTCTTTTTTCTTATGAGAAATACATTTACAAGCTTAAATGTAATAGTTTGTAAGATAAGTGATGAGATTGAATGGTATAAAAATGCCATAAACCTGTATGTATAAAGCCTGTTGTAAATTAAATCATGAGGCTGTGTTTCGCGTGACTTGGCGTGCCTTACCTCGATTCAGACATTGTTTAGCTCAGACTCTCTCTGACATTTTCCCCTTTATCTATCTTTTTGTTAACCAGATGTGAATGACACTAGGAGGTAATGCTGTTATTTTATCTACTTTTCCATATGTTGGGCTCCCTGCCAGTAATTTGCTACAATATGCTGCCATTTGACAGGTATACAATTTCCCTTAAAATGTCTAATATGAACTTTTGCACAGGAATTGTGATTTTGAATTTTGCCAACTTTATGTTTAATCCTTGAAATAATAACTGAGCAGATACATTTCTGCAAATTCCTTACCCATAGATAATATAAACTTTAAGAGCCTCTGTTTAATTAGGGCCTCATTTTTCATTGTTGATCAGAAGAAAAGAGACAAGATAACGTACACAGATATTTTATTGACTAGACTTAGTGGTATGCAGCAGGCCAAACTAGAGTGATGAGAAAAAGAAATGTTTTCAAAGTTTAGGCTGTTTAGATTTGGGGATGAAGAAACATCGCTTATTATAAACAGCCAAATTTATGCTGACACTAATGAAAATATTTAAATAAAGGCATAAGCAAAAAAAAAAACCAAAGCAACTATTGTTAGTTAATTGTATTATCATCGAACTAAAGAGCCAACACAACCTTTCAGTGATCATAAAGCTTAAAAAATTGCATCACTTGAGGCAGCAAAAACCTAGAAGGCTGACACAAATAATCAAATTCCATAATAAAAAACCTACATCAGTCAATATGCCAGTATAATTTTATATTATTAGAACATTAGAAAAAAATTCTAATTTATTTAGAATGTTAAAAGATAGAGCTGCCAGGCAAGAGGAACGCCTAAGAAAAGGTTTATGGATGTGGTGTGGGATGACATGAAGGTGTTGGATGTGACAGAGCGAGATGACGAGGACAGGAAGATATGGAAAAAGATGATCTACTGTGGCAACCCCTAATGGGAACAGCCGAAAGAAGAAGAACACTAGAAAAAAAAAAAATTCTGAAGAACAAGCTATTTAGTCTAATGAACTCATCCACCCTATTCACCCCGATTGTGTTAAATATGCAACATCGAATTCAGATCTCAAGGTCTCTAAAGTCCTGCTCTCCACCACACTACTTGGTTATTTTATTCCACATCTCTGTGGTTCTTTGCATGAAGAAAAACTCTCACATTTGTGCAAAATCTGCTTTTAACAAGTTTACAACTGTGTCACCATGTTCTTGTTGCAAATTTATATTAAAGTAATAACTGTGACCTACTGTACGGAAAAGTATAGGCCACAGGTGTTAACTGCTTTTTATTGAGAAAATTAAAATCTGTAGGCTTACTGTTCAGTGACCATAAAAATACCAAAAAATAAATAAAATTTCGTTAAAATGCATTCTTTAACTAATAAAATATGTATCTGTAATATTATTACAAGCTGTCATATTGTTCTCTTTCCTGTAATTTACATACCTGAAACAAGGCTTAATTTAAAAAAAGTCAGTCATTTTCCAACCCGCTATATTCTAACCCAGGGTCACAGGGGTCTGCTGGAGCCAATCCCAGCCAGCACAGGGCGCAAGGCAGGAACAAAACCCCGGGCAGAGTAAAAAAAAAAAAAAAAATTTTCACCATATATTTTACATATATATATATATATATATATATATATATATATATATATATATATATATATATATACACACAGAGAGAGAGAGAGAGAGAGAGAGAGAGCATAGTTTACTCTCAAATAAACCGAAGAGTACGCGACATGTGTTTCGCCCTTATTTGGGCTCATCAGGAGGCGTACACACTCACTGCTCCCCTTGCAGGGATCGAACCTCGGACGTCAGCGTCAGAGACGAAGTCCCTTATTGCGCTGCGCCACGGCGTGTGGTTCGTTTATTTGACAGCCTGTAGATCGGATTAATTATATTCATTGCATTCGTAGCCTGCATCCCGAGCTGATTGTATGGGTGGTTACCTACCAGGTAACGCATGTGGTTAGTCTGCCATTTGGCCAACATCCGCAACGGGGCCCTCTTTCACTTGTGAGAAGCAGATCATGGAATGTCGCATATATATATATATATATATATATATATATATATATATATATATATATATACACACATATACTGTATATATACATACATACATACACACACAATCAATTATTATTGGCAATTTAACACCGCTTAAATATCAATATACATGTGCTTATGGGTTTTAATAATTAATTGCATTCCAGCTTTCTTTGCTGTTAAAATATACTTTTACTATATTTATACGTGTTTTTTTTCTTCAGTGTATCAGCTACACATATGCAATTCTTGAGGTGTAATTATAAAACATGGATTACCCTTTTAATTATGTAGTACTTGTTTCTTACCAAAACATATACTGTACGACACACAGAAATAATAAACAAAGTACTAATCTTTTAAAAAAGCTTCAAAGTATCAAATGTTCATAAGTTGTTTATCAAGAAGACGCAAGTCTAACATGCTTAACAGGTTTATAAGTAAAAGACACATTTTCCTGTTAAGCGAACATGCCTATTGTTTACTAAGCAGCACTTTCAAATTCTTCTTTTCTTTTTCCAATTAAAAATGTAATCTGCTGCACATGACACCAGCACAGTAGAGGACTTCTAAAGCTCTGTTAGAGTGACCAATGAATTCTTATTCACCTCCTTGACCAAGGCCATTTTTACACGGTTTCCCAATTTGGCCATTTGCCAACACTATGAAGAGCCCTGATGTTTCCAAACTTCTTACAATCCAAAATTATGGAGGCCACTGTCTTCCTGGGAGCACACTTAAAGCTTTAGAAATAGTTTGATCCCCTTGCTCTGATCAATGCCTACAGTTTGACTGCAAAGGTCTGCGGAGAGCTTGTTGGACTTCATGGTTTAGTTTTTGTCCTGGCATGAAGTGTTAATTGTGGGACCTTCTATGCACAGGTGTGTGCCTTTTTAGACAATATCCAAACTGCTCAGTTTGCCACAGGGGGACTCCAGTCAAGTTCTAGACACATCACAAACAGAACTAATGTACACAGGATGCAATTGATTGCCATTTGGCGTGTCAGAACAAAGGGTCTGAATACTTGTATGAAGAAGAGATGTCAGTTTAGATTTTTAATAAATTTGTAAACATTTCTAAAATCTTGTTTTCACTTTTGTCATGGGTGATTAAGTGTAGGTTGATGGGCATAAATGGTTAATTTATTAATTGAAAATGTGTGCAGAAACTGAAGGGGTCTGAATATTATCTAAATCTACTGTAAACACTCAAAATAAGTACTACTAGTGACATCCATACTCTTTGGCTAAAATGTAATTTAATGATGATTATTAGGATTATGGGAGGGAGCAAAACTGAAATGGATATTTTAATTGAACACTGTCATTAATAAAAAATCTATACGTGAGGCTGCACTATTGCTTTTTAGTTGCAATCACATTTAATGCAAAAAGCGCGTACTACAATAGCCATTTCTGTCTGCATGAAACAATGCAGCTCCTGTGGACCGATTCTGTTGGAATGTGGCACACTTATTCGTCAAATTTGTCAAGACATTTCAATTTTCATTGCGATGTTCCAAACAGACCTCGCTGTACACAGTTTTGAAATTTCAAAATCTCCCAATGAAAAGCATCAATGAAACTCCAGACTCGTCTATCTTAAGTCAGAGAAACATTCTGTATGAACGTCAACTATGAACTGGCTTACGGTTTCAAATTTACCTTGACAGTGGTTACGCCAACTTGTATAATTTCTTCTTCTTTTTCACTTCTGGCAGCTGCTACTGACAGCAAACAAATTCATGATAAAAGTTAATGAAAGGCCAGTAGACTGCATGCACAGATCTCATTGCTATGAGCAGTTTTTGCATACATGGGATGAGCAATTCTGGATTTGCATATCCAGCTCTATGTATGTACATGGACACCTCCATCGGCAAGTTGTTTCTGTTTCAAGTTGTCTTCCAGCTACTTGAAAGTAAATGTAAGAGAACCAGTGCATCAGTATCTCTGTCTTCCATGATGCTTTAAGTTACAGCAGGTAACCTAAAAGATCTTCCTAGCCATAAGTATAAAATACAAGCACAGAAAACAAAAGGTTATCTAGATATGAATCAAACACCCATGGTGTTTAAACAATTACGCACAAAGTAAACTTGCCTTATGCTAAAGCAACCACACAGGTACATTATCTACAAATATTGGATCACTATTTCAATGACACTGCAATTTACAATCTAAGAGCCACAGCTCCCAATATATAAGAAAGGGCACCGCAGGTTCTTAGTTGACAGCGTTTCTTTAATGATGGTATGGACCTCTTCTACATCTCTAATGGCCAGTTGTGGTATGCTGGTCTGGTAACATCATCTCAAGAAAGGCACACTGAATTAATAAGATAATTAAAAGCGTCTGCCGGAGCCAATCCCAGCCAACACAGGGTGCAAGGCAGGAAACAAACCCTGGGCAGGGTGCCAGCCCACCACAGGGCATTAGGTGATTTGAAATAAAAATAATAAGAAAACATACAGATATTTACAACGGCCATTCAAGAAGTAACAGCCCATCCCACCACTTATTTTTCAGTCTCGGTACCAGCTGGTATTTAAAACCCTTTACAAAATCTTGAGCGTCATTCAAATCTAGGCCATGCATGATATGACTCACTGGCTTGTTCCTTCCAATCATCACTGCTACAGCAATCATTCCTTGTTTTTCTTCCAAATGAAGCCTGATAGTATGAAAAAATAATGCATCCTAATGGGCTTTGATCTTTCAGCTCTGTTAATCTTTTTTCATTTACTTCAATAAACCTCCAATATACTTACTTCCTGTTATAGATTTTTTTTTTCCCTAGTACAGGTTACGAACGACTCTTGGAGACATTCTTGAAGTGGACCATTCCTTTTTTTTTTTTTTATTACTGCATTACATTCCACTCTTAACAGCATTCTAAAGGAAACCAAATGTCAACACACAGATACATAAATATAGCTCTGTTAGAAGCTGTTGTAAAAAACCTTGCCATTCACTTCTGTTATTCCACAACACTTGTCTGAACTGTTGTGACCACCGGGGGTATTGCAGCACCCCAAACTCCAGAAACAAATACACAGACACAGTCCCAATTCAAATGAAAAGTTTTAATTAACTAGGTGCCTTCTACAAAGGTTTCAAAAAGCACACAACACACAGCTCAACTCTTCAGTTTTCCTTCTCTCCTTCCGCTCCTCCAAGGAAACTTCATCTCCTTCCTCCTGACTCTGGCTCACAGCACTGGAGTGGGGTAGCTTCTTTTATACAGAACCTGGGAGTACTTCCAATGCCATGAGATTGTCCCTCAGAAGCACTTCCAGGTATGGCTGAAGCCCCACAAAGCAGGTACCTTGCATTACCTGCAGCACCCCCCGGTGGCATCCATGGAACCCAACAGCACCGTTCTGTGGGACTACATTTCCCAAAATGCCCTGTGGGTATGGTAGAGGTACCACAACCCTGGGATGCTGCCACTGGGCATTCTAGGGAAGAAAATATAGACCAAATTGCTAGTCTTCCCTGGTCCTTCTGTTATACAGGCCTCATGACAGGGTACCAGTTCAGTCCTGACTGAGATGGCAGTTCCTGCACGCTGTTCATTACACCGTATAGCTTTGCAAGTCCTATTAAAAAAAAAAAAAAAAAGATTTTGAGCAGCCATGCTCAAGCAAAAAAGGAATTTGTTACAGGTCAGGTACAGCTTGTTGCGCACCCACCACACAATGAAACAGCTCGGGATCCTGGTTGGCAACCCCCTTACATACCCAACCGGGCAACCACGTGGCCCAGTCCGACCCTCCAGAAATGACCCTCTATTTGCCACAGCCAGGTGTTACGTGTGTATTCCCTTAGCCTACTCCAGCCACTATGGTCTTCAACAATGAGGATCCTGTGAGCCAGATCACCCTCGGGGAATCGCGCCACACGGCCATAGTGCCATAACTGACGCTCCCTCACAGTGCAGGTAATGTGCATCATTCGGGACTCCATGAGCAATACAAAGTCAAACCAGCAGTACCAAAGGATTATCTGAAGTGACACAGTACCGAAGGAGTCCAATCTTCGTCTCAGGTTACTGGATGGCGCCCATGTCTGGCAACCATATAGCAAGACAGGAAGCACCAGGACTCTAAAGACTTGGACCTTCGTCTTTTGGCAGAGATATCGGGGGCACCACACAACCCTTTCGAGCGACCTCATGACACCCCATGCTGTCGCAATCCGTCTATTGACTTCATAGGAAGAATCACCAGAGTCATGAATGTCACTGCTGAGGTAAGTAAACCTCTCGACAAGTTTGACACTCTCTCTGCAGACAGACACAATGCTGATGCCCAAGAGGTCATTAAAGGCATGGCTCTTGGTTTTCATCAGGACACTCAAGAGTCCTCGCTCAGTCTCTCGAGAGCCCAGGACCAGCGCCTCCATTGATACCGGTAATTTATTACAGAGGATTTTTTGTTTTAAGTTTATTTCAGTTATGTTAAGTAGCAATTGTAAATTGTTAAGAGTAGTATCCGTAATGGTATAGCCTCTTGGCCAATCCTTTCGGCTCTGGCTAAACTGAGAAGATTCTAGAACCCAGCTACTAGTCTCCGTCCATTGAGTACAGTGCTTGCAAAGTCTCCCAAATGCACCTGAAAACCATACTCTTTCTAAACTATTTAGGATAAAAAATGCAGTGAAAAACTGAATTTTGGTAGAGACTGCTGTGACACTATAGCCTCACCTGGACGCCGATGCAGTGTAGTACAAACTGACATGAGTCAAGCAAAATACTCGTAAGCGTTAGCGCGAGCGGAAAAATATAACTGTCAGAGAGTTTACAGTGGAAACGAAAATACTGCAACACGGTTTTGGACTTACCGGCAGGTTGCTTCTGTATTTTCCGACTTTTCGTTGCTACTTTTTGTCACGGACCTCGTGTAAACTAATCCATGTTTACCCGCCAGTGTTTTAAAGTTGACGTCGAAGCTTAAAGCAGTCGCGGACGGCTGGAAATCCAGAAAGACAGTCCCAGGGGAGTCCAGTTTATTTATTAGTGGATTTATAACGTAGTGTGCTTTTTTTAAACAACCTTGCGGTTAGATGATATTACTTACATTAATTTTACTATTGTGATCGAGTATGTTTATCTGTGTTTGATATTTTTCTTTTTTGCTTGAGGTATTCAGCTCCCCCGGAAGGACCGAAATGGTGTCTTCCTGTATGTGTGAGTATATGCGTGCTGCGCGGGAGAATTTGATGTATATGGACAGTTATGGGCACAAAAAAAGAGTCGGTTCGATCGATCGTGGGGGGCTTATGAGTAGTATTTTTCAACCAGTGTATCGCAACTGGCTCTGAAGAAGCTGGCAAAAAAAGCAGCCCCACAATCGCTAAGTTGCAGACACAGCACTTTAGGGTTCTTCGGATGCGTCTCCTAGCTGCTAGAGTCCATCCTGCCCTGGGTGTGTGATCGCCAGCGAGCCTCGCGTGACTGGTGGATAGTGGGCAGGCGAGTTGCCTCTGAGGCAGAGAGGGGTTGGCAAAGGGACGAAATAGCTGGAAGATGCCACCAAAGTCCTCACTATGTGCGGTGTCTGCGAACGTTGATGTCGGAGCTGCTCATTTTTAATCGGCTTCCACAGCTGAGCAAGTGTAGGAGGTATAACATGTTTGTGGTTTGTAGAATAGTGGTGTGCCTTGGGATGTTTTTGGTTACAAACAGTGTGCCACCATGCTGCCTTAGATAGACGGAGTTAGTCTGTGCGAGATGAGCCAGAATTAGAGGGGGCTGGTGGCAGAGCAGTTAGTTGCAGGTAAAGAGCAGCTTGAGGCTCCGAAGAAAGCTCCTGAAATTATTATACTTTTTCCGAGGACTCGTATATATGGAATGGGCTGAAACAGGGTCCAGTTTTTGTTGTTGTTGGTGTGTGTGTGTGTGTGTGTGTGTGTGTGTGTGTGTGTTTAATATCCCGTTATAGACTGAATTACATCCGGTTAAGAGCCTTTGGTGGTGTTTTTTCTTCTTCCTTCTGATTGTGTAGTTTTGTTTTGCTGTTCTCTCACCAAGAATTGTTTTGACACCGGACCTGGTACTCAGCTTGTGACAACTGCCTTCATTCCAAATGGAACAAGGAACCCCAAAGCAAATTACAAACAAGAAGCGGATTTGTCTTCCCGGAAGACTTGCAGGCTATCTGTTCTGAGGTCGGTGTTGCATTACAAAGATAATTTTATTTTGTTTACCAGTTACATTGTAAGGATGCTTTTATTATAATACAGATTCTCTTGATGGGAAGTTTGCGCAACTTGTGTGGGATTAGCATTGGCACTACTTTATAAAGCCATGTTTGCCATTTTCAGCCAAGCCTAAAATAAAAAATAAATAAATAAATAAAATAAAATGCAAGATGTGACATGTCATTATGCCACTTTTTGGCCTTGTAGCCTCAGAATGCTTGCGGCTTGCCTTTTGTGTCTGCTCGCCTCTGTTTACTCATTTTCTGTCTGCTTGAGTAAAGTCACACAGTGCGGGCATTTAAAAAAAAAAAAGAACATTTGAAAGGAGCATAATTTAACATGAACTTTATATAAATAACAACAATTTTAAATAACATAGAACAATCTAGTTAAAACACAACCTTTAAACACATTCGAGTACTGATGCAATATACAGACCGTAGAATACTTTAATGAATGAATCTGGAGATCTAGAAATATCATTATATACAGAACAGTTTTAATACAGCAAAAGATACAACAGGCAATTTTAAATTTTATTTCTACCAAAATGCTGGGAGTTAATGAGATGAACTAAAGGGCTGTTACTTATTCTGTACATTAAATGACCAAGTTGGTATATTGTTTAAAAATTGTGCGGGTAACTTCAAATTATGACTGATTAGTAAAAAGAATAGCAACAGTCTGCAGAGAGTGAAATGGTGCAGGTAAAGTTTATACTGTTTGCTGTATATATACTATATTTATATATATATATATATGTATATATTATTCTTCAGCCATTTGCTGATGAGCTATAATTAAAGTTTAAATCTCAGTCATAGCTTTAAACACTGCTTAGCTGATCGAAACAGCTTTTTATTCAAAATCTGACATTCTGTACTCCACACGTTTTACATTTCTTTGAGTAAATTTAGCAGCTGGATAAATATCAAAAGAATTGACAAGTCACTAGCGTCTCCCATAACAAGGTGTGATTTTTTTTCTTCTTACTTTCTTTCTATCAAAACAGCTCTGCTCACCGTCAACCTTTAGGGTCGACTTGAACGTTTTTGTTCAATGCAAGTCCAGCTTGTGTCATTTTTTTTTTTCTTTTTCTTTTCTTCAGTAGTTCTGCTGTACCAGCGTCCTCTTTAAATCCTTTCTGAAAGGGCAGCACAGACACCGTCCATGTCTTGATAGGGTCAGGAGAGCAACACAATGATTAAAACACGAGCATAGGCAGGAAGTGAGATGCCTTGCTTTCCTTCTTTGTTCTTTTGCCTTTTATCGGTGTGCCTTTGGAGTTCAAAGCAATCAACATTTCTTTGCCACCATGTGTCCACTTCGCAGAGGCGTACGTGTTGTGCTTGTTCTCCTCAATCCTTTCCTTGAAGTTGCAGTCCTCATTGCAAATTTTCTGTGAAAGACAAAGCACGAGCAGAGTTACAAAATGCTTATTTTTCATTTTATAAATTCTGATATATTAATCCAGTTATGTGGAAACATTAACTCTTCAGGAATATCAAGATTTGATTGCTACTTACATAGATAGCATTTTATTTGTTCCCAAGGTATAACGGCCGACCCCTTACCCGGCCGGCAGCCACACTACCAGGTCCCGTGGCCTGGATAATTTACTGAGGAAAACCTAAATCTACCAAGCCGTACCTCTGACAAATAATATTTTCCCCAATCAATGGTTAAACACAAGCAAACCATATCAGAATATAAATCAAGTGCAGTAATATATTAGATGAAACAAAATGACAAATACAAAACTCTGGTGTAATATATATATATATATATCCCTCCACCATACCACTAAAGTGAAAGACACTATATATACAATAATAATTATAATAATAATTGTGAATTTCCCCTTGGGATTAATAAAGTATCTATCTATCTATCTATCTATCTATCTATCTATCTATCTATCTATCTAAATCCTTCCTTGTCCCTGCACACTAATAACAAACACACAATACAAATAATGACAACAAATGATTACTGAAATGATAATGAACGTGAAAATGAGTTCAGGTAAACCCATCCATCCATTATCCAACCCGCTATATCCTAACTTCAGGGGTATGCTGGAACCAATCCCAGCCAACTCAGGGTGCATGGCAGGAAACCAATCCTGGGCAGGGTGCCAGCCCACCGCAGGCCGCGCATACACACACACACACACACACACACACACACACACACCAAGCACACACTAGGGACAATTTAGAATCGCCAATGCACCTAAACTGCATGTCTTTGGACTGTGGGAGGAAACCGGAGTACCCGGAGAAAACCCATACAGACACGGGGTGAACATGCAAACTCCACACTGGGAGGACCCGGGTCTCCAAACTGCGAGGCAGTAGCGCTACCCACTGTGCCACCGAACATGAAAATGAGTCCAGGTTATTCCGTCCATTATCCAACCCGCTATATCCTAACTACAGGGTCACCTAGGTTTGCTGGAGCCAATCCCAGCCAACACACTGGGCGCAAGGCAGGAAACAAACCCCGGGCAGGTAAATAACTGTCCAAATTACTGATAGCTGTTCAAAATGCTTGTGTTTGATTCCCCTGAATGAATACCAGAACAATCTGACTGTGATTCCTCGGCGATGGTGGAAAATAATGTCCAACCCCGAGGTTTCTGGTGATGAATGCGTTTGCAGTAAATATGGCCGAGTCAGAAGCAAACTGGAAAAATGTTGCGATGTGAATGAAGGCAGAAAAATGATACGTTTTGGTTAGATGAATCTCCTTCTCTCTCCTCTCTCTTCTTCTTTCCATCCTTCCCATTTAAATAATAATGAGCCTGATGTAAATGGAAACACCTCCGGCTCTGACGTTTCCAGGGGTCGCGGCCTCCCCGCAACAGCCTTCCCCGTTTCTTCTTACGGGGACGACATTTAAAAAAACACATACTAGTTTAAACGGGGTGATGTGACGAGACACAACAGGGTGCAAACTAAATAATCAACAACACTTATGTGGCCCCGCTTTACAGAAGTGGAAGAAAAATGTAAACGTAACAAACTGCATAATTCCCACAACAAACCCGCATAAGAACTCCTGGCTCAGAAATAAGAGGATTGTAGGTGGCAGGGAGAGGTGGTCACGTGGTCAGACCTGCTCAGTCGTGCCGCAGGTTTACATTTAAAGGTCTTACCATTTAGGTAGTGCAGGTCCAGCTTGTTGAGTCAATAAATGGAATATGCTGATAGAACTTTGTTCCTTCCAAAGATCCCCTGTCTGAAGTCATTAGCATTCTAGTAGCAGAATGATTCATCATTAGAGTGGTGGTAATAGGGTGAATCATTTCTTTTGCTGAGTTAATAAACATTAACAGGATGATGTGACTCATATCTAGGCAGTGAGCTGGATAAATTCAGTCCACGTTTCAGTGTCTGGATTACACATTTTAGCTTTAGTTGTAAAGTGCTCGCTTTTTAACCATTACTCATTCATTTCCTCCTCCTGCCTTTTCCACTTTGTCTGATCATATCAGTTGAAACCCAAATGCATTAAAGAACCTCTAAAATATGAAGTTTAAGTTAGCTCTCTGCAGTACCGAACACATCACCGCACCTGAACTCAACATGAGATGTGACAGTTCATCCAACCTTTTGTGACAGAAAGGGGTCGCTGTTGCCCCTTGAACCCTAAGACAATATGCCAAAACACCAGATAAAAAGTCCCAATAATGAATTTATTACTATAATAATGTGCACCAAGCACCTCCACCTCCACTATACACAATAACAAATCAATAATCACAAATAAACACTAATCAATCCTCCTCTCCACCCAGCAGCTCTGTCACACACCCTCCCAACTGCGGCTTAGTCTGTTGGGGTTTCCCATCATCCTTTTCAAGTCCATGACCCGGAAGTCCCCCTTCTCCGGGTCAACTCCACATAGTCCTTTCTCAAGTGTCCCAGAAGTACTGCAGGTTTCCATCCTCGTGACTCTGAAGTACTTCCGGGTTGGCATAACTGTAACAATCCCCAGGTTTTGGATGAGCTCCCCCTGGTGGTACCCACGGCACCTACAGGGCTGATGAAACGGACTCCATTTTCCATGATGCCCTGCGGGAATCCGGGGCACCTCAAGGCTACAGGGAGGACGTCATCTAGTGTCCTGGATGTATCGGCCGGGATGAGCTGCCAGCCGTCCATCACACTTTTTAAAAGTGATCAAATATTCCTAATTATTTAATTACTAGCTGTGTAAGCCTTTGCTGTAAAAAGCCCAGGATCTGACAAACTATTGAAATCGTCAGAAAAAAAAATTGAAATGTAGACATGTCAGGTAATTGAAAGGAACTACTCTCCTAGGAGGTTTCGTTTTGCTGACGTGCTTGCATCGCTTGTGTATTAGTGGCGGGAGGTAAAGTAAAAGGGATACAGTTTTGCCGATGTGCTCGGCTAAGCGAGTGACTCTTTCTTTGGAGGCTTTGTTTTGCTGACGTGCTGGCCTCACTTGCATATCCTCGGAGGTGAAGCTGTGGCTCAGTCAGTTTTATTATGTTTTATTTTTGTGAACATTATCAAAACTATGGACTTTTTAATACTGAAATGCTTCAGTTTTATATGTTATGAATTTTGTTTAATATGAATGCAATCAGTATATCTTTTGTATAATAGTTCCTGGTTGCCTGTTGTAGCAGGGGGGGCTTTAGTTAATGAAACACCCATAGGGTGCACATGTAACATAACAGCAGACTCCCGGCAAAAACTGGATGACGCTGTTGCAGGTAAGACGCTTCTCACTGCTCTCTGTCTCTCGTGTAAGCTAACAAGTTTTAAAATGGTGTATTCCATCTCAAACTGCATGGAAACATCACATCACATAGCTGTGGATGTATCTTAAGGTTCTGTCATCACTTTTGGTCGTCAGAAATTGACTTTAGAAGTGTTTAATTTGACGGAGATCTAGCCTCATTAGCATATTGCTTGGCTTGCTACAGGAGACTGACAGAGAGCCTGTCAGTGTGTGTGTTGACTGTGCCCCTTGCTGCTTGTCTTATTAGGAATGTTACAACGTTAATAATACTTTGTTCTCCATTGTTATTGTTATAATGCATTTGTTAAATTTGTATGGTTTTGAGCAGGTTAATTTGGATAACAAAAAGTATTTATCTGCAGTGGGCTGGCGCCCTGCCCGGGATTTGTTCCTGCCTTGCGCCCAGTGCTGGCTGGGATTGGCTCCAGCAGACCCCCGTAACCCTATGTTAGGACATAGTGGGTTGGATAATGACTTGACTGACTGACTGACTGACTGAAAAGTATTTATTTTCATGGAAACATGCACTTTGGTTAGAAGGAGATATTTTGCACTTGTTTTGATCAGGATTTGATTTCTGTTGAAATGTATTTGTTTCAGTGTTAATTTCATTATTCATTTTGTGTAATTTTGTTTTCATTGTATTTATATTAAAAAAAAGCTGGATGACGCTGTTGCAGGAGACTGAGAGAGAGCCTGTCGCTGTGTGTGTTGACTGTGTCCCTTGCTGCTTGTCTTATAGCTGGATGACGCTGTTGCAGGATAGGATATTTTTACGTTTAGGATATTTTTCATATTAAGGTAACAGTAGATAGTTTGGTTTGCAATGCACAGTGAAATATACAGTACAGTATGTTCCGGAAACATGCTTGTAATTCAAAGGCACTCATATATCAAAGCGAATTTCCCCATAAGAAATAATGGAAACTCCGATGATTCGTTCTACAACCCAAAAATATTCATATAAAAATGATTAATACAAAATATAAAGTAAAAATATGTAAAACAAATTAACCTGCACCTTACCTTTGAAAAGAATCGTGCCTGGTGTGTGGGAGATGAGAAAGAGGCGATGAAGAGGAGGAGGGTTATTGTGTAGGACGACTTTCACTCTAACTAACGGAATCCCTGCTATCTGTTGGCTCACTGGAATCTTTTTCTTTTTTTGCGACTTTAACAAGGACTCCTATCCAATGACAGTTGCTTTTGCCTGAAGAGTCACTACACTTGGACACAAAATTTTAAAAAATGCTTTACGCACGCGGAATAGAATCCCGAAGCAACCACAGGCTCCCAGCGCTGTAGCAGTTTGCCATAAAAGCGAATCCGAAAAGATTGCGGACATGCTATAAGCGCCTGCCGTCAATGGGCGATTCAAGGAACATTATAAATGCAAGGGCACAGTATTACTTGGTCACTAACCTGGCCATGACCCTACCTGACTGTTGTGTCTGTGTATAGTAGAGCGGCAGATCACGCTACAATAAATAACCGCGCTGTTCTTGTTTCAAGATGAATAAAGCTGGTGTTGCTAAAGTACTGAGACTCAGCCTCGTGTTCTGGGGTGCATGGCAGGGACTCACATCTGACAACACACACACAGGTGGTCACAATGCTATAGTAAACATTATACGCTCGTACAGATGTTGACTATACACCAACTGAAACCGAGCATGGGAGACAATTACCCATAATCCTGCGGCGAGAGACAGTGAAAAGAATCATCGGCTCCGTTGTGATCATGTGACGCTCGGTCGACAAAGCGTATACGGACTACTTGTATTGCAAGACCTCACTCATTTATCAAGTTAAAACATATTAAAAAATTTAGCTTGTCTTGCAAGACGCTCGCAATCTAAGTTACTAGCAATCCAAGGTTTCACTGTATAAGCATTTGTTTCTCTAATGTCATAAACAGACTGCTGAGACAGTCCAGTAAAACAAGCAGAATGTTCCAAGGGGGTGGTTCAAGAAACTGGCTGATGTGATGGTCTTTCATGCACCTAGTAAGACTTGTTAGTTGGCACAGTTTTCATGACAGAATAAGAGCTGAAATCAGGAGACACTGAAGAACAAGGATAGAATGGAGGAAGACATTTATTTTAGGCTGGTTGTACTCTATGCTAAAACATCTCATGTCTTTTAACCAATCAGAGTATGATATATAAGCATTAATTCAGAACTATTTTGCAAATTCAATTATCTATTAATATAACCCTGTAACCTGTACTTTTTGACCATGCTATAACAGACTGCTGTAATGGATGCCCCGTCTTCAGCCCGGTGCTGCTAGGGTGAATAAATGATGCCAATGGACAAGCTTTCTCCTGCCTGATTATCAAACCTTTCCCAGTCGAGGATAAGTTTCTTCCTTTAATTAAGATGTTAATTTCTACCACAACCCCACAGAGAGACCTGAAGATGGCAGTTCACAGTCACTTCCCATTCAATCATTTGGAGCTCGAGAGGATATGCTAGGGAACAAACAGACCAAATCCAGGTGTGCAAAGCCTGTGGAGACTTCACCAAGAAGTCTCGAAGTTGGGAAACTGCTGCCATAAGGGGTTTCCACAAAGTACTGGAGTAAAGGTCTAAATACTAATAGATGTCTGGTTTTGTTTTTTTAATACATTTGCAAACCTTTCTGAAAACAAGTTCTCATTTTGCCATAATGGGTTATCAAGTGTTGGGCAAAAATGTTACATTTGTCCATTTAAAATGAAAACTACGGCCCAATAAAGTGTACAGAAAGTGAAGGGGCCCGAACGTGTTCTAAATTCACTGTCTACGGTAAAATTTAGCCATATTTTGATATGGCTGCGGTGGGCTGGCGCCCTGCCCGGGATTTGTTTCCTGGCATGCGCCCTGTGTTGGCTGGGATTGGCTCCAGCAGACCCCCGTGACCCTGTAGTTAGGATAAAGAGGGTTGGATAATGGATGGATGGATTTTGATACGGACAGAACAATTAAAATTTTTTAGCTGAACTGAAATTCTCCCTATCAGTTTCCATCTTCCTATTTGTGTGATAGAATCTCATTTTCATCCTTGCTGCTGTGTGTCTCGGACACTTTACCTACTATGTAATTTTATTCTAACACACAGTTGTTACAATTATTTGCCTTGATACGCCTCGCACTTCGTTATTTAGGCAGATTCCTAATGTGGGCATTCCAGCACGCTACTGTGTATACAGAATAAGTCCGAGTGCCAAGAATATTATAGGTTTATACTCGCGTTTAGGTTTTAAACATTGTTTAAGAAGTAACTTAGACGCTAGAGTGTTTAGAGAATGACCAAAAAGTGCAACTAAAAATAGGATACTGTTTAGATTTTTTGGTAAACTTATTTTAAACTGTAAACGTTTGACAAATCTTTAATAAACACTCTTTACACACAAAGCCATCACTCACCCCTCTTGGCTGCCTTTACTGTAGAATACAACACCATACAGTTTATGAAGCAGGACATGTAGTTAGTTGTGTAGCGATTTTTCTATAGTAGGCTTCTCTTTCATTAATTTTACAGAATAATTTGCAATATATAATACTGCAATATAGCGTCTCCTTGCTTCATTTTCATTGTGTGTATAACTAAATGTCACAGAGAAGAGATGTCCCTTCTGACACAACAGTTTTTAGGGTTATAGGCTCATTTGTTGTCACGTGTCCAGAGAATAGTGAAATTTTTACTTGCACGTGCTAATGTGGAAAACAGGACGGTGACAAAATTGGATGCCGTCATGAAAAATCCCCTCCAGGAGGCGCTCTCTTAGAACACTTTTAGCCACGGGCTCATTCCACCAAGGTGTGCTAAAGAAGCTTCTCTGGGGATCTGTTCTCCCCACTGCTATCAGACAATTCAATGCTTCCTCTCGACGTAGTATAAATTCATTTTGAAATTTCTGGACATTATACATTTATTTACTTATAGATTGATTGATTGGTTGTAATATTTGTCCTGTGAGTCGTTATTCTTGTTTTTTGTTTCTGCTGCTTCATGCATCCGAATTCTTACTTGGGATTAATAAAGTTTATCTAATCAACCTAAACATACAACAGATCGGTACACCTTTAATGTTGAGCAAAACAAGGGAACTGGACAAAGACTTCAGGAGGCAAACCAAGCCACCATCTACACTACACAACCCTAGTGTGATTACAATTCCCCACAGAAGGGGCACGCACCTACAAGCACTATTTTAATTCTTCTTTCCTGTTGTTTTTCATCTTCAGGCAAATAAAAGTGATGACCCGTTTGGTACCCCAAAATCTGTTCCGATGCCTTGAGCTATCATTCTTGCACCTGGCTACACTATCAGTGAGACGGTTTACCAGTTCTTTTTCTTCCTCAGATGTCTAATGTCTGTCTACGGTTACACAGAGGACACGTCACTGGCTGGTATGGCACCTGCTCAGCCCAGGGCTGCAGACCACTAGTGAGGGTGTTGAATTCACCACAGGAGGAGATTCCTGGTGCACAGTGCCCACCTGTTCAAGACGTATACAACACAGACTGTCTTAGAAATGCTAGACGTTTTATTAAAAACTTCAGTCACCCTCATTGTTGCTTCTCTCTTCCTCTTTCCTGGACCATTGGCACTAACACCACTAGATTCAGGAAAAGGACACGAGTGAAGGTTGTGAATGCTTATAATGTGTCATTTTCCTTTTTTTGCGTTCCCTATGACATCAGAGTACATGGTGTACATTGAATATTGGGGTTGGAACCTTAATATTATTATTTAATATTTCCGCAACTATTGCCTTATGCAATATTTAAAAAGTTGAATTTTAATAACGTCAGATCATGATGTCATTTTGTTTATGTTGTGAGCTAGAAGTCCCATGGCATGCACGTCCCAAAGAGTTGAAAAAGCACTTCCTGTAATCTCCACTCGAGGGGTAAAACCATGTAAAGCCAGCTAGTAATCGGACAAATACAGGATCTTAATAAAATTAAAGACCTTCTTCTTTATAAAACAGTATTCCAAAATCAATGAGGCACTGTGGAGCACAAAGGCAAAATAGAATTGCCCGAGACACAAGGCAATCCAAAGCAAACAAGTCTCAATACAGCAAATCAAAGACTTGTCAAAAATCTAATAATTCACCAGAAATGTAAAATGTAGCAAATGAAAAAAGTCCTGCTGCCTCGCAGTTAGGAGACTAGGGTTCGCTTCCCGGGTCCTCCCTGCGTGGAGTTTGCATGTTCTCCCCGTGTCTGCGTGGGTTTCCTCCGGGCGCTCCGGTTTCCTCCCACAATCCAAAAGACATGCAGGTTAGGTGAATTGGCGATTCTAAATTGGCCCTAGTGTGTGCTTGGTGTGTGGGTGTGTTTGTGTGTGTGTCCTGCGGTGGGTTGGCACCCTGCCCAGGATTGGTTCCCTGCCTTGTGCCCTGTGTTGGCTGGGATTGGCTCCAGCAGACCCCCGTGACCCTGTATTCGGATTCAGCGGGTTAGAAAATGGATGGATGGATGGATGAAAAAAGTCGATAGCACACATGAAATGAACCACCAGAAACTATGGGAGTCTCTCAGGATTTATCCTGGCAGTGACCAGCAGGTGGTCCCGCCTCTCGGGGAACCACCCACAAAACACATGTAACATATTATTAACATAACATAGTATTATTTGCAATTAATTTAGTATTCTTTGCAGGTATCACTGTGACATTAAAGAATCTTTCTGGTAATCAGTGTCAAAAAAGCCAAAATAAATCCACTGAGATTCAACGTTGTATAACAGTAAAATGTGAAAACCTTCAAGTAGATGACTACATTCTGTTGTATTCTAATTCTAAATGTCGTGTTTTTGTGGACTTACTCATTTGTGACATGTATTTCTACTCTGTTCTTGGATGCATTTTGTAATTGCCCGAGTATTATTGATAATTAATTTAGTCCTCTTTGCAGGTATCTGTTTTCACAATGACATTAAAGAATCTTCCTGGTAATCAGTGTCAAAAAAGCCAAAATAAATCCACTGAGACTCAATGTTGTATAACAATAAAATGTGAAAACCTTCAAGCAGATGACTACATTATATTCTAATTCTAAATATTGTGTTTGTGTGGATTACTCATTTGTGACATATTTCTGCTCTGTTCTTTGATGCATATTGTAATTGATAGAGTATTATTTGTACTTACTTTAGAGATATTAGAGAGTCTTTTTCTGTTCTGATCAGTGTCAAAAAAGCCAAATTAAATCCACCGAGATTCAGTGTTGTATAACGGTAAAATGTGAAAACATCTAAGGGATTAACTACTTTCTATTCTGTTCTAATCCATTCTGTTCTAAGTATTTATTTTCTTGTGGATTTGCTCATTTTTGACACCTATTTCTACTCTCTTCTTGTATTCTGGACTTGGATGCATTTTGTAATTGCCAGATTATCAGCCGTAACTTTAGACCCCTTTGCAGAGATCTGTTTTCACGTTGATGTTAACAAGTCTTCTTCTGTTGATCAGTGTCAAAAAAGCCAAATTAAATCCATGAAGATTCAATGTTGTATAATAAGAAAATGTGAAGACTTCCAAGTGAATGACTACATTCTATTCTATTCTAAGTGCTGCCTTCTTGTGGATTTACTCGTTTTTGGTCCAAAAACATGCAGGTTAGGTGAATTGGTGATCCTAAATCGTCCCTGGTGTGTACTTGGTGTGTCGATGTGTGTGGCCTATGGTGGGCTGGCGCCCTGCCCAGGGATTTGTTCCTGCATTGCGCCCTGTATTGGCGGGAATTGGCTCCATCAGATCCCCGTGACCCTGTATTAGGATATAGCGGTTTAGATAATGGATGGATGGATGGATAAAGCTTGATGTCACACACAATATAGAGAGAATGTAGAGAAAAGGCTTTGGGTAGAGACCACCATAGGGAGGAGAAGTTTTGGTTTTATGCAAGGGAGAGGAACAAGTCATGCAGTCTTTGCACTGAGACAGCTCATGGAGAAGCAGCGAGAAGGGTGGCATAAGGCGTTTATTGATTTGGAGAAGGTGTCACGTCAAGAGGTCCGGGGGAGTATTTGAGGATTGTCCAAGGAATGAGGGAGTTAAAAGCAGTGTTGAGGTAACAGGCAAGACCCCAGTTAGAGTAGGTCTGCACCAGGGATCTCCTTGAAGTCCTTACCTCTTTGATCTGGTTATGGATGTGGTGAGTAATGGAATAAAAGAGCAAGTCCCCTGGTGCAGGCTGTTTGCTAATGATGTTACGGTGTAGCACCAGAAAAGAGAAAATTGAAAGATGGAGGATTGAAGATAAATAGGAGGAAGACAGAAGATATGAGGTTTAATGAAGTAAGCCTGCAGGGAGAGCAACTGAAAAGAGTGGATATATTTAAATATCTAGGATCAGTGGAAACCCAAGATGGCAAACTAGATGCAGAGACAACTCATAGAGTGCAGAGTGGATAAAACAATTGGAAGAACGTATCAGGAGTATTGTGTGATCAGGGCTGGCACCCTGCCCAGGGTTTGTTCCTGCCATGCGCCCTGTGCTAGCTGGAATTGGCTCCCGCAGACCCCCGTGACCCTGTAGTTAGGATATAGCGGGTTGGAAAATGCATGGATGGATGATATTTCTGCTCTGGTCTTGGATTCTGATCTTGGAAACATTTTACATTCACTTTACACACTTTGCAGAGATCTGTTTTCACTTGGACGTTACAGAATTTTGTGTCAAAAACATCAAATGAAATCCACAGAGGTTCAGTGTTGCATAAGAATAAAATGTGAAAACTTCTAAGTGGATGATTGACAACTTTCTATTCTATTCTATTATTCAAATCATTGTTTTCTTGTGGATTTGCTTGTTTTTGACACAGAACAGAAATCTGCTCCTGGATTCTGATCTTGGATGTATGTTGTAATTGCCTGAGTGTTTGTAATTAATTGAGACCCCTTTGCAGAGATCTGTTTTCACTTTAACACTAGTGAGTCCTTTTCTGTTGATCAGTATAAAAAAAAAAACAAATTAAATCCACTGGGATTCAATGATGTATAACAATAAATTGTGACCCTTTCCGAGTGGATGATGTCTACTTTCTATAGACACTGTATTATGCAGGCATTACTTCTCTTTTCTGCATTCTGCCAGCCAGTGCTGACCCCGCTTGTTGATGTTTTTAGCCCTGTGTCATACAGTTCACTCGGCCACAGGGCCAGATTAAGACACTTAGAGGTACTAAGCACTTAAAAGTTCTTGGTGCCCCCTGATTATAAATGAGCTGCACTCACTCTCAGTGGATGACTGAACGGGACAGCCAACATGACCATGTCAGGAATGGTCATCACATGAGCCTTGGTGGACTGTGTGGAAGTTACCAGATTCTAATTTTGTTGTACTGCATTCCCAAGATTAATATATATCATTAACCTCTATTATTACTATTTTATTATTGTATATATATGTATTGTCACAAACATGCACATGGGCGACAGCTTATGGGCTCAAATACTTGTATTTCCACATTAGACAGGGGGTTGGCGCTGTACTCTTAACTCTTTCTCCTTTTCCCCTGCAGATCTACAGAAAACCAAGAATCCTAAGCCCTCCTTACGGTCCTGAGAAGTCTCCACCTACCACTTCTTCTTCTGTGGCAGTAGATTCCACCTCCTCATGATGTCCCTTCCGGTTCTAAGACTACACCCATCTCTGTCATCATTTCCTGTTTGTCATATATTTATAGCAGCCATTTTGTAACAACCGACAGTTCAGTTCGGAACTCATGTCTGTAAAGACCTCTCTACAAACCAACTATTTTTCAAGTATACTTTGGGGATTCGCCAAACCTTTCTCTTTGTTCCTATTTTCTTCTTCTTCTTTCAGCTGCTCCCATTAGGGGTTGCCACAGTAGATCATCTTTTTCCATATCTTCATGTCCTCTGCATCTTGTTCTGCTACACCAACCACCTTTTTGTCCCCTCTCACTACATCCACAAACCTTCTCTTAGGCCTTCCTCTTACCTACCAGCTCTATCTTTAACATCCTTCTCCCAATATACCCAGCATCTCTCCTCTGCACATGTCCAAACCAACGCAATCTCACCTCTCTGACTTTGTCTCCACACTGTCCTGCCTGAGCCGACCCTCTAATATCCTCATTTCTAATCCTGTCCATCCTCGTGACAACCAAATCTTAGCATCTTTAACTCTGCCACCACCAGCTCTGTCTCCTGCTTTCTGGTCAGTGCCACCGTCTCCAACCCATATAACATAGCTGGTGGTCCATGGTAAATCTGGAAATGGAAAAATTCTGTGGTGCCCCCAGTCCCTTCATTCTCTAAGCATGTGCTTATTTTGCTCAAGGGTTAATCCAGCTCTACTGAGCCACCAGCTCACACTTGATGTTTATTTATTTATTTAATGACAATTTCTTTGAGGTGACTAATGTAATCAATTAATTAACTGACAGTAGTACATGAAATCTTAATTACTAAGATCAAGAAATGTGGCTGCTGCTGCTGTTAGTTGAATGAACGTGGTCTTCAAAGATTACTCAATACACACATACAAAACATATTCCTTAACAATTAGAAAGAACAACAAAAAAAAAACAATCTAGTCAGAATGTTTTATTTTTCTTACCTTCCCATATAATTTTCCAGACTTGTTCATTGCCAAAAAATATTCACTTTCCACGCCCTTGATTGCGACCACTCCAACCGAAACCGTCTTTATTTCCAGAATACCTGCAGTGAATCACAAGAGAGTCTCAGAAGTGTTGCCGGGCTTTAGCCGTCATCATTGGTTTTCATAACAGGATGGGGTCTTTGCTGTTAATCAGTTTGTGGTACTTCTGGTTTTATTTAAAAGCTGTTAAATGGTTTGGGTGGCCATTACAAAAACCACAGCTCATGCAATTGCACATATGGGTAACAGACTAAAGATGGTTCCCTCAGGAAACAACTTCTGCCCTTTTCTCATTTGCTTTGCACGCTAGCTTATAAGAGCGAAACCTGAACGTTCTGAAAAAGTTTCTTTAATTGTTTGTCTTCTAGCAGAGCACTTCAGTCAACACACAACACTTGAGTATAGCAGTGCTGAGTATAAAAACTCTTATATAGTTACATTCAACCTGAGACTAAAGTGTAGAACTTGTCTCATCCAAAAACAAAATAAGGAAAATGGAGAATTGCTCTTTAATGAATGAGCACAAAAATCTCTTACTTCTAGGTGAAAAGAACTGTCACTTCAGGCAGACCATGTAAGACTGCTGCTCCACCACTGGGAGTGGTCCTTGGGATTGGATGTTTAGTGGTCTCCTCTTGGGGCCCATTTTGACAATAAAGTTCTCATCATTTCCTTAGCGGATCATTTACTTGTCTAAGCAGAGACATCATTTTAACAATAAATCGGTAAGGTTTTCATGGTGGATTGTTGGATGGTCTGATCAGAGGCATGTTTCAGATGAACAGTTGCTTGGCATTATGAATATCAGAATGTAAAGGATGATGCGCATGCGCAGGCGTCCCGGCCGGGATGGGGCAAGGTTTCTTACCTGAACGGGAAACCAGTCTTCCAGAGAGCCCAAGAACAAAGGCAGGGTTGCCAGAAAGATGTCAGTCTGGAACTGGGTATTCTGGTGTCCTGGCAGGTTTGGATCCCCAGCTGGGAGGTCAATCAGACAGGACCATATACGCCCTCAACCTGTTCAGTGGCAGCATCCCTGAGTGGCCAGTATGGACGCTCACAAGGCTTGCTGGGAATTGTAAAGCCTTGTCAGGTATCCAGGGATGCCGACAGAGGGTGCTGTAGGAATTTGTGATACCTGCTTTCTGGGACTTCCCTTCAATCCAGAAGTGCTTCTCTCGGGGTATGGCCTAGCATCAAAAGAACTACCAGGTCTAAGATAAGAGGTTTTATACAAGGGAGAGGAACAAGTCATGCAGTCTTTGCACTGAGACAGCTCATGGAGAAGCAGCGAGAAGGGCGGCATATGGCGTTTATTGATTTGGAGAAGGTGTCAAGTCAAGAGGTCTGGGGGAGTATGTGAGGATTGTCCAGGGAGTAAAGGAAGTTAAAAGTAGTGTTAAGGTAACAGACAAGACCCCAGTTAGAGTAGGTCTGCACCAGGGATCTCCTTGAGGTTCTTACCTCTTTGATCTGGTTATGGATGTGGTGAGTAATGGAATAAAAGAGCAGTCCCCTGGTGCAGGCTGTTTGCTAATGATGTTGCGGTGTAACACCAGAAAAGAGGAAATTGAAAGATGGAGGATTGAAGATAAATAGGAAGAAGACAGAAAGAAGATAAGAGGTTTAGTGAAGTAAGCCTGCAGGGAGAGCAACTGAAAAGAGTGGATATATTTAAATATCTAGGATCAGTGGAAACCCATGATGGCAAACTAGATGCAGAGATAACCCATAGAGTGCAGAGTGGATAAAACAATTGGAAGAAGGTATCAGGAGTATCGTGTGAACGAAGGTTAAAGGTGAGGTCTTTGAAATAGCGTTAAGACCAACAATGATGTATGGAGCTGAGACAAGGGCAGTAAAGGGATAGCAGGAGAAGAAGTTAGGTGTGGCAAAAATGAGAACGTTGAGCTGGATGTATGGAGTTCCAAAAAGAGACAGCAGAAGAAATGAGACAATCTGAGGAGCAACAAAAGTGGGAGAGAAATTTAAGAAAGGACAGGAAAGTAAGCTGAAGTGGTCTGGACATGAGATGAGGAACATGTGGGCGAAAGAGGGATGGGGATTGAAGTACAGGGGAACAGAAAGCGAGGGAGGACAAAGTAGAGGTGGATAAATAAGGTAAAGGAAAATCTGAAGGAAAAGTGGCTTGACTGGTGAGGAGGTGCAGGAAAATGTTGAGAAAAAAGATGAATAGAGGCTTGTGGTTAACATCCAGGAGGTCCAACAGGAATTTAACAGATAGAGGGTTTGCTCAGCAAGAGAAAGAGGATACTGGGATGCATGCAAATAACCTGAAGGATTTTTTCAAATATTCAAATGTAAAGTCAAACAATAACATAGTTTTATAATTAGCAGACTGTATAAAGTGTAGGCTCAGATGAACTAACGAGTGTGTTTATGCTTGTAAGAAGAGGCATGGGACCTTGTAGTTGTGTATTTAGATAAAAGTAGCTTCACTGACAAATAACAAGACCACTGCAAGTTAATTTAGGCTTACACAACTATTGGTAAGTTCTTGCAAAATCAGCCACCTAGGCACACTATAAAGGAGAGAATCTCAAAGCACTTCTTCAACTTCTCTGTTAGATTAGCCCCCCAATAAACCCCGTATACGCACCTCAACACCCGCGAGCATGTCGGCTGACTTAAGAGGAAAAAATTTGGACGTAAGCGTCAGTAGGCCTAGCGCCGTAGGAACCAAGTTACCCAAACTATTCTATAACATTTCAGTAAAGATTTACTGCTCTGATGCGGATCTTTCTCATCCTCAAAAAGGTCATTACGATAGTAATTAAAGAGAAGAATTCAAAATTAATTAAAGAATTGCGATATTTGAGGGTTCCTCTATGGTAGGGGTGTCCAATTCCGGTTCGGTCCGGTAGCTGCAGGTTTTCATTCTAATCCGTTTCCTAATCAGCGAGTAGTTTTCACTGCTAATTATCTCCTTTCCCTTTCATTTTAACAGCCCTGTTTTTAAGGATTCAGTCCTCTGAAATTATTTGTTTCTACGTTAAATAGCAGCCAAACAGAAGTGAGACGTGAAGCAGATGACCAGCTAACTTGGAACGTCAAACTCCAGCCAATTTCACTCCAACCAGTTTCTTAATGAAAAGCCTGTACTTACTGTTAATTAAAGCCATTAATGAATATCAGGACTTGTTGCTGCTCTCATACTGTCACAGTAGACTGTTGATTTCCTGTTTTTTTTCTAAGACCACCATCAAGATGTTTTGGTGATCTGAGCAGACCAACACGACCCAGACCTTCACCTTTCTTTATTTTCAGGTGAGCTGATCATGTGGCAGCTCGTTTCGTGTCTCATTACTGTTTGGCTGCTCATTAAGCAAAAGGAAACAATTTAGGGGTCTGAGTCATGTCAATTAAAACTAAGGCAAAACAAGTTAATCAGCAGCAAAAACGGCTCACTAATTAAGAAGATGCTTAGCATGAAAACCTGCAGCCACTGCGGCCCACCAGGACCGGATTTGGACACCCCTGCTCTAGAGTGTCTCTTTCTCTTGCATGATTTGGCTCAAAAACTAATCAGCACATCGTAATCTCATAACAGGCTTCAGTTTCGAGTTTGGTATTTTTTCTAGACTGTTCTCAAGAAACTGTGACACACACCCATCATCGCGATATCGATGTTTTCGCTATCAGGGGACCCTAAAATGTTGAGAACCATCAAAAACCGGAGATTGAAATTTCTGACGAATCTAAAGCTTTTCCTCCCACTCCACAGACGATAGGCTATGGTGTGGGAGGGCGCAAAGCAAAAATAGGATGCAATGTCTTGCACTTTAAATGAACACCATTAGCTGGACTGAGAAGATAAAGAGTGCAACACCTAGAATAGCCAATCCAACAAACTGCCACAAAGACTGCTACATGGGCTTTGTTCTGAATCGCTCAAGTTGTATGTTTTTTCCTATTTTAATTTTGGAATTCTTGGTTTCTCTACAAATAAACACAAGTATAGATTGAAGTATGGTCTGTTGTTTTCTTATTGAAACTGCCGTGTTGTTTAGAGATATTAGCAATCACTGTGGGCCTGGTGGTTCTCTAGGATGAGGGATTGAGATACTTATCCTGGTTCTGTAAGATCCTAACTCGGATCAGAAGTGTTAGAAAATCCAGTGATTTAATGAGTTGCACTTGCTCAGGTCAAATCCCTCCACAGGTAGCAAACTGGGAGCAGACGGTGGATAGATGGGCTCCTGGTCTTTGCTAAGGTATTACAGGGTAGCCAGTCCCTAGTAGGTAGGGTTCAGGCCTTGCAGTGGGGGAAACTAACAATGGCTCATACCAGTCTTGCTCTCCATGTTTTCAGGTCCAACTGGTTCAGGGATAGAAAACTAGGAACTGGTTCCAGTAGCATCCAACCTGCCTTGTTGAAGGTACTCAGATGATCACTGATAAATTACGTCAGGGGGTGGTAAACTGAGAATAAGATGGGTCTTGGCCAGTCTCCAGAGGTAAGTACTGATGGGTGTACAGTGTGCCATTTCCAGGATTTACTTGTCCACCAGTTAAAAAGGACCTTAGGAATCTAAAGTGCCATTCCCGGATACTTCCAAATTAAACAGAAAGGTGTTATTTTTATGAGTTTAATCATAGGGTGGCATGTTCACAACAAAATGAGCATGGTTTTAATGATCAGTAATTAGACAATCTGGTTTTAGGCATCACGGCAATAACAAAATGGGTACTAGTTTTCACTGTCGTCTAATAATAATAATTAAGAAAAGGCTCAGACAGTGTACATGATGCCTCTTTGCAGTAAGATACTATTTTGTCCTCTTGTTTTACTTTAAAATGTGTGTTGTTGTTGACTAATATTTTGATGGTCTGACCATCAGCTGTTGTGATCTGGAGTCAAAAACATGGTGGAAGGGTTTGAGGCCTCCAAATGGAGACCAGGCCAGAGGACGCAGCCAGCCTTCCAATTGCTACCTGCAGGCTTCGGCATACACCAGAAAAGGGAACTAGTATTAAAAGTTTAAAAATAAACTTAAAGTTGCAAAATATATCAAAATGTCTTACAAGAGAGAGGAAACTGTAAAATGAATAGAGACAATCCAAAGCAATGGATTATTACATAAAAAAAGAAAACAAGGTAAGAATAAGGCAAAAATTGTTTGCCTAAAAAAAAGCAATCCAAAGCAAACAAGTCCTAATATGCAAATTCCAAAGACAAATAAAATAAATATACAGGAAAATCGAGGAACTGGTAAAAAAAAAAAATACCATCTAACTTTACTAACTTTAAATTCCACTACTGGATCCTTTTCTGTGGCCGACTTACAAAGCCAGAGGGTGGAGCCAGCAGCAGTGATGTCAGGGTGGCCCCACCTCTTGGGACTCCACCCCCAAAGAGCATAGAAAGGCAGTACATTTAAAGAGATCGCCCATAGCTAAGGAATAATAAACACAACCAACAGTAATTACACAAAAACATGAATAACAATAATTTAAAATAAAAAACAGTTAAAATAGGGGATAACTGCAAGCAGGGAAAGAAAAAAAAATTGTCAGTAATATTACATTATATTAATTGTTTTTTGTTCTTTATTTCGCCTTGGAGCAATTGAAGGTTAAGGGTCTTGCTCAAGGGCCCAGCAGAGTAGAATCTCTTTTGCCAGTGACAGGGATTTGAACCAGCAACCTTCAGGATACCAGTGTAGATCCTTAGCCTCAAAGCCACCACTCTGCCCCGAGTGGCCATTTTGAAAAAAAAGTTCTTGTTTCCAATAATTGTCTAACCGTACATATCATTTTGACAATAAAATAATTGTGTTTAGAATCAAACATTTTATAATCCAATCTTGGATGTCATTATCCATCTTAATAAAAGGATGAATGTCTGTGTTTCTGTGCATCTCTGTGTACATTTGGTTGTTATGTCTCTGTCCTTCCCACAGAAGGCACATCACAGACACATGTATTAATAACATGCATTGCATTTGTCATTCCAACAGAAAGAGCATCACAAACACGTGTATTAATAACATGCACTGCATTTGGCATTCCAACAGATGGTGAATTTCAAACAGGTAATGTTCCTGTTGAATTCAGGCCTAGTGTTGGGATTTTGGACACTCTGTCCATATCTGCATAATGATGAATGTACATAATAAAATGAGTATAGGGTCACCCACGATGAAACAACACTTGAACAAGAATTTCACTATACCCTATACAGCTGACAAAAAACTAAATTTACACACTGTCCAATCCACTTAAATTAGTTCAGATCATCTGGTGGTGGCTGGAACCTATCCTGACCGCATCAGGGCACAGTGTAGGAGCTAGGTCTGGATGTGGCACTAGTCTGTCACAAGGCCACTCCTACACGCTCACACACACCCACTGTCATTCATATGGGGCCAGTTGACCATTTTTTTTACGTAAGGTGTCATAATGGGAGTCTACCTCACAGCTCTATGGACCATGCTCATTGTCTGCATGGTACATGCATGTTCTCCCCATGTCTACACAGGTTGTCACCGCAAAGCCTTGCATGAGTATGGACTCAGATGAACCAGGCGTATCACCCAGGATTGATTCTTGATTTGATTCTAGTACTGCCAGGATGGTGTGAACATGGACTGAGCAGAAAATGGATGCGTTGATGGGTACGTGTTTGCTAGTACGCCATATTCTCCTAGATTTCATTTTTAGAGTTCAGATTAATGAGTTCCAGGTACCTCCTACAATTCTTGGCAATCCAAGTGAAAAATCAGTTTATGATATTAGGCAGTAAGAATGTTGAGAGGGTTATTTCAATGTCTTGAGTTACTCAAGAGTTAGTAGAAACACTCTTAGCATTTCAGCAGACATGTTTATATTACGCTTAACGCTGAAGTAAGCTTTACAAATGCCAAATTGCATAAGCAGCAGACAGCACTGGTGGATTGAGATGCCTAAGAATATGAGGCAAGGAGCGGGAAACTAAAATGCAGCAGGGTCTGGGACTCAACACGGTCTTGGGGTGGTTGTCCATACTCCAGCAAGCAGAGGGGGATGAATCGCTGTGTTCTTTAAGCCACAAACAAGTTGCACCATAACTCTATGACAAGGACATGAGGACATGGTTAGCGACTTGCTAAAAGTAAATATAGTGTTAATTGTTTGAAAGGTTTTTCTTTTGTATAAAGAGACATGGACATATGGAACAAGTTACCAAAACATGCGGTAGATAGAACTTTAGGGACCTTCAGATCTGGACTTGATGTTATTTTGGAGAATCTAAGTGAATATGATCATCAAAAAGCCTGTATCAGGGGGACTGGTCTTTTATCCCTTGATTAACCACATCCATAACCAGATCAAAGAGGTAAGGACTTCAAGAAGATCTCTGGTGCAGACCTCCTCTAACTGAGATCTTCTCTGTTACCCCAACCCGAGTCCAAGTCCTCACTGGACAATCCTCACATGATCCTCTGGTCCTCCTCTCTCTCTCATGTACCTTCAGACCTCTTGACGTGACACTCTATCATAAGCCTTCACCAAACCAAAAACACAATTTGCAATCCTTTCTGTTTTTCACAATGCACAAAATACCACTGAACTCCTGTATTGTCCGTATACTCCACAAAAGATCCATGACCCCAGGCCTACCTCTCATGCCACTTGGCTTTCCTTTTGAAGGACTTTTGCTGATCTCCAAAGACATCTCAATTGACTTCACGCAGAAGAACACAAGCTGTAACAGATTGGGGCACCACTGGCAATGCTATTATGTACTTCTTCTGCATTAAACAGGTGCTACCTCAAGCAGAGGAGTTGAAATATCTTGGGGGTCTTGTTCGTGAACGAGGTAAGATGGGAACAAGAGACTGACAGGCAAATCAGAGCAGCATCTACAGTTATGCAGACATTGCATCAGTCAATTGAAAGGCAAAGTTTTCAAGTTAACCAGTTGATCTACGTTCCTGTCCTCACATGTGGTCATGAAGTTAGAGTAGTGACCAAAATGACTATCACAGATACAAATGGCAGAAATGAGCTTCCTTCACAAGGGGTCTGGGCTCAGCCTTTTAGATGGGATGAGAAGTTATTTGGGATGAGCTCAGTGTAGAGCTGCTGCTCCTCATCATCATCAAAAGGAGCCTCTTGAGGTGGTTCAGGCACTCCTGGATGTCTCCTTGCAGAGATGTTTCAGGGCTGTCCAACCAGGAGGAGACCTCGGGGCAGACCTAAGACACACCGGACAGATTATATCTCTCGCCAGACCTGGGAACACCTTAGTATCTCTCTGAAGGAGTTGGAGGAGGTGGCGGAGAAAAAAGTGACATCTGGGATATCTTTGCTTGCCAACGCAGCCGGGATGGGATAAACAGTCGGAAATGGATGGATAGATGGACCCGTAATGACCTGTTTTTATATAACATTAAATAAATGGAAATAATTAGGCAAAGTCAGCCTATGTCATTATACCCTCAAGTCAAATTTAAGCTCCAGTTCCTAGAATTCAAGGCAGTTGGCACAACACTAATCAGCCTTATTAAAAACAGCCCAACACAAAGCACAGGTTACCTCTGCCACTGGCGATGACAAACAAGGCCATGTTGGGCAGCAGAAGATTATTAAGGGCAGGAACGCTCAGCATTTGAAACCCCCGTACGCCCACTGGAATGGGGCTGGAAGTGCTTTCACTGCATGCTGTCTTGTGGTTTTATGATGTAATGCCATGAGCTTGGACAATCTGCACATCAAAGAGATGTAAGGAGGTCACCATTTAGTCCCATCGGCTGCTTTGATTGTCTGAACAGGCTGTGATGCAACTCTCTCTTTCCATTTTAATTCCAGATAATCGTTTAAATTTTGCAGACTGCATATGGAGGGTGGGGGGGAGACGAACTTCAAAGAGCCTCATATACAAATGACTGCAAGAAGAGACCTGCTGATCTTCATGCGTGATGAATGCCATCACAGTGCTCTTTCAGCTTTAATTTGATAGCCTGTGTTTCATTTTGTTGTAGGTTGGCAAAGTATCTCGCTTTGCTATGCCACAATGTACGTAAGTAATAGAATTTATTTGTGCTACCTTATTTAAAAAGTCTGCAATGTGTACTTGAATCATGTCCGAATTGTTTGATTTGTAATTTGAAACTGTGGAGCAGAGGGGTACATCAAGGACAAAGGTGTCTTTGTTCCAAATATATGGCACTGCATGAGATCATGTGACATAACATAACTTGTTTTGTTCTCAGATAATAATTTACCTATAAGAAGTCCTATTACGTGAACCTGATATTTACCCAAAATGTTTAATCTGTTTATCTGGGACATTTAGATAATACTTAAAGAGACAAGTATGTTATTAGAATAGACCATTTATCTGTGTGCTGATTGGTGTAAATTGAGAGATGGGTATGGTATTAGAATAGACTACTTATCTGTATTCTGATTGCCGTAAACTGAGAGACAGGTAAACTACTAAAATAGACCATTTATCTGTGTGCTGATTGGTGTAAATTGAGTAATGGGTATGTTATTAGATTATACCATTAATCTTTGTGCTGAGTGGTATAAATGGAAAGACACTATACCGTTAACTATTAGAATACACCATTTATCTCTGTGCTGATTGGTGTAAACTAAAAGACGGATATGTTATTAGAATATACCATTTTTCTACGTGCTGATTAGTGTAAACTGAGAGATGGGCGTAATATTGGAAAAGACCATTTATCTTTGTGCTGAGTGGTGTAAATGGAAAGATAACTATGCTGTTAGCTATTAGAATATACCATTTATCTCTGTGCTGATTGGTGTAAACTAAAAGACGGATATGTTATTAGAATATACTATTTATTCGTGTGCTGATTGGTGCAAACTGAGAAATGGGCGTAGTATTAGAATACACCATTTATCTGCATGCTGATTAGTGTAAACTGAGAGATGTCATACTGTTAGCTATTAGAATATACCATTTATCTGTGTGCTGATTGGTGTAAACTGAAACAATGTGAATAAGTTATGTAAATGAACCTGCTGTATTTTAGACCCTTGTTTTGTCCTCTTTGTCAGTCTGCCATGCTGCACTGAACAGGAGCATACGGCAGCTCCAGCAGCCTGTTATTAATAAGGGGCGTTCAGTCTTTGATTTATTTATAACAGTGACTTGCGAGTATTTATTTTCAGAATATTTTCCCTAACATTGGTTAAGTAGCTCATTAGGACTGTACAGTGTTCAGCAGCCTGGAACTGGCACAGTTGGACACTACCGCCACTACAGCACACTGGGTCAGAGACAAAAATTTTTCAACAGTAGCTCTGGATGGCACACAAAACCATTGCCAGGCATCACACAGTATAAGAATAAACCAAGTTAAACTTCTTTCTGTCACTTGCAGGTTAAGTAACTCATTTAGCATCAAACTATGAAGTCTGCATCTCCACCAGTCTGCCTGTCCAATATCCAGGCCTTCATTTATTAGAAGCAGCCATGAACAGAATTGCAGTATAAGGCTGGGTGCTATATAAACATAATTTGATCGCTGTTGTAATTGGACCACTAGCATGTAATTTAGGATTACGCTGTGACCAGCAGCCTCAAAATGCACAGTCTAACACCAGAACCACCCTGCTTATCCAGTACTGCCAGACCCTAATCTTATAGCAGAAGCCCTAAACAGAAGCCCAGACAATGGTTGAGTGCTATTTAAGAATTGATTATTGCAGCCATTGCATCACTAGCACATTAAGTGGCTCATTTAGAGTTGCCCAGTGACCAACAGCATCAAACTGTACAGTCCAACACTATAACCACTAGGCCACACAGCCTATCCAAGAGTCAGACCTTCATTTCCCAGAAGCAGTCCTCGAAAGAACAGCAGGCCTTTGTCAGGCACTATATAACATTTGATTTTTCTGTTACAATTGCATCACTAGCACATTAACTATGGTGCTCACTTAGGTGTGCAGAGTGGCCAGCATCTCAAATTGTGCCTGCCAACACTTCGGCCACTAAGCCACCCTGCTTATTCAATAGGGCCAGACCTTAATCTTCTAGCGGCTGCCCTAAAGAGACGTGCAGACTACTGCAAGGCACTATATAAGAAGAGACTACTGCTGAACTTGGACCACTGGTATGTTAAGTAGCTCACTTAGGTTTACACAGTGACCAGCAGCTTCAAACCATCCAGTCCAACAGTACGGCTACTAGACCACAGTGTAAATCCAGAGCCAGACCTTCATTTTCCATCTGCACATCTGGAAGGAACAGCAGACCTTTGCTGGGCGCTATACAAGAATTGCAATTCCACCAACAACGTGTTGTATAGCTAATTTAGTCTTACCCAGTGAGCAGCAGCCTCAACATTATGGCCACTAGGCCACAGTACATATACAATAGAACCAGACCCTGATCTTCCAGCAGCAGCTCTAAACAGAACTGCAGATCTTTGTAGGGCGCTATATAAGAATTGATAATAGTTGGACTACTGACACATGATTTAGTGTTATGTAGTGACCAGAAGCCTCAAACTGTGCAGCCCAACATTAGAGGCAGTAGGCAAGCCTGTTTGAGAATTGATTTTTATTGACATTACTATATACTACATTATAACCACTAGACCACCCTGTGTATCCAATTGAGCCACACATTAATCTTGCAGCAGCAGCCCTATACAGAACAATACACTTTTGCCAGATGCTATATAAGAATTGGTTATTGTTGTAATTGCACCACTGGCACGTTATAGTGACTCACTTAAGCTGATGTCACATTATGCGACTTCTATTCACACAGGTATGTCAGATTTGCCACTTGCCATTGCCAATCTCATTGCTGGACCAGGTCTGCTTACGCAAATAAAAATCATTGCCCACGTCACATTCACCGACTCACAACACAATCCTTCTCGTCCGTATTTGTGACTGAAGGACGCAATGCCATACGAAGGGTTAAAGGGTAAATCTCGGCCCTTTTTCTCATTTGTTCCATTCTGTTGTGGTACGCAGAACACGAGACTTGAGACAGATGAGCCTGTTGTCTGTCTGCGAGGTCCAAAGCACCACGTTCCTTTTTCCTCACTGCGGTGCCAGGCGCATTGTACTTCTGGATGGGAATTCATTGGTTGAAAGCTTTCATGCGTGCAGAGCCCACCTCTACGACTTCCTGTTTGATCAAGTCAGGGTGAGTCGCGGACTAGTGTGAGTGAATCAGTGGGTATGTCACGTTTAGTGACCGGCATCAAGGGAGTGTGCCACCAACTGCCTCTCTAAATGAATAATATGAAACTCTGGAAAGGTCATGAAATGTGACGTGGGCTTAAGATGTGACCAGCAGTGACACAGTCCAACACTACACCCTCTGCTCCACACTGTATTGGCTTATCCAATACAGCCAGACCTTAATTTACTGGTAGAACTGTAGATATTTGTGAGGCGCTATATAAGAACTGGTTTTTGTTCTAACTCGACCACTAGCATGTTAGGTGTGAGCGGTGACAAGCAGACTCAAGCTGTCCAGTCCAACACTATGGCCACTACACCACACTGCTGAGGCGCTATATAAGAATTACTTTTTCTCATAACTGGATCATCTGCACTTTCAGTAGCCCACTTAGATGTACACGCTGACTATTACACTCGCACTGTCCATTCCAACATTTCGGCCACTGCACCACACTGCTTATCCAATACAGCCAGTCCTATATTTTCCAGAACTGTAGACATTTGCGAGGCGCTATATAAGAACTGATTTTTGTTGTAAATGGAACACTAGCATGTTAGGTGTGCACGGTGACCAGTAGACTCAAACTATCCAGTCCAACACTGTGACCCCTGGACCACGTTGCACATCCAGTACAGCCAGACCTTAATTTTCAAGCATCAACTATAGACATGTGAGGCACTGTTTTGTTGTAACTGAAGCAGTGACCAGTACACTCAAGCTGTCCAGCTGTCCACTGCACTATACTGCTCATCCAAAACAGCCAGACAGACCTTCATTTCCAGCACTGCAAAGCAGAACAGTTGACATTTGTGAGGCGCTACGTAATGTTTGTTGTAGTTAGAGCACTGCCACGTTAAGTAAGATTGGTGTGGGCGGTGACCAACGAACTGCCCAGTCCAGCACTCCAGCCAGTAGACCACACTGCTTATCAAATACAGCCAGACCTTCAATTTCCAGCAGAACTGTAGACATTTGTAAGGTGCTATATAAGAACTGATTTTTGTTCTAACCGGACCACTAGCATGTTAGGTGTGAGCGGTGACAAGCAGACTCAAGCTGTCCAGTCCAACACTATGGCCAGTGGACCAAAAGTGCTAATCCAACACAGCCAGACCTTAGTTTTCTAACAGAACTGCAGGCATTTGTGAGGCGCTATGTAAGAATTCATTGTTCTTGTTACCGGACCACTAGCACATTCAGTAGCCCACTTAGATGTACACACTGACCATAACACTCACACTGTCCAGTCCAACACCACGGCCACTGCACCACACTGCTTATCCAACAGAGCGCCGGATGTTTTTTTTTTCCCAGAAGCAGCGGCTCACAGGGCGGCGGGCCATTTCAGGGCACATCTTACACTTTCTACACTTCGGGGTAAACGTAGCCAGACTGAATGCACATTTGCCAAACTTCATTTTTCTTAAACCATAATACATTCATGGAATTCCATTTCCTGAGTGCCAACCAATGAATTTGGAACTCTAAATGCACGTCCAGCACTGTGGAGCTGCCATTCTTGTCGCACCACAGCCTCTGTGAGGATTAGCCTTTAGAATACGCTTGATGTGGCGAGGCCGACACAAATCCCTTTATTACACAGGCTGACGGAGCCGCGCTTGAGCGCGTCTGAGCCTCTGGTTCCCATCAGCCTTCTTCAAAACGCATTCCTATTCAGAAAGGAAAAAAAAGAAAAAAAAAAACATGGCTGGTGGTGAGAGCTGGAAGGATGGGGAAGGAAATCTAAACAAATGTGGTGGTGACTGAAACAAGAAGAATTTTTCCCACTTTTTTTTATCTTATTACTTGTGACTTGGCATGTTCCGGAGCAATCCACATAATGGGTTGGCCAGCCCCTTCACAGCAGCCTCTGCTGAAGATGCGTGCCATACTCTACAACCTCCATTAATGAGTGGCAGCCGCCTCCCGCTGTGTGAAGTTCAGGGCAACCCAACGTCTGGATGGTATGGGCACCTTGTGGTGTGGTTTTGGGGAATGTGGGGGGATTTAGTGAGAAGAACGGGCACACGTTTGCTACTCTCTTTGACTTTGCACTGCACTCCTGGAACAACTTCCATGTAAACGCCCAGCTAACCTTCATGTAAGAGCGGAGTGGTGGTTCTGAAGCTAGGGATCAATCAGAAGGTTGCCGGTTCGAATCCCATAAATGCCAGAAGTGACTCTAGTCTGTTGGACCTTTGAGCCAGGCCATTAACCTACAATTTTGTCATCCTGGGTATGGCGTTAATTTGCATCCAGCCCTGCAAGCAAGCCCTCCAGAATTTGGAGGTCTGTGGCAGGACTGGCACTCCAGGCACTGTAAAAAAACCCTCAAATTCCTCCAGTGTGGTACTGATATGTCACCCACTGCACTTGTGTCCCAATCCGGGTGGTTCACTGCGTGGTGGGTGCAGCAGTGCTCTATCCTCTTAACCTTCATGCTGCCCTTTGATTGGTTTGCCCTTCTCCTTTTTTCCTGATACCCAAGAAGTATAGATAGTAGTGGACACACTGCCAATGGTCAGAGTGACCAAGACCGCTTAATCCTGAGCAGGACTACAGGAGCATAGGATGCAAGGTAAGAACAAACCCCTAGATATGGTGCCACATCACCAATACACCTGCACATCTTTGGAATGTGAGAGGAAACCCACCCAGACACAAGGAGGACATGCAAACTTCATGCAAGGAAGACCCGGGACGTGAATCCTGGTCTCCTTACTGTGAGGCAGCAGTGCTCCCTCACTATGCCACCATGCTGCCCTCATCATTTAAAGCAATGTATTCTTATTATTATAATTTCTAGGCTGCAGAAGAGTGCCCCCACCCCCCTGGCCCAGCCCTCCAGGGTTGGTTTCTGCCAGGTTGCCCAATGTCTCTGGGATCCACCAACCCTGAATTGGATCGAGAAGGTTTGAATACGCACAAGGTGGAATGGAGAAAACATTCAGACCCCTTCACTTCCTGCACACTTTGTGTTGTAGGTTCATTTTAAATGGACACATTTGCCATTTTTGTGCCCATCCGTTTACACTTGATAACCCATAATAACAAACTGAAAAGATGTTTTCAGAAAGGTTTGCAAATTTATTAAAAATCCAAAACTGAAATGTCTCCTTCAGAGAAGTTTTCAGAGCTTTAATTCAGTACTTTGTAGAAGCCCTTTTGGCAGCTTCAAATCTTATTTGTTACTCTTGACAAGCTTTGCACACCTGGATTTGGGAAGTTTATCTCATTCTTCCTGGCAGATCCTCTCAAGCTCTGTTAGACTGGATTGGAAGCGTCTGTGAACTGCCATCTTCAGGTCTCCCCACAGGTGTTATGTGGTGTTATGGAGACTCGTCCTAAAGCCATTGCAGCATTGTCCTGGCTGTAATGCTTCGGGTCATTGTCATGCTCAGAGGTGAACCGTCACCCCAGTCTGAGGTCACCTGCACACTGGAGCAGGCCTTCTCTCAGTAGTTGGCTGCATTCAACCTACCCTCAATTCTGACCAGTCTCCCTGTCCCTTCAACCTCATAGCATGGATGCTCCACCATTGGGATGGTATTAGGCAGGTGATGAGCAGTGTAGGCTACGTGGAGTTCTGCCCAGAAAGTTCAATGCTTGTCTCATCAGACCAGAGAAGCTTTCTCTTCATGCAGTCAAAGTGCTTTAAAGTGTTGTATGCCGTCTGCTCAAGAATGGCTTCCATCTAGATACCCTACCATAAATGCCTGATCGATAGAGTGCTGCTGAGATGGTCGTCCTTGCAACAGGTTCTCCAATCTCAGTAGAGGACTTCTGAAGTTCTGTTAGAGTGAGCATTGAGTTCTCGGTCACTTCTCTGACCAAAGCTCTTCTTGCCCAGTCAACTCAGTTTAGCAGGATGGCCAACAGTAGGACACGTCTTGGTAATTCCAAACTTCTTCCATTTTACAATCCTTGAGGCCACGGTGCTCCTGGGAACACTCAAAGCTTTACAAATAGTGTTGTCTCCTTGCCCTGGTCAATGCCTCACCACAGTTTGACCACAGAGGTCTACAGAAAGTTCCTTGGACTTCATGGCTTGGTTTTTGTCCTGACATACTGTGGGAATTGTTAAATCTTCTATACACAGTGTGCCTTAATAAACGATGTCCAATCAGTACAGGTTGCACCAGGCAGATTCCAATCAAGTTCTAGAAACATCTCAAGGAGAATCAAAGCAAACAGGACAGTCTGGGCACAACTTGGGGTGTCACAGCAAAGGCCCTGAAAACTTAACTCAAGGAGACATTTCAGTTTTGTATTTTTAATACATTTTCAAGCCTTTCTGAAAACAATCTTTTCGCTTTGTCATTATGGGTTATTGAGTGCAGATTGATCCACTTGACAACACAATATAGCATGCACAAAGTCAATCTCGAAATTCACACTGTATATTATTATAGTTATTATTACTATTACTACTACACCGCTGCTTTCACATCATCATCATCATCACCTGTAGCTGGACATCCAGAGCGCTCGGCACCCGTCACACTAGTACAGCCATTTTCGAAAATTTTAATCCACTCATAGATGACTCTATGAGAGAGAACTTTATCCCCATAATGAGAACACATGCAGAGATGAATTGGTGCTCCTGGCACACCTTCTGCCCACTCAAAGTGTTGTTCCTGAATTTCTAAGCTTCGCAGCAATCTTCATTCACACCAGGGTGACAACTCTTGGGCAGCCAGCTTGCCAGACAGAACTGGTCACATGACACTTTCAGACATGCCCAATGACTACTCAGCCCGCCTTTGCCATTTCCAGCGAAAATATAAAAGTGCGGAAACTTTTTGAATGCCCCTCATATTATGTTATGTTGCCTACTTTTCATTTTTTATAAATGCTAGCCGTCTCCCGCGGCTCCACCCGCATCGTAGTGAAACAGGAGAAGCTTTAAAAATCAATAAACAAAAAGGTATTGCTAGCTACTGCGGTGGGTTGGCACCCTGCCCAGGATTGGTTCCTGCCTTGTGCCCTGTGTTGGCTGGGATTGGCTCCAGCAGACCCCCGTGACCCTATTCGGATTCAGCGGGTTAGACAATGGATGGATGGATGGTATTGCTAGCTAAGCAGAGGCAAGTTACGTTCCAAAATACAAAGGTAGACCGACTCCCCACTCCAGACGTCACGCTTTCCCCTCTCCTGAGCCCGCAGCCTATGTCTCAGATCAGCGTCGATCTCCTGGAAGGATCTCCTGGAAGCGAACTATGATTCTTAGCGCAATGAAAAAAGTCTCAAAATCAACCGGAATGTTCAAGCAAATTCTAGAAAAAAAACTATCTAAATCCGTTAAGTAGTTCACTCATTCGCTAGCTAAGCAGATGTAAGGAGCGCTCCGAGGCTGGCGTGTGAGTGTGGAGAGCCCCGCACCCCACCCCTTGGCACACTGTGTCTCTCAGATTTGCACAAATAAATTGGTACCGTATTTAACTAACTATGATACTCAGCACAATGAAAGAAGTCGCAAACTGAACTGGAGTGTTCAAGCAAATTATAGAAAATAGAAAAAAATCTGATCTAAATCCGTAAAGTAGTTTTCTCGTGAAAAGCGGACAGACATACAGACAGACAGACGGAGTTTTATATGAACTGCTCAAAAAAATTTAAGGAACACTTTGAAAACACATCAGCTCTCAATGGGAAAACAAATCCTGCTGGCTATCTCTACTGATATGGACTGATATGGTGATGTGTTAGCAATGAAAGGGTGGCACATCGCTTGATGGAAATGAAAATGATCAACCTACAGAGGGTTGAATTCAAATGGTATCAAATCCTTCATCCTCTCGCAACATGTGGCTGGGCATTGTCATGCACCAGGAGGAACCCAGGAGCCACTGCGCCAGCATAGGGTCTGACAATGGGTCCAAGGATTTCCTCCCAATACCTAATGGCAGTCAAGGTGTCGTTTTCTACCCTGTGCTCTGTGCGTCCCTCCATGGATATGCCTCCCCAGATATACCATCACTGACCCACCACCAAACCGATGTTACAGGCAGCATAACGTTCTCCACGGCTTCTCCAGACCCTTTCACATCGATCACATGTGCTCAGGGTGAACCTGCTCTCATCTGTGAAAAGCACAGGGTGCCAGTGGTTGACTTGCCAATTCTGGTATTCAATGGCAAATGCCAATCGAGCTCCACGGTGCCCACTAGAGAACATTGGGCCCTCAGGCCACCCTCATGAAGTCTGTTTCTGATTGTTTGGTCAGAGACATTCACACCAGTGGCCTGCCTGCCTGCTGGAGGTCATTTTGTAGGCTCTGCCAGTGCTCATCCTGTTCCTCCTTGCCCAAAGAAGCAGATACCGGTGGGTCCTGGTGATGGGTTAAGGACCTTCTATGGCTCTGTCCAGCTCTCCTAGAGGAACTGCCTGTCTCCTGGAATCTCCTCCATGCCCTTGAGATTATGCTGGGACACACAGCTGACCATCTGGCAATGGCACGTATTGATGTGCCTGCCGTCCTGGAGAAGTTGAACTACCTGTGCCAGCTCTGTAGGGTCCAAGTATGGCCTCATGCTACCAGTAGTGACACGGAGTGTAGCCAAATGCAAAACTAGTGACAAAACAGATGAGGAGGGAAAACTGTCAGTGGCCTCCACCTGTTAACCCATTCATTCCTGTTTGGGGGTCGTCTCATTGCTGCCCCTCTAGTGAACCAAAGCAGCTGAAACTGATGAACAAGCCCCTCTGCTGCTTAACTGACCAGATCAATAGCCCACAAGTGTCAGTGACTTGATGCTATACTCAGATTTAATTTTTTTGAGCAGTATATATAGAGATTACTTACTTTTAAGAACAATGTTCAGCTTAAGAACATTGATGTTAGGTAGAACGCTCAGTGGGGGCTTTGCAGTCTTTTGTAATTGAATTGCAGATTTTCCTCCATCTTAACTGGGTTTATTTATTTATTTATTTGCTCTTTCCCTGTTCTCCCAGCTATCTGACCTTATCATATTACTCCTCTTTAGAGAGTTCGAATACAATATTACGTATTACGCTCTACCACCAATTATATATCGATGTTTAAGTAAGCGTATGTTGATTTATTTTTTATTACTTGTTCATCATTATTCTTCACCAATTTTTTTCTTTTCTTTGAGGTCTTGTAAAGCACCTTGATCTACTGTACATTCTGTGTATAAAGTGAGCTATAAAAATTAGTGGCGGTGATGTTGTTGAAATGACAGAGTTTGAGATTCAGGCTTTACGGAAACGCAATCGAGAGAGGAAGAGCCAGGCAAGACAGGCTGAGAGACACGAGGAACGCTGAGGGTACACGTAAGTCAAGAGATGCCATACATGAGATATTTTAAAATGTATTCTACTATCTGTCTTCGGCAGGTAATGTAGCTAGTCAATAGTTGTTAGAATATTTCAAAATCAGAGATCGTAACACCCTGTGCTGAATCTGGTCTACTTGTGGAGCTAACACTCCATGGTAGACACAAACAGTGCCAAACAGCTCTGCTTCAAGTTCAGGTGGAAATTCTGAGCAGCACGCAACATGGTGTAATTCACCAGTGTGCGACTGCCAAAGGGCCGGATAAATCGAATACAATCTTTAAAAAGTTAGACTTCAATAAGCGTACCGCTGCCCATCTGTCATCAGGCACACGGGAAAGAAAAGTCCAAAAAGGAGGTGGAGGAGGCCCAAAGCTATTGTGAAAGCTGAAGAGCGAGCACAGCAGCATAGCCAGGACCAGATTCGTGCCATGATGACAAATGTTAGAGGAAAGGGTTTGTCAGAAGGGGATGAGGCCAAGAGGAAGTGGCCTGTGGCAGCCTTGACATCTCTCCAAGAAGGATTACATTCATCTTACACAAGTCTGCAAAACCTGCTTATGCCTGAGGCATGGCAAAAAAAGAAAAGAAAATCTGGGGAAGAACAGTGAGAATAGAAATAGAAATGAAGTAGCTGGCCCCCATTTGTTCACCTACTTAAGGCAGGAACTTCAGGTTGTAACCCTGCCTGACTTGTCGGGCTCCTTTGCTTCTTCAAAGTTCCTCCATGTATCTCTTTTATTTTATCTTCTTCATAATCTGTATTTTGCTACTGTGTTATAATAGATATTGGTTTATTAGTTAAAAATAACAATATTGTAAATAAATACACTATAGGTGCAAAAGCATGTGGACTCCCCTTCAATTACTGAATTCATGTGTTTCATCCACATCCATGCATAAAGTCAAGCACACTGCCATTAACAAACAGAATGGGTCACCCCAAAGAGCTCAGTGACTTTAAACATGGCACTGTCATAGGGTGCCAACTGTGCCACTAGTCATTAAGTAAAATTGAGCTCTGCTCAATCTGCCTTGGTCAACTGTCAGTGTGATTATTGTGTAGTGGAAGTGCAGAGGAGGAACAACAGCTCAGCCATGAAGTGGTGGACCACGCAAACTCACAGAGCAGAAGTGACAAAGTGCATAGTGAGTAAAACTCATCTGCTGTCTATGGCATCGCTCACCACAGAGTTCCAAAGTACTGCTGGAAGCAACATCAGCAGAAGAACTGTGTGGTGGGAGCTCCATGAAATGAGTTTCCATGGTCGAGCAGCTGCCCACAAGCTTAAGTTCACTATGTGAGGAGCCAAGCGTCGGCTGGAGTGGCTTATCTATCTTATCCTGCCTACCACACTTACATATCTATCTATCTATCTATCTATCTATCTATCTATCTATCTATCTATCTATCTATCTATCTATCTATCTATCTATCTATCTATCTTATCCTGCCTACTATACTAACATAAATATCTATCTATCTATCTATCTATTATATTGTGCCTTTGACATCTGTCTATTATTTATTGCCATACACATTTATTTATTTATTACTAGACATTAAGCCCGTTACAATAACGGGTGCTAAAACAGTAGTGCATAAACATTTGTATGAACAGTCTATATTAAATGGCGAGGGACCTTGTATGTGGCTGTAATATGCGTCACTGTATTGTGTGCCTTTAATTTTCTCTCTCAGTAATACTGGTTTGTATTTCCTTAAAATGCCTGTAATTTTGTCTGACAGTGGAACCTCAGTTCACTACCATACTTCGTTCCAAAACTCTGGTTGTAACCCGATTTGGTCGTGAACAGAAGTAATTTCCCCCATAGGATTGTATGTAAATACAATTAATACGCTCCATACCGTATGAACTGTATGTAAATATATATTTTATATACACCTGTGTGTGTGTCTGTCTCGCACGCAACTGTGTGTGTGTCTGTCTTGCGCGTGCCTGTGTGTGTGTCTGTCTCGCGCGTGCCTGTGTGTGTGTCTGTCTCGCGTGTGCCTGTGTGTCTGTCTCGCGTGTGTGTGTGTGTTTGTCTGTCTCTCGCGTGTGTGTGTCTGTCTGTCTGTCTCGTGTGTGTGTGTCTGTCTGTCTGTCTGTCTCCCGTGTGTGTGTGTGTGTGTGTGTGTCTGTCTGTCTCTAGCGTGTGTGTGTCTGTCTCTCATGTGTGTGTGTGTGTGTCTGTCTGTCTCGTGTGTGTGTGTGTGTGTGTGTGTGTGTGTCTCTCTCTCTCTCTCTGCACACACAAGGAATGCACAGGAAGAGACTGAACACGTGCCGTGTGGCCCCGCGCATGCGCATTTCACCAGCAGACACACACGCGGACACCTGGACACACACAAGGGTTTTATTAAAGAGGATATAGTGCCATATACATCTGTCCATTATATAATGCCTTTCATACCTATCTATTATAGATTGTCTTTCACATCTATTTATGTGTGGACCATGTGAAAGAGATCTAACACTCATTTCTTACATTGGTTTATCGGGTCGTTATTATCAGACGTACAGAAATTCTTATGTGCATCTGCTACTAATCCACACGCAACATGTCATCAGTCTCCGGTGCCATGATAAGCGAGTTTAACAAACCTCATCTTGAAACGTTTGTGTTCCCCTCCTAAAAGATCTAATCATTAGAGACCTCCGCAGCTCTGCAGGACAGCCAATTGGACTGCAGGTTTTTATCGCTTGGTTTACTTGATTCCCCCCACCAACCCTAATCTTAGCCAGGTGATATCCCTGACACGTATAATATAAAGTGACAACCTCTTCAATGGAGTGGAGCGCTGGTGGTCCGCAGCTATGGAGTCATCGAGGTCCAATCTGTTTAACTGTGTATCTTGTGGGTATATATATTGTGTCCTGCAGGGGGCGTAGCAGAGCCCCAAACACCAGACTCAAGTGAAGCACGCAGTCCCGGGTTCAGATACACTATTTTTATTTTACCTAAAATACCTTCCTCCTCTCCAGGTTCTTCCCACAGTCCTCCTTCCTTCTTTCCCACATCCTCTTTTCTCCTCCACTCCTCTCCATTGAGCTTTGCCAAACTCTGACTCCATTGGGGAAGGCCAACAAGCTCCTTTTCAGTCTGGACCCTGGGCTACTTCTGCTACAAAGTCATTGTGAGCAAGAACCACTTCCCAGTCAGACAGAACCCATGCAGGACAGAAGAGTGTCCTTGTGACAGTCCCCCCTGGTGGCACCCAAGTACTACAACAGGGCTGCCCATTGTTGGGCAGTTCCCAAACTGTTGGAGCCCCACCAAGGGGGTGCTGCCACCCAGTACACTGGGGAAATTCCCATCTTTAGGAGGAGGTCTCCCACTGTCCTTCCATCAGGAAAGGTGACAGCAACCAACCCATCCGGGATAACCATCCATCCACATCCTTCCATTCTAATGGCCTCCTGGCCAGGTAAGGAAGTATCTATCTTGGCAGGAATGCCAGCCAACATGTGTCACCTGTAGCAATATATAGCAATGTGTGGTGTTGTATTAAGTTACGGTTAGAGACTGCTTGGGCCTTTTATAGAGTATAAGGGGTGCACGCCCGCCAGTATATACGCAGGAAGCGTTTGTCCAATTTTAATCAGAGCAAATGCATTTCAGATGTCTTTAATTTTCTCATAATTGGAAAAGCAAACATCTGCCATAGACTGGCACCCCACCCAAGTTTATGGCATTAGTTTAAGAATGGCATTAAGAACAGGACTGAAGATGTGAAGTACGGAAAACATGGCTCTCTCCAATCTGCACTGTGCTGTTCTTTCCAAACTTCCACCATCCACCACGGCCGTCAACCAAAAGGTGTAAATGGACGTGTGGCAAAAGCAAAAAATAAAACACGCCTTCAGGAATATTCAAGTCTCTTTTGCCCATGTGCCTGCCTTTTTGCAATTCACTCCTCTACTGAAATCCCTCACATCTCTCCTAATGTGACAGCCTGGCGCTGTGCCCCGTGAAGCGAAAGCCCGAGTCTAATTAATGAAGCTGCAGCAGGCAGCAGACATGTTTTATTAATGTTAGCTGGTTCTGCCTGTTGTGCATAGAGGGGCCAACCAAATAATTTTCTAATTTACTGGCTTGTTAAATTCATCAAATATCAGATGGTATGGATTATTGTCAAAAAAACACAGCCTCAAAAGGGTAAGGTTAAACCGATATGCTAATATATTACAGTTGCGGAGCGACAACTTAGAGGACGCGTTTCAAACATCAACCTGTAGTTTGGCATACGAGCTGGCCTGCTGTAAAGAGCGCTATATAATGGGGGACGGGGCCATGGTGGTCCGCTCTGCTGCCTCACAAGTCTTAGCGCTGAACCCCACCCAGCCCAGCCTACGTGGAGTCTTTAACATTTCTCATATGCCCCTTGTGAGTTTTCCTCCCACGTCACACTCATTAGAGTCACTGGGGTCCTGTGGTGGACTGGCATCTGGCCTTAGACCTTACGTTGCCAGTCTTCCATGATACTGAACTGGATTAAGCAGGTTTAGGAACATTCTATTAAGGGAGGGAAACAGATTGTATGAAGCCGTAGACTGGCGCCTCCTACAGGACAGAAATCTATCTGGAGGCATGTTGCTGATGTGACTCTGAATGCGGATAATATAATCGGTTATTGAAGTGGCAGTGTGGTATCCTCAAGAATGATGAAACAAGACCCTTGGTGTCTGGCTGAGCATTCACAAAAAATTCAGACGTGAGCGGCAGTAGGCTTTGTGTGCTAGAAACCAAGTTACCCAAACTATTCTAGTAAAGGTTTACAACTCTGATGTTGATCTTTATGATCATAAAATAGGTCACTAAGATAGCAATTGATGACAAGAATTCATAAGTGCAGAATTACGGTATTTGAGGGTTCGTCTAAGTCGGGGTCTCCAACCTTTTTTCCCCTGAGAGCTACTTTTACAAAATGAAAATGGCCGAGAGCTCCTCCTGTTTTCTGACATTTATTCTCATAGCATATTTCAACCCAAACAAACTGAATAAGCTCGTTTTGCCTGAACATTTACAAAATGTTGGTGTCCACCTCATATTTTGCATTAAAACATCACAAAAAATATATTGAGTTCACCTGCAAGTGCATTTTAGTATCTCACACTACTGGATTAAAACATGAATGCTCTCAACACAAAACAATGCAATTCCAAATACACCAATATGACTTCTTCATTTGTCATTTTGTCACTGTGTCACTGTGTCTCTTTATTCACAGGTCCAGTCGCATGCGTGACGTGTTGTTTAGTTAGTCAGGTGACTGGCACTGAGGTGTCTGGTGGAGTGGAGCCCCTGAGGTTCACTCTGATGGAGTCATTTCAGTGTTCGTCTGTCCGTCTTGTTCTGAACTTTGACTTCATGACATTCACGTCAGACTCACTGAGGTATGGAGACCCAAACAAAGCAGACATTTTCAGAGCTGCTTGGTGAAGATTCTTCTAGTTATCAGGCTCTACTGAGCTCCAGAAATGCTGTTCAGACTTTAACTAACTTTGACTAATACCTATAAATATCTGGGAGTGCAGCTGGATGACAAATTGGACTGGACTGCCAATACTGATGCTCTATGTAAGAAAGCTCAGAGCAGACTATACTTTCTGAGAAGGTTGGCATCCTTCAACATCTGCAGTAAGATGCTGCAGATGTTCTACCAGACGGTTGTGGCGAGTGCCCTCTTCTACGGTGGTGTGCTGGGGTGGCAGCATAAAGATGAAAGACGCCTCACGCCTGGACAAACTTGTTAAGAAGGCAGGCTCCATTGTAGGATTAAAGTTGGACAGTTTAACATCTGTGGCAGAGCGACGGGCATTAAGCAAACTCCAGTCAATCATGAAGAATCCACTGCATCCACTGAACAGTGTCATCTCCAGACAGAGGAGTAGCTTCAGTGACAGACTTTTGTCACCGTCCTGCTCCACTGACAGACTGAGGAGATCGTTCCTCCCCCACACTATGCGACTCTTCAATTCCACCCAGGGAGTAAATGCGAACATTAATTTTATTTTAATTCTTTTCATTTTTATTACTATTTAATTTAATATTGTTTCTTTGTATCAGTATACTGCTGCTGGATTATGTGAATTTCCCCTTGGGATTAATAAAGTATCTATCTATCTATCTATCTATCTATCTATCTATCTATCTATCTATCTATCTATCTATCTATCTATCTATCTATCTAACTGCACATTATTTTGAAGGTTTACTAACATATAACACCAGTAACGGCGTACTGCACGATAACATGCGGTGAATACACTTGACTTGAACATTCCTAGTTCTCATCCTCTTTCTCTGTACGTTTACCATTCGTTTGTTCAGAGGTTGATGCTCTTGCTGCTTCCTGAGCGGCTCTTCTTTTCTCCACCCTAGCAGCCCGCTTCTTCTCTTCTTTCGTCAGCATCATTTCACATTTAAACTGATTAAGTCAGTGTTTGTGTTGCAATTACTTCGTACGATTTTCTTAATTTTTCACTTAAGCTGGCACTCAAGTCTTCAATCTGCCTCAAGAATAATTTAAGATATGAAGAGGTAGGGGACTTGATAGCGAAGGTGGTAGGGATGAGAATGGCGCCCGTACACATGCACCGCATGGTCACCTTGCTGGCCAATGCAGAGACTTGATTCTTTTCTCTTAAGTGTATGCCACATTGAAAAGACTGATTGCAATTCAGATTGTGGATTGTGAATTTGTGTTTAAAGGATCCTGATATGATTTTTTGGAAAGATCGCTCACCACTAATTTGACTAATCAAGTTTTCAAATTTATGTAGGATTCATTAACCCTTTGGCGAGCTTCTTGGAAAGGGGTTGCGAGCTACCGGTAGCTCGCAAGTGACATGTTGGAGACCCCTGGTCTACAGTGTCTCTTTCTCTTCCACGATTTGGCTCAAAAACTAATCAACACATCGTCATCTCGTAACAGGCCTACGTTTTGAGTTTGGTATTTTTCCATCCAGCCATTTTAGCTGTAGACCTTCCTCAGGAAACTGTGACACACACACACAGGCACTCATCATCGAGATATCAATGTTTTCACTATCAGAGTAACCTAAAACATCGAAATCCGTAAAAAACCAGAGATCGAAATTTTTGACAAATCTAAAGCTTTCGCTCCTCCCCCATTAGACGATAGATTAGGGTGGGGGAAGGCGCAAAGCAAAAATGGTGAAAGATACTTCACGAGAAATGGTGAACGGAAAAGGAGCGAAGAACTTGAGCAGCTAAAGATAAGTGCCTCAAATCAGAGTGGGCAGCGTGTGTTAATGCTACAAACTACAAACTCCGGAGTTCTCAAAATATCTCTGCTGTTAGGCCCGAGGTGGGCAGCTACCGCAGACAAGTGAGTCATGTCATATTTGAATCAGGATGTGTTCTCTGGCTTATATTTGCTTTTCCTTCGTTTGTCATTTTCCATATCCGTGAACAAGGACGTGCTACCTTTCTTTGGTCCTAAATGCCCTTCCATTTAATTTCCGCTGGTGTCCCTGAGTATACGATTCACCCTTAAGTTGAAAGGATCTCCTTTATCAATGCGTTTCGCCGTTTTGCAGACATTTCGACATGTCCATAAGTCCCGGGCTGAACTTGGCTGATCTCTCCTGCACAGCTTCAAGTACTGCTATGTCTTTTTTTGTAGCGTGGTGATCAGAACTGCACACGATACTCCAGATGGGGTCTCACTAGTGCATAGATTCTTAAACTTTGGGTTGTGATTCAGAATTGGAGAGGGACGCGTACGGTCTGTGTAGTTTCTCGTGACTGGTTTCCACGGGCAGCTGAAGCAAATAACATTACTCCGCTATGACCTGCAACAACAACTCTTCAATGGGGAAAGTGATGACTGACGGAGGCAATTCTCCGTTGGTGAAGGGGGATTACTGTTGCCAGCTATTCTCTAATGGGGATTTCAACCCCCCGGTTGATGATTTTCAGCAATGACTCTGGGTCTCCAAAATTCAAACAAGGCAAAATTGGGTCACGAGAAAATAAAAAGTAAGAAACACTGCACTAGTGCATTATGCAGTATATTCTGAGATAACGTCCCTTGACTTACGTTCAGCAGTTTTTATGATTTAACTTAACATTTAACTTGCCTTTTTTAATCGCTTCTGCACATTACTTAGATCACTGCTTCATAAACTATGGGTCGGGTCATGAGTTGCCGCTGTTGGATCACCACTGCATTCAATGGAAATGGCTCATGTATGTTTTGTAAAGTGTCTAGTGATGGGTTGCCGCAGGATGTTTAAGCAATGGACGTTGCTCCACCACGATGTCAGCAGTGACTTTCCAAGGTGGAAAAACCCTCAAACTATAACAATCGGTGGCGATTCCCCAATCTGACAGTCGTCATGGACTGGGTCTCAAAGGGTGAGATTGAGTCATGAGAATACAAAGTTTAAGAAATTCTAACTTAAACGATGACAATGTTAAGTCAACATAAACCCCTAAATCCTTTTTGGAGGTTACTTCCTGTAAGTCAGTGTTCCCCAATCCTGAATTTGTAATTGACATTCCTTTTGCCCACGTGTAGCACTTTTTTCTACATTAACCTGCATGTTCCAAGCGTTCACCCTTAAACTTTAGCTTTTTAAGTTTAAAATATCCAAACATCGTCAGAATGCCCCATAAGGGAGAGGATAATGGTCAACCCCTGGCGTGCACAAAAAGGGCAAACAAGGAATCTTTATAAAAGAAAGGTCCAAATTTGAAAGAAAAACTGCAAAATACTCAAAATAGCAGAGGCAAGCCTAAACAACAACATCCCAAATCCACAATAAGGAGAATCTAAAATCCAGAACGGAAAAAGGAAAAAAATAAAAGAGCGAAATAGAAGAAGAAAAACAAAAGTTCCATACTTACAGCTAACAACCACCCCCGTCAACAGAGGGCACTCAAATGAACCATGTGGGGACTAAAATTCCCATGAGCCTTTAGAGGGCTAGGGGCAGTCCCTCAACAGAGATGGAAAGGTGGCCCCGCCTCTTGGGGAATCACCCAGAAAATACACGGATGTTAGGAGAACAAACATTTGCACAATGAAGCATGATGATACACAAATGAAATATTATGAAGATAAAATAAAGAACTACAATCAATATATACACACACACATACATATAGCTGAATCACTCACTCACTCACTCTTTTCCATTTAGCTGGAAAGTTGTAATTTGGCAGGATTGTATGGCTAGCCCAGTAGGCATGTTCTAAAAAAGGAAATTTTCAATGTATCAATATTTAATGGTCAAAAACACCACAGCATTAAAAATAAATACCTCACAATCTCAGAAATGTCTTGATGGATTTGATTGAATTTCGTAACATTATTAAAAAAAGGAAAAATTAATCGACTTATGTTTTTTTGTTTGTCGATATGTTTTTAATATTATGCTGATGCACATTATCTGCTTTGTTCCAACCTGGAGCTTTATAAATACGAATGCTTGATGGGCCACACGGACTGCGACACTGACCAATAGGGTGGAAAGATGACTGAAGAAAGGGGTGATGTCCTGGACGAGAAAAAAGAGACATGATCACATTGGGTGTCTATAGTCAGGTATAAAATGGAAGGAGGAAGTTTGCTGAATTTCAAGTGAAGATACGATTACTAAGTGCCAGGGGCTGTGCATTTACATGTTGCTTTTCCAGAAGACAAATGGGTGTGAGAGAGAAGAAGAGGCAGAGGTGGTGTCCTTGAATCCAAGAGAAGCAGAGACTGATGGCGTAAGTTAATAATAACACTTCTTTACATTTATATAGCACTGTTCGCACTACTCAAAGTGCTCTCTATGCAAAGAGGACCCAGGTGTGACGCCAACCCAGGATGCAAACCCACGATCTCTGTATTACGAGGAAGCAGTGCTAACACTGTGCCACGTTTTAACTTATCAGCATTTCTGAACTGCTACTCCATTATAAAATACATTCACATCTACGGACTTTGAAAGTGGATCTCCACCTCGACCTCCAAGATGGTCTACATTTACATACACATTTGGGCACTTTGAACAGAGATCCTCCATCGCCCCCTCCAAAATTCTTTACATATACCTTTACATCTGTAAACTTTAAAGGAGGACCCACATACTACTGATAAAGGCACGAGAAGGAACACGTGAGTGAACAGCATAAACAAATGAAAATTATAAACATCCAAAAATGATACATGATACTCAAAATTCACGTCACTCCTACTGGTTACCCATTTCAATTCAAATGTATACACTTGCAGGTAACATTGTGTTTTTTTGGAAAAGCAGAAACTGATCTGATGCTGGGATGTTTTCCTCATGGACAGTTTTGTGTAGCATGTCCAAGAGTCAGCAACTCCAGTGACCTCGTGATATTATTATTACTGCTTATTATTTGGCTGACGCCATTACAGAAGGTGACTTACAACATTTAAGAAACATCAGTTGCATCTCTTTTAGTTTTCCAATTGGAGCACCGGCAGGTGAAGTGACTTGCTTATGGTCACGTGGTGTCAGTAGTGGGATTTGAGTCCAATACCTTAAAAACTACAAATAAAAATCACAAATACTGTATACAAAAAAGCGCTTAGTTAGCTGCTGCTTCACCCAATTAATCAGTGACACTATAACTGATGTCCAGTGTACTACAAAATGTCTCAGGCAAAACCGGGTAACCCAGCTAATAAACACATAAAAAACACATTAAGTCAGACTCGATTAAAAAGAATTTAAAGCAAGGAAAAAAAATAGAGAACACAGAACCTAATCTGGCAGATGCTGAACATGAACATGGTTTCTGTTTCCTCTAGAATGGAGAAGAAATCTCCAGAAGATGAGTGACATCACTTCTCACTACTCACGGCACAAGCCCCACCTCTTTTGTACAAATTACTGCCTACCCAGAAGCCTTTGTTCAGTCTCAGATCTACTTTTGAAGAGGATGGAACTCACAAAAGCATCAATATCGTCAACTTCTTTTCTTCTTCTTAAACTTTCAACAGGACATTAAACAGGATGTTTAATATTGCTCTTTATCATTTTTACAATTATCTATATATTTTTATTAATACATTTTTCGATTTTCTGCTTACTATTTTTAAATGGCGGATTTTAACGTTTCCTCTCGCCCTTCTGAAAATACCCCTTGGAGATCATTAAGGATGAAGGACTAAGTTAGCGCTTCTCCCTTTTTTTTGTCTTTATTTGGGTAGAACCCAATTTAGAAATTGAGGCCTGCCCTGTAGCCTGGGGATCGATTATTGCAGGTAAGCCCGCATTCTGTCTGTTTTTGAGACTGGATACTGCAGGTAAGAAGGCCCGAGGTTCCATTTTGGAGGTCAGGCTTCATATTTTGTACTTTTGTGAAGCTGCGAGTTGGCTGAGCCAGAGTATTCACAGAAGAGGTCATTTATTGGCTCAGTAGACGCTTTTATACAAAGCAACTTACAAAACTGGTCAACATACTTGAAGACACTCAGGTCTGATGGACTGTTTGGGAACAAGTGCTACAGGATGAGGTGACAAAATTGACAACGTTAACTGAGGAGCTCAGAATACAAAACAAATACCAAAGAGTTACCAAAAAACAAAAACTAACAGTTAACTTCAGAAAGAAAGTACCACCAAACGAGGGTCTGCAAAAATTCCTCAATCTTGTTTATGAGTTTCCATTCTGGAGTGTTGCCTGATGTGAAAACTGAAATGATGTTAGCACAAGGCTGCCAAATAAAATACGTGAAAGATGGAAAACTATCTGCAGGCACTGCATCTAGAAACTGTCATTTATAAATGTGATTTGTAAGTTGCTTTGGACAACGACTTTAGACTCATAATGTCAATTCACCATAGAGGTGGAGTCTTGCAATTAATAAACATAAAGTCCCTTTACTTGAAGAGCATTTGTGAAAACACCAACATACAATTCTGTTGACATTTCTGCTGTTTTTCTATTTTGAGAATATTGCAAATATGAAAAAAAAAAAAAAAGATTTCTTCTGCTTTGCTTTCAGAAAGTAGCGTGCCGTAAAAACATGCTGGAAAAATGATGGATGTCTCCGAGGTACAAGGCGGGCATTTGTACAGACAGCAGAGGACACGTGCTTTCTAACTGCTTTACATGTTAGCAGATACAAAGAAGCGGCCGCCCTCACATCTGGGCCACAAATGTGAGGGCAGCTTCACAAGGTTTTCCCCTCAGCTTGAACACATTTACCTTCCCATCCTGAGCGAGCCTTTGGCTAAGTAAACTCATTTGTGGCTGACTCGCAATTCTGGCCTCCCTGAATGGAGTCCAGATTCAGCTTGCTTAGATTTGATTCCAGCTAAGAACATGGAGGCACCAGAACATCTGATAATTGGCAGTCCAAAATGGTCCTTTGAGAGACAGACACTCGGAGAATTCAGTGGTTAGACATACTGGGCAGAAAACTCATTAAAATAGTATATATTTATATATACACACATCTATATTATACACACTGTGACAATAATACAACACAGACATCATAACGATTTGGGGCAGCCACCCGTATATTGTTTTCCCGGCTGCAAAAGTTTACGTTTTTTAAGCACGATGTGCACAGAACAGAGTCCACAACAGAACTGACTATAATAGACCAAGATAGAGGCTTTAAAGGCCTGTTGAGGAAATGACGTACATCAAAAGGGCCGGAACCAGAAGTGATGTCAGCAAAGGGGCCGGCTTCAGAAGTGATGTCAGCAAAGGGGCTGGGTCCGGAAGTGATGTCTTCTAAGGTGTCGGAACCTTGCAGGATTCCCCGGGAAGGGTCTGTAGGGAACTGAGAAAGACAGCGCACTCCGCCGCCCCCTGGTCGGATGTTTTATTACAATTACTCAGAACCTTCAGCTGCCTCCTACTCGCACATGTGTGACAACACATATGCAGTATATATACACACATATAGTGTAAATGTATATATACACATATATATACACACACACACACACATATATATATATATATACATATACATATATACACACACACCTTGGGCAGAGAGGGAGCGCTGTCGCTAATCATGTCCTCTCTGATTCCCCCCACAGCATGGAGAAGACCCCCACTGAGGGCACCTGACTCCACCCCTTCACGTCTCCCACCTATAAGTGACAGGGTAGACAGCAGGAAGTTTCACTCTGTGAGCAGAGCACAGCACAGGATGGAGATTCTACATGATTGACCTTTCTGGAGGGAACTCAGAAGGGAAGCTCGCATTTGGCTAAGCTCTTGTTTTCTGTTATTTATCAATGTCTCTGTTAAAGTAAATAGGGATCGACCGGGTTGGCATCCCAATATTTACCAGTCAAACTTGTGTGTCCTCACTCGATCAAAAGCATTAGATAGATAGATAGATAGATAGATAGATAGATAGATAGATAGAAAAGGCACTACATAATAGATAGATTTTGTGAGAGGCACTAAATAATAGATGCTCAGAATGTATTGACTTATAAACTGAAGGAACATGGTGCCAATGCCTCATACCTCCAGAAACTGGTGTTCAAATCTCATTCCAGCCGGTGTAAAGGTTTCTTCTTCTTCCCATGTTTGGTTGCGTTTCCTGCAGGGACTATTGAAGTGACTGCCTTGGTTAGATGAGGAATTTTAGGTTATAGCACCCTCAGGTGGCCCAGCACCCCTGTGACCTTCTACTCCTCCTTAAAGGCCCATTGCAGTGCTGGTGTCAGGAAGGTCTCACCTGTTTCTACTGACAGGCACCAGCAGCTCTGAGAAATCACTATTATGATCTCTTGAGTTCACTGGCATACAGTGCCCTCTAGTGGCCCTTAGGACTACTACATCTCTGAGTTCTGACTCACCTCTCTGGGTTGCAGGTCTGTGAGGTATACCTGAGCCTGTGCTCTCCTGCCCTAGCACTCACCATTGAAGGGATAGCCAGCCCTGGTGTCACTTGAGGTGCCTGCTGAGAGAAGTGAGGTTCTACCATTTCCAAGCTAGGAGCCTTTTCTCACCTCAACCCCATCTCTACTCAAGATGGTTCCCACCTCTTATCTGTTGGTACTCCCTGAAGCAGCAGCACAGCCTTCACATAGTAGGGAAGCCTTTTTATCTTACTCACAAACCTTTGGTTGAAACTGGGTTTTCTTGTAGTCCTCCAGTCCCGGGTTCAATTCCCAGTGTTGCTACTATCTCAGGGACGGACTAGTAGGTGACGAGGGCTTTTTCCACCTGAGTGAATTCCTTACTTATTTCCCTCGATGTTCGGCCCCCTGTACCCTGCCACCCTGGTTGCACTGCTGCCCCTGGCAACACCACCGAGTACACAAACACACAAACCTTTAAGTCCCATCCAACGGTTATGACTTTAAAAGACTGCGAGTCCAAACCAACATCTGCTCTTCCCCCCCATCACCTGCCATCACCATCTAACTCCTCTCCTTTTAAATAAACCATTTTCTCCCGGGAGCAGATTTTATTGCCTGTCAGAGAGAGAGTGCAAATCTTTTTCTGGATTTCTTAGTAAGGCTGACATATTGCAGTGCTAATGACGAGTCACTTTAATGGCCTCGAAATTTATTTGTTAACCTTAACGTATAAGAAGAATTTTCAGCCTGCCTTACAGTAAAAGCAATTCTGACTTCAGCCCTGAGCCCTGCCTGATGTTACGTGCACTCATATTTAACTGCTTTTCACAATCCGTTCCTTATCCTAACTCCTCTATTTGTTTCATCAACAGAATGTTAGACTTGTGTTTTTAAGACTAAAATAGGTTTTTGGAATAAACAATTCATATTAGAAATACAGTGCGACTCCACTTTTAAAATGTGCTGCGTTATAGGGGCCCATCACTTTAACACAAAGTTTGTTTTTTTCCAAATGTTTATTGAGGTCTTATAGATTCATAGATATGGAGCAGCTGGGTGGTGCAGTGCTTAGCGTATCGTGTGTTTTCACAACTTAAAAGTGCTGAAGGCGGCATTGTTGCAGCTCCAGGGACTGCTGCTTGAACTGCAGTCTGTGTGGTGTTTGCACAGCCTCCCGCTGTCCTTATCAGTTTTTAAACGTGCCGTCGTTTCTTCACTTGTCGCAAAAGCTGAGCAGGGTAAGTTGATTGGCACCGCTGTGGGCCGATGACTGTGCAGTGTAATGGACTGGCACTTCTTCCAGGGCCTCATGCTTAAGGCTGATGTTTTAGACTCTTTGTAATCTTAATGGACTAAGTAGGATCAGAAAATGGACGGATTATTAGAATCGACTGTTTCGGCCTGCATTTAGGCACAAGTGCATTTGTTTTACTTTAGATTTTTGGTTCATTTTCTCATTTTACCTTTACAGTTTGTCTCCGTTTCTCATTTTACACATTCAATTGTGTTCGTTTCTCATTTTACATTCATTTCTTGACACAGTTTCTCATTTTACATTAAATGTCTGGCTCAGTTTCAATTTCACTTTTGATTTTTTACTCAGTTTCTCATTTTCTGTTAGGCTCAGTACCTTATTTTACATGTAGTCTCTCGTTCAGTTTCTCATTTTAAGTTTGACTTTTGGCTCACTTTCTCCCTTTACGTTAGCTGTTTTGTGTACAGTTTCTTATTTTACATTTGATTTTTGGCTGAGAGTCTTGTTTTACATTTCAATTTTGAATTACTTTCTTGTTTTAAGTTAGATGTTAGGCTCCGTTTTCTGTTTCACTTTTGAATTTTCACTCAGATTCTCATTTTATAATTGATATTTGGCTCAGTTTCTCATTTTAAGCTTGATTTTTGCTCACTTTTTCATTTACATTCAATTTTTGGCTCAATTTCTCATTTTACGTTAGCTGTTTTGCTCAGTTTCTTCTTTTATGTTTGATTTATGGTTCAGATTCTCATTTTATGTTTGGTGTTTCGCTCAGTTTCTCATTTTATGTTCAATTGTTGGCTCAGTTTCTCATTTTAAGCTTGGCTCAGTTTTACGTTTTACGTGAAATGATTGACTCTTTAAAATGTTTTCTCATATACTGTTAAATGTTTAATTCAGTTTCTCATTTTATATTTGATTTTTACCTCAGTTTTGCATATTACATTAAATGTTTGATTCGGGTATTGTTTTATGATTTTTGGCTAAGTTTCACATTTTCCATGAAATGCTTGGCTCGGTTTCTGTTTCACTTTCAATTTTTTTTTCTTAATTTCTGTCACAATTTTGGCTCAGTTTCTCATTTTAAGTTTCATTTTTGGCTCACTTTCTACTTTTACGTTAGCTCTTTTGCAAGATTCTTGTGTTACATCTGATTTTTGGGTCAGATTCTCGTTTTATGTTTGCTGTTTGTTCAGTTCTTAATTTACAATTCACTTTTGGCTCGGTTTCTAATTTTAGGTTCAATGTTTATCTCAGTTTCTCATTTGAAGTTTGCTGTTTGGCTCGCTTTCTGTAACACTTTATATTTTTTTCTCATTTCTGTTAGATCTTTGGTTCAGTTTCTCATTTAATGTTTGATTTGTGGCTCACTTTTTGTTTTAAAATTCAACTTTTGGCTCCGTTTCTCATTTTATGTACGATTGTTGGCTCAGTTTCTCGTTTTAAATTTGATTTTTGGTTCAGTTTCATGTTGTACATGAAACGCTTGGCTCAGTTTCTTTTTCACTTTCAATTTTCTTCCTCATTTTCTGTTAGATGTTTGGTTCAGTTTCTTATTTTATATCGATTTTTTGCCTCCGTTTCTTGTATTAAGTCAGATGTTTGGTTCAGGTATTGTTTTACATTTGATTTGTGTCTGAATTGCTTGTTTGTAGTGTATTTGGCTCAGTGTATTGCTTTACATGTGATTTTTGGTACAGTTTCTCATTTTATGTTTGATGTTTCACTCAGTTTCTCATTTTACGTTTGATTTTTGGCCCAGTATGAGTGTACATTGTAACAGACGGCTCCTGAGGTGACCACGATGGACTCTGGCATCCCACCGCCTTTAATATGCAGGTCAGACAATGGATGCCTCTAAACAGCACGTCGACATCCACACATATCGCCCACCTCGATTAAGCATTTGGCATGCCATCCATCCCTCAGGTGGTCGACGGGGCGCTGATGTTGACCGAGCCTAATCGCCGACACCCAATCACTTTGTTCTCCCTGGCAAACAGCACTGGTAACCATAAAGAATAACCGCTAAAATCATTCCAATACGTGGTTATATTTGGAAGCAGAAAACAGTTAAAAACAATGCTCTGATTATGATCTATGCCAAATTATTATTGCAAAGTGGCATACAAGTTTTTCACAAAAAAAAGTCACTCTCATGGCTCACTCTGCACCATTTCCAAATTAAATTAAACAACATTGGTTCTTTGGCGGCGTTTATGTGTGTTTGATTTCCCTGCAAAATATGCACATGAATCTTTGCCACAAATAATTAGTCTGGCGTATTAGTTTAGCTGAAGCATTTCAAAAATGTGAATACCACTGGCTCAAATGTTACTGTACACAGGAAAAATATTTCTCTGATCCGCTCAGTCTGGACATCAACATGTAATGAGAGGCAAGTGCGTTTCTGGAGCAAGTAAGAGCTGAGGGTTTCACTTTCTTTTATGGGGCGCAGGCACAAGGCAGGAGTCAGCCCAGTATGGGGTGTCAGTCCATCAGACAACACACACCAGTTAAGCACTTGTGAGAGGACAAGGGGAGAACACGCAAACTGAAGACACCCAAGGTAGCAGGTCTGCTCACTGCTCCGCTCTCATGCTTTTGCTAATTTATTAGATCTCTAAATATCACACACAGTCAAATATCTTGACTTTGCTGGCGATGCTGTGATTGTCGTGGAGTCAATGGAGGCTCTGATCGGGGCTCTCGAGAGTCTGAGGGTCTGGGCTTGTGAGTGTCCTGATAAAAATCAAGAGCCAGGCCTTTAATGACCTCTTGGGCATCAGCAGTGTGTCTGATTGCAGCGAGAGTGTCGACCTCATTGAGAGGTTTACTTACCTCGGCAGTGACATTCATGACTCTGGTGACTCTTCCTATAAAGTCAGTAGACGAACTGGGAGAGCATGGGGGGTCATGAGGTCGCTGGAAAGGGGAGTGTGGTGCTCCTGATATCTATGCAAAAGAGCAAAGGTCCAAGTCTTTAGAGTCCTGGTGCTTTCTGTTTGTGAGACATGGACGCTATCCAGTGACCTGAGACAAAAACTGGACTCACTCGTCAATAAGATGCTGCAGATGTTCTACCATACGGTTGTGGCGAGCGCCCTCTTCTACGTGGTGATGTGCTGGGGAGGCAGCATAAAGAAGAGGGACGCCTCACGCCTGGACAGACTGGTGAGGAAGGCAGGCTCTATTGTAGGCACACAGCTGGACAGTTTGACATCTGTGGCAGAGCGACGGGCGCTGAGCAGACTCCTGTTAATTATGGAGAATCCACTGCATCCACTGAACAGGATCATCTCCAGACAGAGGAGCAGCTTCAGAGACAGACTGCTGTCACCGTCCTGCTCCACTGACAGACTGAGGAGACCCCACACTATGCGACTCTTCAGTTCCACCCGGGGGGGTAAACGTTAAAAATTATACAAAGTTATTGTCTGTTATACCTGCATTGTTATCACTCTTTAATTTAATATTGGTTTTATCAGTATGCAGCTGCTGGAGTATAGGAATTTCCCCTTGGGATTAATAAAGTATCTATCTATCTATCTATCTATCTATCTATCTATCTATCTATCTATCTATCTATCTATCTATTATATAGTGCCCTATCTATCTATCTATCTATCTATCTATCTATCTATCTATCTATCTATCTATCTATCTATCTATCTATCTATCTATCTATTATATAGTGCCCTATCTATCTATCTATCTATCTATCTATCTATCTATCTATCTATCTATCTATCTATCTATCTATCTATTATTGTGCATTTCATATCTATCTATCCATCTATCTATTATATAGTGCCCTATCTATCTATCTATCTATCTATCTATCTATCTATCTATCTATCTATCTATCTATCTATCTATTATATGGTGCCCTATCTATCTATCTATCTATCTATCTATCTATCTATCTATCTATCTATCTATCTATCTATCTATCTATCTATCTATGGTACTGTGTCTCTCTGGAGAATCCTTAGGTACCGTTGGTTTCACTTTGTGTCGAATGAGCGGTTGCTCATGGAGTCTTGAATGAGGCACATGACCTGCATTGTGAAGGAGTGTCAGTTACGGCACTACGGCCATGTGGCTTCATTACCCGAGGGTGATCCGGCTCACAGGACCCTCATTGTTGAGGACCTGAATGGCTGGACCAGGCCAAAGGGACGCCTACTTAACACCTGGCTGCGGCAGATAGAGGCTCATTTCCGGAAGGTGGGACTGGACCGCATATCTACTTTGCCAACCAGGATGCCGAGCTGTTTCATCGTGTGGTGGGTGGGGCGACGCGCTATACCAGTGCATGCTCCCCAACCTGACCTGACCTGTCAAATGCTACTCATGATGTGCTTAATGGATTTTTAAAAGATCATCCATCCATTTTTGAACAGGTCCTCAGTTCTTGGGAGAAAATACTCAAACAGAGACACTCACTGGTCAGGCAAACCCAAAGCAGACAGTGAGCCAGGCAGGATTTGAACCCGGATCCCTGGAGCTGTGAGGTGGTGGCAGCAGCAGCACTAACCACTGTGCCATGGGACTGCTGTCACCACACAATTAACAATTTTGTTTTTTTTGGGAGGATGGCCATGTACTTCTAGGTACGTTTTGCACTTGGAATAAAACAGGTGACACAATACGTCATTTGAAATGAAGTTCTCGTCCCTTGTTGCTTAAAGCCATCATTAGATGATTTGCTTGTTTTTTTGCTTGTCTCATTTTATACTTCAAGGTACACTCCATAATTAAACAAATGTCAACCAAGGTGACAAAGTGAATGATCGCTGAACCCTGGGCATCAGCATTTGTACAAACACATGGCAGGCGACAGATTAGTGTCATTGTCATGAGTGAGAGACACAGAAAATGCCAGTGGCTGCGGCCCACATACATTAGAACGTTAGAACAAATGTGACTTTCCATCTAACCATCCATCCATCCATTAACTTTTTCATCCCCGCTTATCCTAAACAGATTCACAAGGAAGATGAGGACAACCTGAGCAAGAATTGGTGGCAAGGCAGGGACAATCCCATGCCAATCAGCCCAACAAGCATATCCATCCTATTCACCAATTGACCTCAAGTCAAGTGTCGTGATCTGGGGAGCCCTGAAAGCACAGGTACAAAATACTTTTAAAAAGCTGCCCACTAGTGGAGGAGAAAACCCCGTCAAAAACCCCAACTATAAATTTAAAGGGTCGAAAACAAATCTTCATAAAATGAACGTTTATTTCCACAAAGCTGGCTGTGCAAGCACAAAGTTCTGAAGAGCGCATAGGAGATGCCTGAAGAGGCACAGCAAACAAAATCCCAATACAGAATCCAACGGAAGAGGTTCAAAAAAATATCAAATAACGCAGTCCCAATCTGAAATCCAGAGGTGAGGTCAAAAAGAGAGCAAGGGATCAAAACTCCAGAAAGTCAAAAGCAACAACAAAAGCACAGATACTTACAAAAACTCAATGAACCGACAGGAATTATGGGAGGTCCTGCCTTAAACAGGCAGTGATTGACAGGTGGCCCCGCCCCTTGGGGAGCCACCCACAAAACACAAGGGACATAACAAAGGCCAGTCCCCTTTATCAGCCCTCACATAGAAAAACATCCATTCATCCATCCATTATCCAACCCCTATATCCTAACTACAGGGTCAGAGGGGTCTGCTGGAGCCAATCCCAGCCACCGCAGGGTACAAGGCAGGAAACAAACCCCGGGCAGGGCACCAGCCCACCGCAGGGCACACACACTCACACCAAGCACACACTAGGGACAATTTAGAATCGCTAATGCACCTAACCTGCATGTCTTGGACTGTGGGAGAAAACCAGAGGAAACCCACACAGACACGGGGAGAACATGCAAACTCCACACAGGGAGGAAGCGAGCCCGGGTCTCCTAACTGCGAGGCAGCAGCGCTACCACTGCACCACCGGGCCGGCCTCATAGATAAACAGATCTACTAAATAAAATAAACATTAGTATGAACAAATGGTATAAAATTAAACAAAACAAACAAAGGGCACAACTATCAACACCAGCCAGGGGGACAAAGCTGGCCGAACTCGAGACTTTGAGATTCGACATCGAGATCTGAAGGCTGCTTAAGGTCCTACCCTTCCCCACACATCTTGGTAATGTGTCCTATGTGTCTGGTGAAGAAACATTTGCATGAAATCTGCCCTTAAGAAGCGTCAGACAGTCTTCCCTGTGACCTTAAGAGCTTAAGGGCTTCTGTGAATGTAGTTAACCCGCTGAGCCAGGGGTTGGCACCGTTTTTTGATCCTTTCTCTCCTTCTCCCTCAGCAGGCCGGGTGATTGGTGGACCCTTCCTCCTGGGCCCGCCCCTTCCTGCCCATCTATCTTCAGTTCTGTTTTGGACTCGTGTCTGCAAAGCCCACCATGTAACTGATTGTCTGTTTCATTCCCTCAAAGCTTTCCTCCAATTATACAGAGTTACCAAGGTGGGACCCCAACTCTTTGTCTGTGATCCTTGTCTCGTTTTACATCTTACTGAAGAACTGATTTTAAAGGAACAGCTGGAATCTACTGCGCTCATTGCTGTCATAATTGTGAAAATGTCAATCATGTCACCTCACAATCTCCATTTGTTTAAACTGAAAGGGTTCAACCTCTTCAGTGTCTGCTCCTCATGGTTCGTTCCTCTTAGTCCTCACTGATCAGCTTAGTCGCTCTTCTCTGGACTGTCCTCTGGTCATTCTTAAGGCCAAAACAGGCACAGCAGTGGACACAAGGTTGCCAAGGTGGGCAGTAAAACTACAGAAGATGTTTGAAAATAAATGTCCTAATGCGTGTGCAGCCCAAGCATTATAAGAAAAGCACTCATCAGCACAACCTGATCTTCATGCAGGCAGAACAACGATTATCGAAAATGGAGGAGGATGAGACCAGGCAAGACAATACATGACACGTTTTACCAGGGTTTACCGAGAAAGTGATCCTTAGGTGCGAGGAGCTCGACCTCTGCGGCCTACCGGTACAACCAAAGGGTCTTCGCTCAGCATAGAGCAAACACTCTATGGCCAAATGTATGTGGAGACCCCTCAAGATTACCGACTTCAGGTGTTTCATATGGCAATGGCATTCCCTGACGGAAATGGCATCTGCAAGCTGGATAATGTGCCCTGCTGCACTGCACGGATTGTTTGGGAATGGTTTGAGGAGCGTGATGAGGAGTTCAAGGTGTCACCCTATCCTCCAAATTCCCCAAGTTCAATCCAACAATAAATCTGATTTGCAGCAGCTCCACCTCGCAGCTTACAGGAGTTGGCAGATCTGCTGCTAATGTCCTGCTAAAGACCTTCAGAGGTCTTGCAGAGTCCACACTTCAACAGGTCAGCACACAGATGAGCAATGGCATATTAATCAGAGGGTAATATTTGTGATGTGCCATCTGTTGGAATGAAAAATGCAACTGTTATTACTTCGTGCATTGCAAATTACATTCTATTAAATGGCGCACTGTAAAAGTTAACACTGAAAATGCTGAGGTCTATGTTGATTACTTTGATTTCAGGTAAGCTCAGCTAGCATATATATATTTTTATTATATATATATATATACATGTGGATTATATGTTTATTATATATATATATATGTGGAGTGTTTATATATATATATATATATATATATATATATAAACACTAGGGGGCTTCTCCCCCTGCTCGGTTCGCTCACCAACCCCCAGGCCTGCACTACGCACCAGCAACTTCACGTCTCTGCCGCTCGCGTATGTGGTTTTTACTTTCACCAAACAACAAAACTTTGAATTCTCGCGGATACGCCTCTTCATTTTGAAGAAACATTACTTTTCCCACATAGCAACACAAATTAAGTCTCCGACTTAAAGTTTAAAGCCAAACAATATACTTCTGTCATATCACCTATGTCCATATATGCGATCTCTTTTCGCTTTTACCTTTTTGTCAATATTGCATTGAATTTTGATTCTGTGTTTGGAATTACATCGTGACAACTGCCCGTGAGTGAATATCGTTTCTATCTCTCTACACGAACTGTGTCTGACAATAGCATTCACACAAATGAGAAATGATTGAACTGTGTGTGTGGTTGTAAATGTTTTAGATGTGGGCGGAACTTTTCTAAATCTCTTTGTATAAAGTCTTGTCTTGCGGGGCTGGAAATTTTCTATCGCGGGATTTCACTTTCACCAAACAACAAATCTTTTAATTCTCGCGGATACGCCTCTTCATTGGGAAGAAACACTACTTGTCACTGATGGCAACACGAATTAGACGATCTACAAGTCTCCGACTTAAAGTTTAAATCCGAACAATATATTCCATCTCTTTTTGCTGTTCCGTTATTTCACTGAGTAATAATTTCCATTCGTTTGCGCTAATGCAATCTTTACTATCAATTTTTTGAGACTTTCGAATTTTAGTACTTCCATTATCTCTAACCTGCTCTGCATGTGTATCGCGACAATGTTTTTTAATTCTTTACGACGTTCAACTTTTTCATCTATTCTTTGTCTTTTATTTCCGACCCCGGGCCAGGTTAAATCTCTTGGGACAAAGTCTTATCTCGCGGGACATGAAAGTGTCTAACTGAGAAAGTCACATCTCGTCTCCTTCCAAGATTATTTTATATTTACATATACCTGCGGTGGGTTGGCACCCTGCCCAGGATTGGTTCCTGCCTTGTGCCCTGTGTTGGCTGGGATTGGCTCCAGCAGACCCCCGTGACCCTGTATTCGGATTCAGCGGGTTAGAAAATGGATGGATGGATGGATACATATACATATACATATACATATACATATACATATACATATACATATATACATATATATAAACATATATATATATATATATATATATACACACACACATATATATATATATATATACAGGACAAATATATGGACAATATATATACACACATATACACACACATATATATATATAAACATATATATATATAAAAACATATATATATATATATAAAAACATATATATATATATATACACACATATACACATATGTACACCCCCATAGTACGGTGGTCTTAACACACAGACCTGGTGAGGATGTTCTTCCTCCCCACAGCGTCTTGGGCCTTTAAGGGCAGTGGCGCTAACCACTGTGTCACTGGGTCGCCCTCACAAGCACATCAAAATGGAGTTTTTGTTGGTCGACTTTTTAGCACATATTGAACTCATTTCTCATTGAACTGCACGGCATTAACTGAAAGAGCCGTAAGCAAAGGTGCTGTTAAACTAGGCCATTACTTCAGTCTCCGCGGCTCTGTGCAAAGCTGGCAAGCTGCCACACGCTGGCCTTGGTGTGGATGGCACTACTGTAGCTACAAGCTTGATGGGTGGACTTTTGCTGCGTTCTGGGCAACTGTGGCTCCTCCGCTTGTCCTAATATTTGTACTCGTGTCTACTTCTTTAGGAAATGACAGAAAGAAAGACGTGAACAAGCACAGTGTGGCCATTTTATAATTCACATGGTGAGCACTAAAATCATCAATCATGGAGGAGTTCAGTAAAAGGCAGGAGTGAAGACACAGACCGCCATGACAGTTTTGAAATGCCAACACTGAGACTGCAGCGGACAGACATTGTGTCACATATTGTATATTGCGATGTTTGTAACACCAAGGGAAACGGCTGGTTACGATGCTGCCGGCCAATGTTTAACTTCAAAATCACTGTAGCTGTCCAAATGAGAGCAACTTAGAAGGAGAAAATGAATAAAAATAAAAATACCAGATGACAATGACAAGATCAGTAGGTCACCGCAAGTGGGCGAGCATCACGGAGTGAGCATCCGTCCACTGTCTGAATCCACCTGGCTGAGCTGAAGAAACCCCACATGAACACCAAAAGAACACACAAAAAAGACGGAGCCACAGATCTCTGGAAACCGCTAAGCCACCGCAGCACACGGCCATCCTTATTGTACTGTGATGTAACCTTCACAAAAAAGGAAAGCAAAGTGAGAAGTCGTAAAACTGAAAGTCAGACGTAGATAAAGCAGAATATGTGCACCACGCGTAACAAATCTGCACCCGATCACCACGATGACACGCAGTGCCAGTCAGTAACCATAGCAACTGGATGGCACAAGTCCACAAAATGTCGACGCCCCACATAAACAAAATGGCGTCGAAAAAAATGTGGAGATAAACAAATGTCTTTACAGGAGTTTTAACATCAAGATTAGATTCAGCAGAAGTCAAAACCTTTAGAACAAAAAACAAAACAAAAATGACAGAGAAAAAAAACACGAAAAGAAACTAAATTATAACAGACAATGGGACTGAAATCAAGAAAACTCGAGAATTCAAACATCAGTGCTAACCTCTGCACCACTGTGCTGCCTATAGTCTCGTTGATTCTTTTACAAATCTTTCGATAGAATGTTCTGTTAAAAACGTTTGTATATTCTATTATTTTATATTCCATTACAAATGTTTCAATATTCTATTAAAAAGGTATATTCTATTCCTATTGATTTATATCCTTCTACAAATGTTTCCATATTTTATTTGATTTTTTAATACTCTATGACAAATGTTTCCATATTCTATTCTATTGTTCTATATTCTATTACAAATGTATGTATCCATCCATCCATTATCCAACCCGCTATATCCTAACTACAGGGTCACTGGGGGCTGCTGGAGCCAATCCCAGCCAACACAGGGCACAAGGCAGGAAACAAACCCCAGACAGGGTGCCAATCCACCGCTGGGCACTCACATACACACACACACACACACACACACACACACACAAGGGACAATTTAAGATTGCCAATGCACCTAACCCGCTTTCACTTCACGATCATTCCCTATGGTTCTATGGCGGCTTTCGGTCTTTCGCCACGCATTGCTTTCCAAAACAGAAGGCCTTTGACTACTTTCTATAAACACGTCATAAACAAGCCCCCCATTCTAAAGCACAAGGCATTCTAATTCATTTCATTATCAATCTATATTTTATATGGCACCATATTGTACATTAAAAGCAGAAAACGTGATTTATGATCAATCTATGTTTGCCTATAGCGCCTTATTTAAAAATTCTCCACCTAACTCTTTCTAAAGCAGAAGACGACTGTTTTCGTATGCTGATCAAGTCTGTATTTCGTATAGTGTCTTAAAGCTGCCATATATCGCTTTCCAAACCAGACGGCGTTTAATTTTAATCTACATTTTTTTATATAGTGTCTTGTTTAAACAACGTTTTGCAATGCGGAAGACGTCTGATGTAATATGGAGCTCAATCTCTTTCTATATAGCGCCGTATTTAAAGGGCCGCCTCACAACGCTTTCCAAAACTGACGGTATTCGAGTTCACTTGCCGATTATCTCAAATCGTCCATCCCGTTCAAATTCTTTTCCACGTTTGCCTTTTTGAGACATTAATCTTTCTGGGGGTCTGGATGGCAGACCCGTCCACGAACAATTTAGACATCCAGCATGTTGGACTCATCAAGCGCTGCGCTGCCCTCTTTCGTTCCGCGCGCTGCGTGCAGTTGTCGGCCACATCTGTGAGCCTCCGACTCTCTGCTTTTTCAACGCCAATTGTTGCGCAAGGAACTTTTCCATCCACACTAAAGATGGATTCTGTCACGGCATCGATTCTTGGAGAGCAACAGACTGATAGCTTTGGGGGGGTCGCTGCCCTCTTTAACTGGTGGGCACAGTGGAATGAACCAGCTGTTTGGTTTTTACGTCTGGCTTTCTACTGTTAACCCTTTCCTTCCACTGCGGAAAGTTGGGACCACCGTCATAAAAACTCTGGCAAGACAGCGTGAAAAAAATTAAACATTGGGGGCCGCTTAGTGGAGGGAGACGGAAGCGGGGCTAATGGCGTGTGTTCAACGAAAATGGATGGAATTTATGGTTCTGTGTGCACGCAGGCGTAAATGATCGTCTTAACTAATTAGTGGAAAGAGAGCACGGTTCCGATATAACAATTTATTATGAGGGCGGATACAATAATTGCATAACTGATGAAGCCCAAACCCCCAAATATACTGGCTCGGTTTATCCGCTTATGAATACAAGAATGGCAAAGCCGACGAGTGACGCTAAGTGCTTCACATCATGAATTTCCAGTTTCCTTACATAAGGCCAGTGAAGAGCTGGCCAAGAGTGCAGTGGCAACTCTCAGGTTCCGCTTTAGGTGCCCACCACACTGTGTCTTCAAGGCTAAAGACACCCAATCTGAGGAGTGTAGACCTAGACCTAAATCAGAAGGCCCGTCCGCAGTTGGCCCACCTGGTCTGGTGGACTGCAATTGGCCTCTGAAGCCACTAATGTGGCAAATGGACATTTACATTAGTCGTGTCTGCAGAAGTCTCACTTAATAAGCTTCTGACAAAGTCATTTAACTCTTAAAAGAAGATTTGGAATGGCTGCACCTCCATTTACCTGTGCTACACCTGTGGGAATCGGCGCACTGTAGTGGAGTGAAGTGAGGTTGGCTCACATCTATCATAGGGCTCACATCTAGTGCAGGGCACAGCCTACTGCAGGGCACACTCCGCATCCCACCACACCATAGGGCATACATCTACTCCAGGGCACACATCTATCATAGGGCTCACATCTAGTGCAGGGCACAGTCTACTGCAGGGCACACTCCACATTGCAGGGCACACCTCAAACCACAACATGTACATCTACTGTAGGGCACACTCCACATTCCACCATATTGCAGGGCATACATCTATCAGAGGGCACAGACCTAGTGCAGGATACGCATTTATCATAGGGCTCAAGTCTACCGCATGGCACACTCAGCACCACAGGACATACATCTAGCACAGGGTACACTTCTATCACAGGGTACAGTCCACATCTCAGGGCACACACCAAATCACAGGACACCCGCTGCACCACAGGGCCCATGTTTACTGCTGGGCCTACCACAGGGCACACTCCACACTGCAGGGCACACACCTAACACAGGGTACACATCTACCACAAGTCACACTCCAAATCACAGGGCAAGGTGTACTGCAGGGCACACGTCTACCGCAGGGTACACTCCACATCGGCACGACACCCTCTGCTACCACAGGGTACATGTTTAAGGCTGGGCATAAGTCTACCGCAGGGCACACTCCAGAGTTCAGGGCAGAAAGCTAGGATGGGGTACACATGTACCGCAGGGCACACTCCACAACCCTCCACACCGCAGGGCTCATGTATACTGTTGGGCACAAGTCTACCCCTGGGCACACTTCACACATGCATTCACGGCCTTGGGATGTGAAAACTGTTTTTTTTTGGGGGGGACCCAAAGTGAGATTTATGAGGAAAAAAAGCCCCAGTGAGGCTCATGAGGACGTAACCAAAGCAAAGCCTGTTTATTTTAGTGAAGCCAAATCTGAAGATTTTATATCCGTTATTTATGATACAATATTCTAAATAAACTGAGGCTTTCATGTGATAATAAACTAAACCTGAAACCTTTAAGTAAAACATTCTTAAAAGGCAGCTTCGTGCAGACACACATCGCCCCAAAGCCTTAATAGAATTAAAGTCAAACTCATAAAACAACTGCAGAGTAAACCGTAACTGGCTGACTCGTAAGAACCACTAAAACGTCTCAAAGTCCACCGATTAGAAGGTCAGACCTCACAGGAACACCACACAAGGTCGCCTGCCTGTACAATCCTCGCTCATTGGATTCTACAAAAACACCGACGGGAATTCAGGTAAGAGAACAATCGGACTCTCCCCTGGTTGCTGGCTGATGGTTTAGAGGGAGAAGAAACAAAACTACAAAAAAATGGGTGATGTCGCCAAGCGGCACTGCAGTAGAAGGCCGCGGGTCGACACCCTGGTGCCATGTCCAGGGTTCCTTCCTGCCTTGCGCCCAGTGCTTGCTGGGTCAGGCTCAGGCTGCCCCGCCATCTGGCCCTGTATTAGCAGGTCTAGAAGTGTGGGTGGTTGGTACTGGAGGCTGCGGTGGCTGCAGGTTTTTGGTCCAATTGAGTTTCTTAATGAGAAGTCAGTTATTGCTGATGAAACTCTTATTGCTCAAGTGACAGCTTTATTTTAGTGGACTCTCTTGTTAAGGGTGGTTCCCCACCCTTGCCTCCTTATTTCAGTCTCAAACAGCCGCATTCACTGCTTGTAATGGCTCCTTATTAGCAAGAAGATGCAGACAACCAAGGAGCCAGCAGTTCTCCATCTCACTTGCTTCTATTTACACCAGTATGGATGGGCAGCACGGTGGTGCAGTGGTAGCCCTGCTGCCTCGCGGTAAGGAGACCTGCGTTTGCTTCCCGGGTCCTCTCTGCATGCAGTTTGCATGTTCTCCCTGTGTCTGTGTGGGTTTCCTCCAGGTGGTCCGGTTTCCTCCCACCCAGAGGAAACCCACACAGACACGGGGAGAACATGCAAACTGCATGAAGAGAAATGCCAGTTTGGTGCATTGGCAGTCCTAAATTGTCTCTAGTGTGTGCTTGATGTGTGTGTGTGTGTGCCCTGCGGTGGACTGGCACCCTGCCCGGGATTTGTTTCCTGCCTTGCGCCCTGTGTTGGCTGGGATTAGCTCCAGCAGACCCCCGTGACCCTGTACTTAGGATATAAAAAAAAAAAAATATCCAAACCTAATTATGTCATATCATCTACTGTTAAACCGTACTTCTAAAATTTTTATTATTATGCTGTATTAAGGAATTGTTCTGTTCTGTGTATTGTATTGTATTGACCCCCTACTTTTGACACCCACTGCACGCCCAACCTACCTGGAAAGGGGTCTCTCTTTGAACTGCCTTTCCCGAGGTTTCTTCCATTTTTTCCTACAAGTTTTTATTGGGAGTTTTTCCTTGTCTTCTCAGAGAGTCAAGGCTGGGGGGCTGTCAAAAGGCAGGGCCTGTTAAAGCCCATTGCGGCACTTCCTGTGTGATTTTGGGCTATACAAAAATAAACTGTATTGTATTGTATTGTATATAGCGGGTTGCATAATGACTGACTGACTGACCCGTGTGGATTCATCCTGCACTATCTGTCTTAATGAAACACGTAAGAGAAAAAAGTGACAGACTGAAAAATTGCTCATCTGTTTTAGGCTTCAAGTCACTTGGATGATATCCTTGGAGAGGAAATGAAATCTACGATACAAGAGCCTGACACTGCAGAGTTAAAAGGAGACGGGCAAGGATTGGTTTCTAATTAATCAATTGGGAAGGAACGAAAATCTGTGGCCACTGTGGCCCCCAGGAGTGACGCCGACGCTGATACCCAACCCTGGTTTAGAGGATGGATATTTCAGCAAATATATTTGATTTGATATATTTTAATAATACCCTGAGAAAATCGTCTTTTCACATAAACTTTGGAGGTCAGAAACGGGGTCAAAATATACCTCGGTGTTAAATTTATTGGTGTGTATACAGCGCACTGTCTCTCTCTCTCTATATGTGTGTGTATATACTGTATATATATATATATATATATATATATATATACACACACAAATATATATTATATGCTCATACGTATACATACTACAAATATACATATATCAACATTCAGATCTGAATATTCAATATATACTGTATATACTATAAATATACTATATTATACACCACTATATAAATTATAAGAAATTAAATAAAAAATAAATTAGATCTGTTAAGAATATTAATAAATAAGAAAACATTTTAATTAACAATTAATAAAATAAAAAACAAAAAAGTAAATAAATGAATCCACATGATTTTATAAAACATAGATACAGAATTAGTAAAAGTAGCATCCATATACATAGATGTGATATACATTGACTGCGGTAGGCTGGCACCCTGCCCGGGGTTTGTTTCCTGCCTTGTGCCCTGTGTTGGCTGGGATTGGCTCCAGCAGACCCCCGTGACCTCGTAGTTAGGATATAGCAGGTTGGATAATGGATGGATGATATACATAGATGTGTATTTTACATATACCTCTATGTGTGTGTGTGTGTATAGATATACTGCATTTGTTATGTACAAGTTACAGATTGTATTAATTTATTATTTTATTATTACTATTATATTTAAGTCTTTAAACATATAAGGTATTTAACATTCTGTGTCTATCCACTTCATTAATCTGTCATTTCGATTACACATTCAACGGGAGCCAAAATCGCTAACAGTACCATCAGGCATAAGGAAGAAAACAACAATGGGCAGGATGCTGGTCAAGAAATGTCTAGCTGCAGACCTCCAGCTGCTCCAGACTCTACTGGGACACCAGTCAGTCAAAGGGTAGACTCCCACTCAAACGGGCACCTCCACTTGCACGCACTGGACCAGTTTATAGTCACCAGTTCACCTAATCTGTGTATTGTAGTCTTATGGGAGAAAAAAAAACCCTACATGATCACAGGAGAACACAAAATCTCTGCACAGGTACTGATAAGAGTGGAGTTGGTAGGGGGCTGTGGACCACACCGGCTGACACCATCAGAAAGGGGGGTGACGCCAAAATGACCAACAATAACATTTTTGTGCAGTGCTTTGGGCTGAAATCACAAAAGGGGACACACACCCTGTAAAATGAACAGTTGGGTCTTATTGGGCTAAAATCACCAAGAGACCACCAGCACCCCGAAAACCACCCAATGCAACAGTTGAGTCTCCATGTGCCATTAACAGTGGGAATTACCGCACTGCACTAAACGGTGGGGTGTCTGCACGCTGCATTGTTTAAACTGTAGTCAACTCTCCGACAAGGAGCTCTGTTCATTAAATCACCCAGAGGGGTCTATGGAGGTCTTAATCCAGACGTGGTTACTGCACCGGATGACACCAACCTGAGTGATGCCACCAAGCGATAAAGTCAGGTATTAACCTTTGTGAGGTGCATATATTATGTGTCATACGGTGTGTTTATGGTTTATCTAACTAGTAGGCTATCCTTGATTTATATAGCGCCTTTCAGATCTCTCTCTATTATACACACACACACACACACACACAGTATATTTAAACCCATTATGTTTATTACACACACACACATATATATATATATATATATATATATATATATATATATATATATATATATATATATATATATATATATATATATATATATATATTCATGCAGTACGTATCATCCATCAGCTATCCTTGATATATATAGTGCCTTTCAGATCTCTCTCTATTACACACACTCACAGACACACATAGTATATTTAAACCCATTATGTTTATTACGCCTGTGGTGGGCTGGTGCCCTGCCTGGGGTTTGTTTCCTGCCTTGTGCCCTGTGTTGGCTGGGATTGGCTCCAGCAGACCCCCGTGACCCTGTAGTTAGGATATAGCAGGTTGGATAATGGATGGATGGATGTTTATTACACATATATATATACAGTATATATATATATATATTCATGCAGTACGTATCATCCATCAGCTATCCTTGATTTATAGAGTGTCTTTCGGGTCTCTCTCTCTTTATTATATACACACACACAGATTATATTTAAGTCCACTATCTTTATTATACATATATATTCATGCCCTGCATATCATCCATCCGTCCATTTCCTTGACGTGCTTATCCAGAGCAGGGTCTCCTGTACATAACGTGTCTATTTAGCACATTCACAGTTTGTGTTTCTTGACAGATTCATGAAAGTTCTTTCAACGCATAACATCAGCAAAATGGAAGCAAACTAAAATGTTGAGCCAGCTGCTGGGCTGTCTTGCGAAGTTCTCGTAAACTCGAAGCGACCACTCGGCCGGCCAGGCTGGGCACCTGTTTTCCTTTATAACTGTCATTCCGTAAACATGTGGTCTTTTTAAAAGGAATGGATTTTCTGTTACTGTCGACTTAAGGGTCAGGAATTTGGTGCAATTACAGTTATCCTGGCAGGGCCGCTCATCACTTTTAGTGGGGGCTCTTTGACATAATCCTGAAGGAATGAGCCGTTTCTTGAGCTTATTAATGGAAGGGAATAATGTGGATGCGGAGAAGAAGCGAAGGAGGCACAGGCGGCGAGCCGTCGTATAAATAGTAAGGTATAATCAGAGGACATTAAGAAACACGCTGCGAATCTTTGTCTGCTTTGTAAGTGTCTGGAAATAATTCAGACAGCCCGCCGGCCCGTCACGGCCTGACATGCAGAGTAAAGTTGGCTGGCGACACTTGAGGTCGTCTTTTGAGAAGGTAAACTTCTACAAATGTCATTGTCACCACAGGGTCAGCTTTTCTCAGATTTCGCCCTGCATGTTGACTGCGCTGCTTGGCTGTTTGTTCCCAATTGTATTTTTTTTTTTTTTGTGGGTCAGATGGTGTCAGGGTATGATCTCAGACTGGGTTTTTGCAATGGACAGAAATGGTCAAACTGGTAAACGCTATTAGAAGACTTACAGCCCTGAGACGTGCACGTGCAGTGGATCGTTGTTGCTAAATTGTCCCCTGTGCGTCTCTGCATTCACCTAACGATTTGAGTGGCACCCTGTCCAAGGATTGTTCCTGTCTTGCTGGGATCGGGTCCATCTTCTCCAGGGCCCTACTCAGGATACAGCAAGTTTGAAAGATGGATGGATTGATGAATGAATGAATGAAGGCTCACCAAGGCGGCTCCACCAAGTTTGGGATGGTCTCGTCCGTCTCCCTATCCATTTGGAATAAACCTAGAAATATCTATCTAAATATCCATATGCCTGTTCCGATAAATGCCCTCTGGTCACAAAGCCTGGAAGAAATGCTCCCCCTCGGGCCAATCCAGAGTTCCCACCACCACTCTGGGACAACCCACGTGGGCGAAGGGAAAACATGGAAACTCCTCGTAATGACCGGCCCAAGAATCGAACCGACGTCCACGCACGTGTGAGTCGATGGCACTAACCAGAAGACTGTCTGTGCAGAGCCGCACGTGTACAGCAGTGTAGTGGTTAAGGCTTCCACCTGAAATTGTGGGTTGCTATCCCACCGCTGACACCACGAGCAAGTCGCTTCACCTGACCTGTGCTCCAATTGGAACAAGAAAGAAATGGAGAAAGGCGTCAGCCAAAAAGAAGTAAAGGTAAATGAACTCGGTGCGCCCACTGTGGAAACTCCTGCTTTGTACGTTGTCGCTCGTACCCTCCTTCATTTCATTTTCTTTTGGGTTCGCTTTCGATAATATCTTTCTTCTTCTTTACTTACTCTAAATTAGGATTGTGCGGGTCAGAATTAGTCGCCAGCCAGGACCATCACGGGACACGAACTCTCACTCATACATACGGGGGGGACTCAAACGCTTTTCTTTTTTTCCTTATCTTAAACCCAACATTTTAAAGGGCCGGAAGACGCACGAAACATTCACTCCGGTAATTCTGCACGGCAGATATCTATAAATAAAAAAAAACAAAACTATCAGCATCTTGCACTTTACGAGAAACAAAGCGGTACTTACTATAGCTGTTGTTCGGCTCGTGCGTCCCTCCAACTTTGCCCGTCTCATCGATCCTCAAATACCATTGCGTCCGACAGAAGAGTTTCCTTATCCTTACATCCCCACCCTCCATGTAGTCGTAACTTCGTGTGTGTCTTTCGGGGCTGGAGCAGCTCGAATTGGCAGCCAGTTGCTCAGAAGTCATGTCATTACAAGCCCAAGACACACTGCCCACTAGAAAGATAACGTGAAAGTACAATCTGAAGAGCGAAGTCGGCAGGATCCATGGTAGTATCCATTTGCGCATTATAATGCAGTGTGCTGGGGTTTCACGAACAACATACTGAAAATTGAATTTAAGAAACCCTCACCCCGTTCACCTTGGTCCCCTCCGATGGGCAACAAGACAGGTCGGTGTTCTCGGTGAAGAGGGGGCTTCCCTTCAGGCACAACCGGATAATCCTGTAATCATCCCAAGCGGAAGGAGTTTAAAGCGGCGGTGAAGTTCTTCTCAAGACACGAGCTGCAAAAAAAAAAAAAAGAGAAGCAAAGATGGGTTTAATCGCGTTGCTGTCGTTTCTGATTGCGGCTGTAATTCCTTCCTTGGCTGCACGATGCGAAGCGAAGGCGTCTGGAGGCAGACTGACCTCTCCACTCCGGCGATGCGCCCGTATCCCCCCCGGTGCTTTGTGTGCGCGTGCGTGTGGGGGGTGTGTACGTGTGTGTTTAATGCTCGATTTGCTCACCTCCTCCTCGTCCTCATGCCTTTATAACCATTGACACTTTTGCGGCTAACCGACTCCTTCCGGAGAACAGCCCACATTGCTCTTGTTTAGACATCTGGCCAGACTGGAGAGTCTCAGCACCACCTCTTCCTCGTGTGCACACGTGTGGGCTCGTCCCGACGCGATCGGAGCTGCCTTCCCATTCGCCTGCTCACGCTACTTGACTCTGACATCCCAGGACACGCAACTCACTCGAGTGACAACTGCAAATGGAAACGTTCCATCGGCGAGAGTCTTTCGCAACCCGCTTCCCCGCCTGCAGCTCCAGCTCCAGCTCCAGCTCCTTTCACTTTATATCCTGGATGTATTTTTGAAACTACAAAAGTCTCCTGTGGATTCTTAATTGTTTCCATATATCAAGCGTGAACTCTGTTTTTTTTTTTTTCCCCCTGTGCATCCTGAGTCCGTTTGTTGTTGAGGGTCCTTTGTGAAGTGACCACCACGTGAAAGCAATTAGATCCTGGCCAGCCTGCCGTCACCCGGTTCAAGGGCTCACCGAATGTGACACAACCTGCCAATTGGGTGTATGGACTGGAGACGGGATGGACTGACCACAGTGCAGAAAGGGGAGACAAAAAAAGACCATCCGTTTACCAATGACTGCACTTTGGAGCACATGCACGCAGGGGGACGACGGGGGGCTCACTTCAAGTCACTGCACTCGGTGACCACATGCAAAGCATCCTGGGAATTACAATAACAAAACAACAACAGGAGAACAGGAAACACGCTGGAGTCCAAACAGGCCCATGTGTGTGTGTATAAGGAGGACCGCAAACGTACGTGTGGACGCGTAAGAGACAAGTGCACCACCAGACACATGTGGTCATTAAAGAGGGTACCCACGAGCAAAGGCATTAGGACCACTCGCAGTAGACGTTAAAAGCAAAACATGCAAACATTATAAAATATTACAGAGGCACACTTGACAACGTTGAAAACACGATGCACTGTATGCACACATGTAGACATTAAAAGTGAAACACACGTGCACACAGACTTTAAACAGATATGTACAGTATGTGTATACACAGATATTAAAGAGACATGTATGATAACATCAAAAACACAATGCACTGTATGTGTACATGTAGACCTTAGAAATAAAAGATGGGCACACACAGACATTAAACAGGTATGAACTGTATGTGCATATGTAAATATTAAAAAGGTGTCCATGACAACATCAAAAACACGATGCACTGTAGATAGATAGATAGATAGATAGATAGATAGATAGATAGATAGATGTGAAAGGCACTATATAATAGATAGATAGATAGATAGATAGATAGATAGATAGATAGATAGATAGATAGATAGATATATAGATAGACGTGAAAGGCACTATATAATAGATAGATAGATAGATAGATAGATAGATAGATAGATAGATAGATAGATAGACAGATACTTTATTAATCCCAAGGGGAAATTCACATAATCCAGCAGCAGTATACTGATACAAAGAAACAATATTAAATGTATATGTACATGTAGACATTAAAAGTGAAAACGCGCACACACACAGACTTTAAGCAGATATGTACTGTATGTGTATACTGAGATATTAAAGAGACATGTATGATAACATCAAAAACACATGCTGTACTGTAAGTGTATATGTAGACCTTAGAAATAAAAGAGGGGCACACAGAGATTCTAAACATATGTGTATATGTAAATATTAAAAGGGTGTCCATGACAACATTAAAAATGCACACGCTGCATGCGCACATTAAGACATTAAAAGTGAAACACGCGCACACACACACACACACACACTTTAAACAGATATGTGTGTGTCTGTATGTGTATACACAGATATTAAAGAGACATGTATGATAACATCAAAAACACATGCTGTACTGTAAGTGTACATGTACACTTTAAATCGGCACATGCATATAAACAGATATTAAAAAGTCAAACAAGATGAATTAAAAAGTGCACATACAAGGTGTGCGCATGTAGATGTTAAAGGAGACAAACAGGAGTTTGCATACACACAAAGGCATCATAAACAAACACGCTGTTTGTAGACACAGACGTTAATAGCAAAATGTGCAACATGTAAACCTTAAGCTGGCACGTGTGTAAACGTAGAGATTAAAAAGTCATACATGGCGCCACGAGAAATGCACATGTTGTATGTGTACATGTAGACATTAAACAGACACATATATGATATCTATATTAGATTTTAAGAAGACACACATGACACGGTCCTGTATGTGTACAGGTGGACCCTGAAAATGAAACATGCAGACACTAGTCAGGTGCATACGTACAGAAGGTGATGCTAAAAAGTCATATATGACAATGTAATGTGTGCACATGTGGACGTTAAGAGAGGCATACGAATAAACATACTGTGTACACAAAGGCATTATAAATTAACATGCATACGGAAACATATTGTACATATATTTACTTATACATTAAAAAACCCCAGCGACAAATACATGTAAGTGCTAAATAGGTGAGGGGCACGTGAACGTGTGGACATTAAGGGAGGGGGCACGTGCGTACCGTGCTCGTGGACCGTATGAATGTTTTATTGTATTCCTAACCGTAACCTGACCTGACTCCATGGCGGCACAGAAGGGCTCCTCGGGTATCACCGGCGGTCCCGCACCGGGACGGGCGGCGGAGGGACACGCAGTCCTGCATGGGATCAGGAAATTGACCAAATGGACGGTGTGTGTGTGTGTGTGTGTGTGTGTGTGTGTGTGTGTGTCACATCGCGCGACTCAGGGTGGACCGGTTTGTACAATGTCTGTGGACATTTCACTTTCATTATTTATCTTCGCCGCTTTTTTCACACCTAAGAAAGAGCGCGTAACAACCTGCTGCGCACCGATTTAAAAAGCTAAGAAGTTAACAGGGCGACAAGATGAATACACACAATGAAGAAATAAACGATACTTTAGCGTTACTACGTATCATTATGAACTTATTCTGCTTACGTTTCCTTACAGATGCAAAGTACACAACATAAAACAGTGTGTGTAAAGGATGTGTGAGTTTCGACGGCAGACCCCCGTGTATTTCTTTTTTGTTACTTGACTCGCTGCGTCAGTCCCCGTTGTGGGTGTACAGTTGTCGGCCTCATGTTAACCCCAACACACGTAACTGTTGTGCGGTCCGCGGCTTTGTGTGTCTTTGTTCTCAACTCCACTTGTGGATCCTCCGGCGCCTGCTACTGTTCGTCCAGTCCCGTGTGTGTGAAGGTGTGTGTCATTTTGATCCGTGAGGGTACTTTCTCATATTCTGTATATGTTGGGTGTTAGCGGTGATGCCTAAAATGATTGCATGCGCCTGTTTACTCCCCGTGTCGATGTTTTCGTGTGCGCCTTTGTATTTGTGTCGAGCGCGGTGTGTAACGGTGCAGTGTGTGGTTTTTAACCTTAGTGCGCACTTTTTGGAGTCTGTAGTGTGTGTGTGTCTCCACAGCTAACCCCAGGTGTCGGCGCTTGTAACACCTGGCATTTTACTTCCGACGTTTACAAAGGACTTAACGATCAATCCCCGCAGGGATGCGAACACGTTTCACGCTGGCCGCACCGGCAGAGCCTTTCAAACAACGAGGAAAATTACATGTGTCGCCGCCATTGCCACAGGCGCCTGCACTGATCAACGGTGCACCCGTAATACCCCGCTAGGGGGTCACCCCGAGCCCACCTGCCGTCGCTCGCTCGCTCCCTGACGCACCCTTCGCAGAGCTTGTCGTTACCTCTTGGGGGCCCAGCGTCTCCTGCTTGAACCCTCGACGCGCACAAGGAAGAGGGCGGCTGACGACGCCCGCCTTGTTATAAAAGCGCTGCCAACACCATAATAAAGCGCAACTGTGTTTGTGTGCGAGAGCGCAGCTCGGCGTCGATCCGCTCGTGTAATTTATTACGTGATATTTCACTCTCCGTAAATATTTATACATTGCTCTGCGTGATGGGAGTTTGCAACTTTTTCGTTTATTTTTTATGAGGAAAATATATCAACTTCTTCACTTATGTCAACATTGGTATCTATGGCGTCCAAGAAATCATTTGCCAGTTAATCCAGGATCTGACATTTAGTTAACTTTCACATTTAAACGCTTTCCAAATTACTTCGCAAACTCGGAATATTTTGCTCGCTGGGTAGCTGTCGAAAACTTTTTTGACATGTCAGAACTGTTTCTATTAAAAGTTTGTTTAATTCGACCGACCTGTCTACTGGGCATTCGGGCGAGTGGCCCAGCGGCTACGGCGGGGAGCTGTGCACCCGTAAGACGTCAGTTCAGCTCTGGAGGGCGTGCGCATGCTTGGTGGGATTCTGTAAAGGTACAGCGATGGGTGCTGACGCGACAATAGTGGGACAGTAGCTGGGGAAACGCTTCACTCCAAAAATCACACAAATAATATATTTAAAAAATCTAAAACTCACTGGCTGTAAAGTGCCGGGATCCAGTCTGCTCTGGAATGTACGAGTCCTGCAGTAAGATGAACGTATTTAAGGGGTCGGCGATCGCAAAGCCATTGTTCTTATATATTGACAATAAATGCATAGTTCGTCAATAGATATGAAGGGCGTTAGAACAGACAGTTATGAAAGGCGCTATAATAGATCTGAAAGACGCTGTGATAGATAGATAGATAGATAGATAGATAGATAGATAGATAGATAGATAGATAGATAGATAGATAGATAGATAGATAGATGTCATTCCAAAGGTTGGGGCATCACAAATATCATCCACCTTAATTAAAGAATACTTGTCTGTGTATGTCCATCCAGTTGCTATGCCTCTGTCATTCCAACAGATGGCACCTCACAAACATTAACAGTGCTTTTATAAATCCCATAACAACTGGCATATAACTGGGACATATGCAAAGCATTTGTAATTCCAACAGATGGAGTGTCACAAACATTATAGATAATACACTACATAATAAAATTATTAAATAAAAATTAAAAGCACAATATTAAGAAAATTATTACATTTGATAGATAGATAGATAGATAGATAGATAGATAGATAGATAGATAGATAGATAGATAGATAGATAGATACTCCAAAAAGACCCTGAACATAAAGACCTTCAGATTTTGCCGTTTCAAATGATCATCCTTTCATATAGCACCTTTCACAGAACACACCATCACTAGGCGTCGTACTAACAAGCAAATGTAGTCCGTTTTAGGTTAAATATATGATAAATCAGACTTGTATTTAAGAAAGTTTCTCCACAATAGCACAGTAATTCGTATAATAATAATGTGTCAATAGTGGGATTTGAGGTCCAAACCCTTAACCACAACGTCACACATCCTTCCTGTTGATAATTGTCAATTTTGACGTTACCTCTCTAATATTTTTAACGGCCGCTCATTCTTCCTCCCTTCATTGATCGTGTTGAATTTCATTTTGTGGGACTTTATTAAGCGCCTACGCCTCGAATGTGTTCGTTCTCCCCGTGAGTTTTCTCTGGGCTTTCCCGTATCTTTCAAATTTTATTTTACTTTATTTTATTATATTTCATTTTACTGATTAAATAAGAAAGTGTTGATTTCATTTAGAACAGGGTGGTCAGACGTGCCTGACGTCTAACTCTGAGACCCCGTGAGGGAATAAAAAAACAAAAAAACAAACAAAATAAGAATAAATGAACGCGTATTTGCTCCCCGCTCGTACACATTTTCAAATAATTACTGTATTTGTAACAGAAATAACACAGACTGGGAGTTTCTTTATATTTCACTTCTTTCCCCCGCTCAACCCCCTTTAAGCGAATAATTCCAAATGCCATTAGAAGGTGACGCGTGAAGCGGCGCGCTTTTCATGACATTCAAGCCCACAGTAGCGGAGGAAGTCCGGAGACCCCCGGGCACAGCAGCTCTGCGTGAGTCCCCCTTTTTAATTCTCCCCAGCTTTTGTGTTTATGGCAAATCGATTATTAACAATTGCGTGGGAACTCCGGAAATTATTTGCAGATTTTTGCAAACATGTTCGACGCTATAAAAGTTCACCTTTTTATTTGAATGGCCTGCCGTTGTAAAACTTGTCACAGTTAATAAAACGGAATGCACTTTGTAGCTGACTAGGGTCTGACACGCAAGCGTCAGGACGGCCCTTATTTTTCTAATTATTCCCCACACACCACTACAGACACTTCAACAATTACGGATAATTTCAAACTAGGCGCGCATTCCTGAGCATTCCGCACAGGAATAAAAATTGGAATCTGGACCGTTCATTTAAAGATAAAAGAACTCATTAAAAGAAAAAAGGTCTCTAAATAAGGAAGCAGCCATGGAGATGGAAGAAGGGGCTGTATATACGCCAGTCAAGACAACGGCGGACGAGACTTAGGGTAGAGCGGGGCGGGGGGAATAGCACGGAGCATCAGCCCCCTATCCATCTAAACAAAACGTTTTCGGAGGTGGAGTCGGGGACATCGCCGCTGTTCTTTCTGAAATTATTACATAGAAAAACGGAAGAGGGGACAGAATCGCTTAGTAATATTTAAGGTTATTAGTTAAAGTAAACGCGTACGATTCATCCATCCATCCATTTTCCAACCCGTTGAATCCGAACACAGGGTCACGGGGGTCTGCTGGAGCCAATCCCAGCCAACACAGGGCGCAAGGCAGGAACCAACCCCGGGCAGGGTGCCAAACGATTCATTATGTTATTTATTATTAACCTGGCGCCCTTATTGAAGGTACTTCCTACGTTTGGGATACAGACGCTATATAAATACAATTTATTATTATTATTATTATTATTATTATTATTATTATTATTATTATTATTATTATTATTATTACATTTCTTTTGTTGTTGTTTTTACTCATTGGAGAACAGGCAAGTGAAGTGACGTGCTCAGGGTCACATACTGTTAATGGGATTTGAACCCAAATCCACATCCGTTACCGCTACATCACACTGCCCGTTATTAGAATATTCGGGTTCACATACAAAAGCGCTTATTATAAAAAAAATGAATAAATAAATTAAAACTTGGTAGAGTCGATTTAGATCCAGTGAAAGGCAACGGATTTCCATCAAGTCGACACCCGCCCACCCGTTTCGACCACGCTTACCTCACGAACAGCCGTGCGAAGCTTGGCAGAAGTCTACTGTACTGCAAAGTGTCACTTTGGGATTAAAAATCCCAAACGAACAAATCTTACAAAGTGCATGGGGAGAAGAACACATCCTTTGTTTTAGTAGCTCAATTCGGACGATTTTTTTAATGAATGAATGGTCAGTTTTGCATCGCTAATCCACCTAAAGTGCAAGCAGAGCCGGTCAATCCATTAGGCGACGTAGGCGACCGGCAAGGCGCAGACACCCGAAGGGCGTCGTTTGTAGAAGTTAAGGAGCGCAGCTTACGAAATCAAACTGCTCGTTCTCCGCAGCGTTCTGTTACGTCCGCGCTATCGACATCGAGGGGAGACGTTTTGGTCGGCCCACCCCACCCTACTGCCCAGCCAAAACCTGTTTCTCGTTGTTTAGTAATATGAAATGCGCGCTATAGACACTGAGGTGGCACAGGCTTAGTGACTCAAATAACGCTTCCCGAACACTCACTCCATCCTCACCCAAACCTCCCCCTCCACCCGTCAAGTGGGGCCCTGACGCTTGAACTGTTATGGGGGCAACTTCGCAACCAGCATCGAGGTCTGAGAATCATTGTTATCTTCTTCAGTGGGGTTGCTTCATAACAGATAACCACATTATTTTTTAAACTTTAAAAATAGTTTAGTTTGCACTTTTGAATTTTGCTATTTTAATATTATTAATATATGTCTTAAAAACCCCTTCTCATACAGTAGGCTGTCAAGATTTTAAGCAATGCAGATTAAAGTCGCTTCTGATGTCCCTCTGGGATTAGGGGGCCACAAACTCAAGTTTCATAGATCTGCCCCCGGCCCCTGAGCTCAGACTGGGCTTCGACCAGCACTGCCTGCATGCCTTTGGGCTGTGGGGCAAAACTTACGTGGACACGGGCAGAACATGCAAAATCCACACAGGGAGCACCGGGACTGGACCACTGTGATACCCTCCATACGGTGCCAGTGCTGGACATTCTGCGCCTGCCCAACTTATTAGTGCACCAACCGACTGGTCGGTAGCTAACCTGTGCTGCCCCCCTCCACCCCCTTATGATCTGCACCCACCCTAAATGAAAGCCTAATTCACCTTAATGGTGGTGCCAGCCCTGCCTGCATACACACATGAAGTTTCTCAGTTTATGATTCAAAATTAAATGTACGTTACATGCAATTCTTTTTTTTTTGTACTGTAAACTATTTAGAATTATAATGAGTTGTGAAGTTCGACCATTGCGATTTTTAATAGCGCCTTTCAAATTTGAAAACATTTGTAAGACATTTAAAATAGTTTGCCTCTGTGCCACCCGTTACATTATATACAGTATGTGTATGTCTATGTACAGTATATACTGTACATACTGTATTTATGATGTTGCTCTGTTTATGATTCAATATTATGTGGATGTTGCATTCTTTTTTGTATTAAAATTCTTTATTATAAAATATATTGATATGTGTATGTGTACAGTATGTATTAGTAAATATATATGCAGTGTAGATAGATAGAAAGGCGCTATATGATAGATTAAAAAGGCACTGTATAATAGACAGACAGATACACATAGATAGATAGATAGATAGATAGATAGATAGATAGATAGATAAAAAGGCACTATATAATAGACAGACAAACATACCTAGATAGATAGATAGATAGATAGATAGATAGATAGATAGATAGATAAAAAGGCACTATATAATAGACAGACAGACATACACATAGATAGATAGATAGATAGATAGATAGATAGATAGATAGATAGACAGATAGATAGATAGATAGATGATAGATAGATAGATAGATAGATAGATAAAAAGGCACTATATAATAGACAGACAGACATACACATAGATAGATAGATAGATAGATAGATAGATAGATAGATAGATAGATAGATAGATAGATAGATAGATAAAAAGGCACATATCTACACTACAGGTGTTTTCTTATTTCTACAAGTGAAACGCGGACAGCTTATTTGAATTGCTCAGCTTCACGTAATGAGTCAATAGTGGAGATCAACGACTGTGATTTTTATACAGCATTTTTAAACTCTGAAGACATTTCGTAGGCCTTTAAAATGCACTGACAGTTCTTCACAGAGTCCCACAATGCCCAGTGTACACAGCGTTAGGAAAAGTGACTTGTTCAGACCTACACCCTAAAAACTCACAGGTGTCAGATTGGTTCTTTTGGAGCAATGCCATAGCGCAGCGTTTCTCAACCTTTAAGTATCTGCGACCCGAGTTTTCATAACAGTTTTAATCGCGCCCCCCTAACATTTTTTTGAAATGTAGATGCATATTTTATTATACCTACTTAACTTTTATCGACATTTATCTAACTCTATATTTATTGTTCTAGTATCAGAATGTAGTTTAAGTTAATTTGTTTTGGTTTCAACGGATTTTTTGTCATAGTTTTTGATACTTGTTTTCTTTTTTCACATCTTCGCGCCCCCCTTTTTGTTACTTCGCGCCCCCCTAGGGGGGCCCGCCCCACAGGTTGAGAACCACTGCCACAGGGAAACCATTGTTGGTGCCCAAAAGGACCATCCGTATGAAGGTTCCAGATAGAACCTGATTTACTGAAATGTGTGGCAGGCTCCATGCATACTCGTGAATAGATGATAACAGGTTTGTGAAGTACTGAAGAGCTCCTACTTCTAAGAGGGCTCATGCTGCACAAAATAATAAGTGGGGGCTTTCACATGGGCTTTCCTCCTGCGCCCCCCATCCTCCCCTAAACTGGCCCAGTGGGGGGCGGATTTGTGCGTGAGCGCACCCTATCGTCCCCGCGACCCCAGATAAATTTAATCAGGTTGAAGAATGGGATGAGATGAGGCGTTTTAAGAATTCTAACACTAGCACACAGCCAGGTGAGGTGAATCGTTCACAGCCACATATGATGACACAGGTCGACATTGCAAGAGTCCCGTCAAATGTAGCGCATTTCATTGTTCATATCACGACAAGAGTTTTCTCAGGACTCACGTTTAAGACGACGCAGGTTTCTTGTGCCCAGTGCTGCCCCGCCATTCCGAACTGTGTCCCTACTGAGCGGCTGTTGAGCGCAGCGAGTGGGTCTGGACGTGCAGATACTGCGGCTGCGCAGAGAGTGCAGGCCCTCTAAGGAAGGGAGTGATGGACTGAAGAGGACCGAAGCTAACGGTAAACGTTATTAACCTTTAGGACATAAACGTTGAATCATAGTCGAATAACTCGGCTCAAAAGATAAAAAAGTTGTTGTATGGTATATTCAAAAGAAACAGCTTGGCTCAGAGGGGGGGTGCAGATCAGCGATGACGTGTATCACTGGGACCCCAGTTCAGTTCAGGCTTGACTGACTAAAAGCTCCTAAAACGCAAACGAATGAACAACCTGCGCCGCTTATTTTCACTTTTTTACCTTATAGCTGAACTTCCAAAATGTGACGACCTTTAAACTGTTAAGAATAGAGACGGCAAAACCCGCTTAACGCCCTGAAGATGCCTTACAACACCCGGAATCGCATGAAACATCAGACTTACAGTCAGACGAGGCGAGCGCCACACCTTCGCAGGACCACCGGAGCTGCCCGTCCGATCTTGTCGGGCCCACCACAACTGCGTGACCAGCTTGCAATCTGTGAACTCCAAAGGTTTCTGATCTTCGAGGAGTCGCGCGTCTCGATCTGATTTCAAGGCTGTGCTAACGCAATAAAAGGTGACAGATTGAAAGGACTCTCCATCGGGGAGAAGTGCGAAAATCAAAGCCCCCTCCCCTCAATCAAGCGGCCATTCATCTTCTGCTCTTCATGCGTTTCTCGCAAGCAAAGAAGAAATATGATAATAGCCTTTAACCTCCGGCTGAGAGTCTTTCACATCTACGAAGACATTTCAAAAGTCAGTACACACACACACACATAAAGCTGATTGGGCGTTTTTCTATTATTTTCTGTATCTTTGCCAAATTTTGCCCAAATGTTTCACTTTTTACAGGGAAAGACCACCGACTAGGTTTCAGTCTGGAACTTTTTTTTCTCTTGAGGAACTTTATTAGAGCTTTATGTTAAAGTGCCCCTATAGTAGGCTTTTCAGAAACATGGCACAGGAGCAAATGGTGGGTTTAATCAACGAGTCCTTGGATTGGGGTCAAAATAGGCGCTTCCTAATGTAGGAACGTTTTAGGAACTTTCTAGAAACTTAGGAACTGTTGTAGCATTCTGCAATAGCAATAAGGTCCATCTTCGCCATGCTGAGCTAGAGATGGTGTTCTATTGTCTAACTGCCATATGGGGGAGTAGTGGCACAAACCAGCCCTTTAACCTGGTCTCCTTAAATAGGCAGTGGTATAAAGGGAGAAGGGGGCTTCCTATTTACCTGCACTGTACTCCGATTAAACGGGCAATCCTGCATGCCACAGACCCGGATGGATCTAAGACCTCGGCGCACCCACCTTCGTGTCCTGATTGGCAGCTTGCGTTGCAATTGCACGTTTGACTATCGTTCTGAATCTGGCACTTGTCGGGGCCGCCATTAGTGCCTATACTCACGCACGCCCTCTTGTGGCCACAGCGCTACCCAGACACTGAGACTGAGTGTGCGTGTAAGAAAGTTCATTTAGGTATCGTACACCTTTATAAGGCGCAAATGATATTTATAAACGGAGAGTAATTGTAGTAATCTGAAGTCTTAAAACTACAATTTGATTAACTACACGGTGGGCGGACTCGGGGGGTAAAGACGTTTCAAAGGGCTTAGTGGGAGTCTTCCGATTACAAAGCCAAGCATGATAATTAGTATCCTTATATACTATTATATTTATTTAACCTGCTATGTAATTTATAAATTGTAACCTTTAGGTTGAAAGTGTATCATGTGCATCGCTCATTAATATAAAGCTGCCCATTACATTAGACGCTAATTATAGGCTCCCTAATCAGAAAAAGCCTGCGGGGTAAAGACATCCTAAATGTAGGGTTGCAGTCCTGGTGGCTTTAAAAAGTGCTTTTTGTTTATTTCTAGTAATAAATCCTCGTGCTTTCATAATATTCTTTTTTTTTCAAATCATAAGGATGTAGAGACTTTCCAATTGGAATTATTCATTCACATTTAGAATAAAAATATTGAGTTGACTGCTAGTCTAGTTCACAAGGGGGCAGTGGGAATGTGAGACAGAGAGCTGTGCCCACCACAGGACTGGCACTGAACCTGATGGTCCATGGATTTGAGCCCACTGCCTTGGCCCCCACTACAGTGGATTAGGAAAGTATTCAGACGACCCCTCCACTTTCTGCCCACTTTATTGTGTTGTAGGCTTATTTTTAAATTGATAAATGTGACATTTTTGACATTCAGTCTCCACCCAATAACTCATAATGACAAAGTGAAAACATATTTACAGAAAGGTTTACAGCTTTACTGGGAATCTAAAACTGAAATCTCCTCCCTTGTAAAAATGAAATCTACGATATAATAAGGTGTTCAGAAAGTGACGGAGTCTGCATATTTTCTGAATGCGCTGTTGTGTTATCTGTAGTGCCGTATTTGACCCAAAAGCATCAGTCACGTCATTTTCTAACTGGCTTAATCTAGACCGGGGTCTCGGGGGTGCTGAAGTCTGTCTCAATTAGCATAGGGGAGCAAGGCAGGAGAAACCCCTGGACAGGGTGCCAGACCATCGCAGAGCAAACAACACACCCACCACGGCCACATTAGCGTCACCAGTTCACCTAACCTGCAGGTATTTGGACAATGGGAGGAAATCGGACCAGCCGGAGGAAATCCATACGCAGACATGGGGGGAAACATGCAAACTCCACGCAGGGAGGAGCCAGGATGTGAACCCTGAGCTTTTAACTGTGAGGGAGCAGCAGCACTTCCACTGTGCCACTATGCCGCCCTTAGCTAACAGCGCGCCTTTCGCTGTATAACTCTACAGGAATACATTTAGCTGTCTTCTACAAAACGTTTGCACATTATTATATTTATATACTAGGGGGCGTTGTCCCCCGCGCTACGAGCCAGCAACTTCACGTCTCTGCCGCTCGCGTATGTGGATTTCACTTTCACCAAACAACAAAACTATTCATTCTCGCGGATACGCCTCTTCATTGGGAAGAAACTCTACCTTTCCCTGATGGCAACACCAATTAGACGATCTACAAGATAGATAGATAGATAGATAGATAGATAGATAGATAGATAGATAGATAGATAGATAGATAGATAGATAGATAGATAGATAGATACTTTATTAAGTCTCCGACTTAAACTTTAAAGCCGACTACTTCTGTCATATCACCCATGTCCATATATATTCGATCTCTTTTCACTTTCACCTTTTAGTCAATATCGCATTGAATTTTGATTCCGTGTTTGGAATTACATCGTGACAACGCAACTATAACTGCCCGTGAGTGAATATTATTTCTTTCTCTCTACACGAACTGTGTCTGACAATAGCATTCACACAAATGGGAAATGATTGAACCGTGTATACGAGGTTATGTCGGCAGGACTTTTCTAAATCTCTTTGTATAAAGTCTTGTCTCGCGGGGCTTGAAATTTTCTCTTGCCAGAGTTCACTTTCACCAAAAAACAAATCTTTTATTTCTCGCACATTCCCCTCTTCATTGGGAAGAAACACAACTGAACACCAATTTGATCTCCGACTTAAAGTTTAAATCCGTACAATATATTCCATCTCTTTTCGCTGTTCCGTTATTTCACTGAGTAATAAATTCCGTTTGTTTGCGCTAAAGCGATCTTTACTATCATTTTTTGAGACTTTCAAATTTTCGTACTTCCTTTACCTCTAACCTGCTCTGCATGTGTATCGCGCCAACATTTTTGAATTCTTTACGAAGTTCTACTTTGTCATCTACTCTTTGTCTTTTATTTCCGGCCCCGGGCGTGGTTAAATCTCTTGGCACAAAGTCTCCTCTCGCCAGACGTGAAAGTGTCTCTCTGAGAAAGTCACCTCTTGTCTCTCTTCCCAAGATTTTGCTATTATAATAGAGAGATATAAAACTGATAACAGGCTACCCTATGTATTTTACATAGTATCTTACATCTCTATCGTCTTTGTTAATGGAGACAAGGCTCAATATGGAATTCAGTCCCTCTGTCTCAAGTATGTCAACAGGAAGATATCTTACTGTATATAGATAGCAATCTTATATAGAACCTTTCACATATCTGGATTTATCTAATTAAACACCACTACAGGAATATGCATTTTATATAGTGCCTTTCATATCTATCTCATCAATTGCTTAAACTGTTATCTATCTGATATTTTGTCTTTTTCCACCTATGTTATATAGTGCCTTTCATATCTATTTTTTTAATTGCATAACATGCTATCCACCTATTTGATACAGTGGCTTTTTCCTATCTTTCTTATATAGTGCCTTTCATATCTAGATTTATCTAATAAGAGACCACTTCAGGAATATATGCATTTAATATATTGTCTTTTGTATCTATTCTATCGGACATAGTGTTTTTTTTTCCATCCATCTATCAGTCTTATATAGTGCCTTTCATATCGGTCTAACTAGTTAGATACAACTGCAGGAATACATCTCATAAGTACCTTTCAAGTTAATCTATCTATCTAAAACTATTAGGGGGTAACTACATTAATATATTTTAAATGGTCCGTGCCATGTCCATACAGCTATCTATTTAAAGATACACCTACAGGAGTCTGTCTTTCATTTTTTAAACATTTCATTCAGTAATAGTTCGTGGAATGCCGGGCCCAGTGCCAGTACCACTGGCCCAAGGCAAAGACAAATTCTTCATGTGGCACCAATATATACATACATTCCATATACTGTATATATATTGTAATCTCTCCATATTTATAGCTGTATAAATTTAGATGGTCATAGGAGAAGAGAGCCAGAGTGTTTCTGCATGTGGCACCAGGCCATCGGTTGGCACACTCCCCCACTCTGATGCTGCCACTACAACTACTACTACACCCTGAGAAAGTCCATGCAGACATATGGAGAACTTGCAGATCTAGACAGTCACCAAACTGAGATTTGAGCCCACGGGTCAGGAGTTGAGTGGCAGCCGAGCCGACTCCTCACAGGTGGTGCCCGGACTTGGACTAGAACCCTGGATTCTGCAGCTGGCCAGCAGACAGCCACCCTATCCAGGGTGACACCATGCCACTCCCATCTGCCAACCTGCTATATCCTAACTACAGAGTCAATCCCAGCCAACACAGGGCACAAGGCAGGAAACAAACCCCGGGCAGGGTGCCAGCCCACCGCAGGGCACACACACACACACCCACACACCAAGCACACACACCCGGGCCAATTTAGAATCGCCAATGCACCTAACCGGCATGTCTTTGGACTGTGGGAGGAAACCCACGCAGACACGGGGAGAACATGGAAACTCCACGCAGGGAGGACCTGGGAAGCGAACCCGGGTCTCCTTACTGCGAGGCAGCAGCGCTACCCACTGTGCCAACCCTACATTTTCTTACCAGCCTTAAATATTATTAGCCTTTTATTCATTATTCATGTATTAATTTGACCATACTAAGCATTACAGAAAATCTTAATAGTGTGTAGGGTAACTGGATACTGAAGAACTGGAGATCAATCTTCTGTGAGAAAATGTGCCACGAGATGAAATGCCAGCCTGTCTAGGTTTGGTTCCAGCCCATCATTCAGGGCTGTTGTGGAAGGTAATGTGGAGCCACAACTCATAACTCAATTCAATGGCTAGAATGTGGACAGTTAATAATATGATAATATAGAGAGTGGTGCTGGTGCCCTGCATCCTTCAGGGACATTACCTTTGTGGACTGAACTGGACAGTCTGTATCTTCCCAGGCTGTAATTAATGTCTTCCGCTCATTAGCCCGAGTTGTCTGTTGGGCCACCAACATTATTGTTGTTGAAGCCATTCCTGTGTAGCTTTTATCTTTATCCTTGAGCTTGTTGTCTTGCTGATAAGCGAATCTTCTCTCAAGGTGCAGATTTCATCAGATTTTGCTCCAGGATATCCATCCATCCATTATCCAACCCGCTATATCCTAACTACAGGGTTACGGGGGTCCGCTGGAGCCAATAACAGGAAACCAACCCTGGGCAGGCCACCGCAGGGCACACACACACACCAAGCACACACTAGGGACAATTTAGAATTGCGCCTAACCAACATGTCTTTGGACTGTGGGAGGAAACCCACCCAGACACGGGGAGAACATGCAGACTCCACGCAGGGAGGACCTGGGAAGCGAATCCGGGTCTCCTAACTGCGAGGCAGCAGTGCTACCCACTGTGCCACCCGCTCCAGGATACCCCCATATCTTACTGCATTCATTCTCCCCTCATAAGCTTTCCAAGTGCCTGCTGCAGAGAAGCATCACCACAGCCTGAATTTGCCAGCACCGTTCTTTATCAAAAGCACCTCATCCACACCGTAATGAGTAGTTTAGTCTTATGGCCACCAAACTCCACTTTGATCCCTTCAGATTTTTTTCAGCCGAGTCCCACGTGCCTTGTGGAAAAATAAAAATCAGTTATTGATCAAATCTGGTGTGCGTGACAAGGGCCACGAGAAGTCTGTCTTGCGACAAGTGCAGCTTCTGTTTTCTGTAACGAACAAGAAGTTACAAGTGCCCAACTGATGACCTTTAAAATTGTGTAACTACTGATCCAAACAAAATTATTGTAAAGATGTAATGTCTTGAAATTCTTGTGCAACTAAAGTCATAAGGTCAAATTTTGCGCTTAGCATTATAAAAGATTTAGGACACCGACACCTGGGCGCAGATGAAGGGCAGGTGTCCTAGGACTGTGCTTCTCTGTCATTCTTACCTTTGCCTGGTGTGTATTAATAAAATATTTTTTACTAACTTTAATTATATCTCTCTGTCTTCAGTCACAAGAAATGACACTAGAGAAAAAGTGTCCACAGTTTTCTGGCGCCCGGACGTGGGGCAGGAGACGGCCGGCTGACTCCTCGAGCGGGACGATCTCAGCGATCTGTCTTCTTGAAGCAGACTGCCGCTACAGTGTACACCGGCAGCAGAGTAAGCAGCTCCGATAAAAGTTAGGACTGCCCTGTCCTGAGACGACTCCTGCGTGAGGAGTCCCCGGTCTCCTTCTGGTACAACCACGGTGACTGAGAAGGATTTTCCTGACAGAGCTGACTAACACCCAGGCTGGGGTAAGTAACCCGGAGGTTTCCGTAAAAAGATAAGCTGGGGCGGGCTTGCTGTAGAGTATAAAAGTGACCGGGAATAGTAAATGGAAAAGAAATACCTTGTTTTAGGTCACTCCTGTTGGGAAAGATAGTATAGAACACTATCCTCTGGGAATTAAAAAGGGGATTTAGGACGGGATCCGGTGCGTGGCACACCCATAAACCCGGACAAATCTATTGGACAGAGGATAGAGCATAGAATAGAAGAATAACAGGTTAAAAAACAAGGGGAGTAATAAAAGTACGTACTAGAAATAAATATTTGCTTTCACCGTGCACTGTGACAGTAACGTAGGAAATAGTGTAGTATACTTCCCCTGGGAATATTAAAGGGAACGTTGGGGCGGGTGAGTGGCACACTCAGCATTCCAATAGTTCATCGGACAGGGGACGAGTAGGACAAGGATAGAAAGATAAATCTGGCACAGGGCTCGGGGGGGAAAAGCAAAGGAAAAAATGGGAATACATAACAGCAAGCCTGCCAACCGGCGCCCCGGGGTTCGAAGTCTTTTATGCTGGAAGGATTGTTTTCGGAGGATCAGCAGACGCCGCACAAAAAAGGGTCACCTAGAAAGTTAATAGAGAAAACACAGGATTGGATTTTAAAAGGGCATGTAAAAAATGGAATAAGCAGAGCGGTGGACATTAGAAGGGACAGAAGACGCAAGTGAAATTCAGGAAATTAGAAAAATATTATGTAGAAATGCACAAGGGTGTTGTATGTAGAAGTGTATGAGGATGTTGTAATAGAGGTATGTGTTATGTATGACAGATGGGAGTTGGTTATTAAAGATTGTAATTTAAAGGCAGTACAGAAATGAATTATTGGCTGCAGAAAGTTAGAACTAGAAAAAAAAAAAGACCCGTTATATCCCACACTTGTTCCTCCACCACCTCCAGCGCCCACCGCACCAGAATTAAAAGATGATCCCTTGGGGTCTGGTTTCTTTGAAGAATATCATTATGATCCCTCATTACACACTGATCCGGGGAATGACAAAAGTAACGTAATGGGTTCGGCAGGTGGGTTTCACGATCCTAGAACCTCCATTTCACAACGCACTAGAAGTCAAACCCTATTCCTTCAGCCCCCTAATCAAAACACCACCTTTCAATCCCCCAAACCCACAGGCCCCTTATTGGAATGCCCCCTGATTGAGATCCCAGAACCCCCCCGACATGATTCAATGCAACCTGCAGGAGCTAATAACCCCACTACTGTAATGATACATCGTAACTGAGACATTCAAGAGCTGAAGGACGTTGTGTCCGAATTGCCTGATCCCAAAGTCATCGGTGTGTTTAAAAAATTCATAGAACAATTACAGCAGCTGTATGATATGTATAAGCCTAATGCCGCAGAATGGACTCAGGTGCTGTGGAGAAAGCTTGGCACCACATGGGAGACTGTCAATCATGGACAGCATAACGGAAACCCGTGGCAGTGGAACGAGGCGTTGCCTCGGGGCCGGGATGAAGGTCCCTTTATTACGCAATGGGAACATGTTAAAATAATATTAAGGACAAGTATAAGAAAGGCAGAGACTGGTCTCTTATCTCGGCTGCCAAACAGAAAAAAAGAGACAGTAGATGAATGGGCACACTGAATTTAAGAGTTAATGGCAGCACACTCCGGCCTTGAAAATCCAGACAACCGAACTAAAACTGCAGTTCCTTTTTTGTTTCCGGACTTAGAAGCGACATTCAAAACAAGGTATCCTGTATTAGATGAGAGGCTGCCGCGTTTGAGGAAGTAAAACGTCACGCAGCGCATGCTGAACAACAGAGCAAGCAGAAAGAGTCAGACACCCAGACAAAGCTGATTGCAGCACAAATGAACTATTACACTGGTGGGGCCACTCCCGGCAGAAGTCGTGGACGTGGAGGATTTTTCCGGGGACAAGGGTGTGGACGGGGACAAGGTAGCGGATATATGTTACCTAATCCAAGTGGATCATCCACTCAGCTGCCTCCCCTCCAGATCCAAACGCTACACCATATGCTTGTTACGGGTGTGGTGAAATGGGACACTTCTGCCGCAATTGCCCTCACAAGTGCCCACCCCCTCCTCCACCACCTGAACAATTTGATGTTTCATGGACATAGGAATCCGCAGGGATCCCCAGCCCTTCTCTTCAACTACCTTTGCTCACCCATAATTCAGAGACTGATCCATTATTGACTTTGCTGGCTGGTGAATGGCACTGAAACTGTTTTCCTCGTGGACACAGGAGCCACGTGCTCAGCCCTTTCGCTGAAGGAGGTCCCTGCCTCAAGAGATTCTTCGAGTTCAGCTGCATTCCAGTGATTCCACTTTAACACACTGATTTCTTTTAAATCAGCTCTGTCCAGTTAACCTCTTAGGAAGGGATCTCATGACAAAACTTTCTCTCTCCATTTCAATGAAATGTTTCCCCACACACCATCCTTCTTAAAGCCCTTCACTCATTTCCCTCCTGCTTGTTTCCCAATCTCCAAGCCCCTGACACCCTATTGCACTGCCCAATATTTCCCTATAGAAGTAGACACCCCCTGGCTAGAATCTTTTCTTTCATCAGGTACCTGCCCGAAACCCTTCACATCCCCTGCATTTTCATTTCCCCACAAAAGCTGCTGCATTTGTACATCTTACATATTCACAGAATATTTTTACCTCATATTTCTTTAGCTAAATCAAGCACTGTCCATTGGGTGGAAATCGGATCATGGGTAGAACAATGTCTTAATAGAACAGACTGGGTACATGTTGCTTCAGGTGTTTTGATACCTCAGACCATTTAATAACTAAAGTTGTGCTTCAAACTGATTTTTTAGTACATCGTACATTATGCTGCACTTCCCTTTCTGCGTTGTCATTGCAAACTACTTCCCTTCTTGGCTCTTAGCGCTTCCTGACTCTTTGTGGTCTCAGGGTAAAAATGATTATGGAAGGATAGCCCATTGTGAGCCTCTGGTGATCTACCCTAAATCTTCTTTCCGTCCGCACGTGCCCAGTATCCTCTGTCTCCTGAAGCAGAGGCTGGCATCTCCGCCATACATTCCGATCTTGTGAAGCGCGTGCGATTATTCCAATTAAATATTCTCCAGTTAATTCTCCCATTTTACCTGTAAAAAAGGCTGACGGTTCATGGCGTTTTGTTCAAGACTTACGACAAGTGAATGCTGCAATCTTTCCTAGAGCTCCTATTGTACCTAATCCTTCCACTATTCTTTCTGCAATCCCTCCCTCTGCTCGTTATTTTTCAGTAATTGATTTAGCCAATGCTTTTTCTCTATCCCGTACACCCTGACTCGCAATTCTGGTTTGCTTTTACTTTTCAAGCCGCCGTTGGACATGGACTGTCATGCCTCAGGGATATACTGAGGCCCCTTGTGTGTATGGACAAGCGCTTGCTCAAAATTTAGAAGGGTTCTGGCCGGACCGAGGTAGTACATTAATACAGTATGTAGATGATATTATGTTATGCAGTGCTACTGAAGAAGATTGTGCAAGATACTAAAAACTACTGCAGTTTCTGGGGGACAATGGACATAAAGTTTCAAAGGCTAAATTGCAATTAATTCAAACAACTGTACAATATTTAGGTCATGACATCACAAATGGAATAAGAGCTCTCTAGCGATCGCATTAACACCATTCAAAATCTTCCCAGACCTGTCACAAAACAGCAGGTCATGTCTGTATTGGGCATTCTGGGTTACTGCCGGCAATGGATTTTGAATTTCACTGAAAGAGCACAGCCGTTACAAAATTTAGCAAACACCCCTGGCCTTCCTCTTTCTGGTCAGGTGCAATGGTCCGAGCAGGCTGAGAAGGCTCTCTGTGACTTAAAAAATGCACTTTCGGTGGCACCAGCCTTGGGCCTTCGGACTTTTCTCGTCCCTTTACTCTGTTCGTGGGCGAAAAGGGGGGATATATGAATGCAGTTTTAACACAATTACATGGGGATAAACAAAGGCCAATAGCTTATTTTTTGAAAAAATTGGATCCTGTGGCCGCAGCACTTCCGCCTTGCCTTAGGGCTGTGGCTGCCACAACAGAAGCTGTGCTAGCCAGTACAGATATAGTGCTCATGAGCCCCCTAACAGTAAAGGTGCCTCACGCTGTACATTCCATTTTAGTACAGGCTAAGACCTCCCATCTCACTACTGCTAGGGCAATACACTAATTGCCATACAGAAATAACAAAGGTTGTAAAGCCTCGAGTAGATCTACAAGAAACACCTTTAGAAATTGGAGAAAATATTTTTGTAGACGGATGTTCTTTGGGGACCGCCTGCTGGAAGCAAATCGAATTTCATCAAGTTTAAGTGCACAAGCAGCTGAATTAATAGCGCTCACCCGAGCATGTCAGCTGTCCGATGGAAAAATCATAACAATTTATACAGATTCCAGATATGCCTTTGGAGTCTGCCATGATCATGGGGCATTATGGAAATTGAGGGATTTAAGACCAGTACTGGCAAGCCCATCCAACATCAAAAGTTAATCGAATCCCTCTTGGAAGCCATAACTAAACCATCAAAACTAGCGATTGTTAAATGTCAAGCTCACACAGGAAAACAGGACCTTGTCAGCAAAGGAAATGAATTGGCAGATTACTTTGCTAAAGAGGCGGCATACAGTAACACACCAATCTCTTTATTCCAACAGAGAAATGACAAGGACCCCGATAATCAAATTATTTCTTTACAGAGTGCAGCCACGGACATTGAAAAGAAAAAGTGGTCCAAAGAAGGATCCCTCTCTGATGGAGTCTGGACTCATCAGCAAACTAACAAACCTTTTCTCCCAAAAGCTTCTTTTCCAGGTATGGCAAAATAGCCCATGGCCTTGACCATGCTGGGAAAGATGCCATGGTTCAAGATGTTGAAAAACATTGGGAAGCTGTAGGCTTCTCTACATATGCAGAGCAATTCTGTAGACGCTGTGCATTATGTGAAAGGTTTAATGTAGGAAAAGGCACTCAGGTAAGTCCCGCCGTTACTCCTAACCCAATGGGTCCGTTTGAACACCTCCAAATGGATTTTATTGAACTAACACCGTCTAAAGGTTACCGATATTGCCTTGTGATTGTCGATGTGTTCTCCCGATGGGTAGAAGCTTTCCCTTCAAAACGCAATGATGCCAAAACGGTTGCTAAAGCACTAATTAAAGAAATTATTCCAAGATGGGGCATCCCAAAAGCTACAGACAGATAATGGTACTCACTTTGTGAATTCCATAATAAATGAATTGACTACCTGGCTACAGATCAATGTACATCATTACTGCAAATACCATCCACAAAGTGGGGGTATTGTGGAACGATGCAATGGCACCCTAAAAGCTAAGCTTGCAAAAATTTGTGAACAAACCAATTTATCCTGGCCAGATGCTTTACCCCTGGCTTTAATGGGATTGAGGGGACGGACACACCGGCAATTGGGGCTATCGCCGTTTGAAATCCTGACCGGACGACCCATGCCCGTTGGCATGGTTATAGGAAATGTGAACCTGCATACTGTGGACAATGATCTTCTCTCTAGTCTTACAGGCCTCCGGCGTCCCTGAAGGAAGTCCACGAGCAGGTTAATCAGGCTTGGAGAACCAGCCCTCCATCTAAGGACTCGCCGATTCCCTTGGGCACCTGGATCCTGGTTCGAGACACCGGAGGAAACATTGGCATCAGCCTAGGTGGAAGGACCGTTCCAAGTTCTTTTGTCCACACCACACGCTGTAAAGGTTGAAGGATTGCCGCCTGGATTCACGCCGCACTGCAAAAGATGGCACCCATAATATACATACTCTTGTTGTTTTTTCTTCCATTATCCACTTCACGGGTGACACTGACTTTCCAGGTTGAGGAAACTGCCTCATACCAGGTTGACTTTTGTGCAATTGTTCTGGAGTGATGTGTTTGCAAACACAGGACCAAATGACTGGGGTTATGAACCCTGGCAGGCTACTCAGTATGGCCTAAAGACTCGATTCTCTATTTTAAAGGGACATGCCTCTCATGAGTGTGCTAAGAATCAGTGTAACCCATTAATCATTACTCTAAAGAATCCTTCTTTGCATGATTCAGGAACTTATGTCTTAGCTGCATATGCAAGTGGTCATGATCCCGAGGACTCTTTCAAATTAAGGTCAAGACACCTGCTCCCTCTCCTCTGTCCCCTTTCCTACTTAGTTTTTGACTACTGCATCCATAGCGAGGAAAAACCCTAGTCCAGGCTTTGAATCTAACCACCTTAACAAGCACGTTCTCAGTAGAAACTGGTTATGGAGACCAGAATAGATGGTTACTTATATTATAACCAGCAGCGTTTCCTTAATTTTACTAGAAATGCTATAGAAGGTATTCATGAACAATTAGATCGTACCTCCCTAATGACTTGGCAAAATCGTTTACTTGCTGAGAAAGGTGGAGTATGTGCTATGTTTGGTGATGCTTGTTGTACATATATCCCTAATAATACTGCACCTGATGGGTCCATTACTCGAGCACTAGCCAGCCTAACATCTCTTTCCAATGAACTTGCCACTAACTCAGGCATTTCTGACCCTTGGGATCGATGGTTCATGTCCACCTTTGGGTCATGGGGCCAAAGGCTAAAATCAGTATTTATTTCTTTGGCAGTAGTATTCATTGTCCTTTTACTTATCGGATGTTGCATTGTTCCTCTTATTCGCTATATAATATCCAAATATTTCACTGCTTCTATAGCCAAGGCCTATATGCTACACGAGGAACATATGCTCCAAATTGCCTCTTCAGTTTCCTCATCCCTTTCCCCCTCTCCTCCTCCTTCCCCATCCCTTACCTCCACCTTCTGAATTTTCTTCACTCTTTGTCATGCCCAGATTGATAAAAAGGGGGGAATGTGGAAAAATAAAAATCAGTTATTGATCAAATCTGGTGTGTGTGACAAGGGCCACGAGAAGTCTGTCTTGCGACAAGTGCAGCTTCTGTTTTCTGTAACGAACAAGAAGTTACAAGTGCCCAACTGATGACCTTTAAAATTGTGTAACTACTGATCCAAACAAAATTATTGTAAAGATGTAATGTCTTGAAATTCTTGTGCAACTAAAGTCATAAGGTCAAATTTTGCTTAGCATTATAAAAGATTTAGGACACCGACACCTGGGCGCAGATGAAGGGCAGGTGTCCTAGGACTGTGCTTCTCTGTCATTCTTACCTTTGCCTGGTGTGTATTAATAAAATATTTTTTACTAACTTTAATTATATCTCTCTGTCTTCAGTCACAAGAAATGACACTAGAGAAAAAGTGTCCACAGCCTTCTGACTCGATATCCCGTGTGGTTTTTCTCTTCACCATTTCAAAATGTCCCATTGAGAAGCACTGACAAATCTGCAAACTCGTCCATCTTAAAACAGAGAAACGTTGGGTGTGACTTCAACTAAGTATTACTTTACTGTTTCAATTTTACCTTGAGTGCTGTTGCTTGGACTTGTATATATTGTAAAATTTTCCTTTTTTAGTTATCTGTTAGCGGCTACGGACGCCCAATTCTAGTGAGTCAGACTCCCGGGGGTATCATATTAATATTTAAGTGATCAATTATTAGGTGTGTTTGCATATTACGCGTGAAGCGCCTTTTGCAAATGCCCATGTCTGTCCATCCGTCCATCCGTCCGTCCGTCTCTTCTGCATGAAACAACCCCCCAAAGTTGACCAAATTTAGCCCACTTGTTGTTTAAAGAAATTTGTCAATTTTTGTTTCGATATCTCAAACAGATTACACTGAACAAAGTTTTAAAGTTTCAGAATTTCCCATTGTAAAGCATTGCTGAATTTCTTAAAATGGAGAAACGTTAGGTGCAACTTCAACTAAGTATTAGGTCACTGTTTCAATTTCCCCTTGAGGGTGGCTGCTTATATTTGTATAGTTTGTGAGATTTTCCTTTTTTAGTTATCTGTTCGCGGCTACGGACACCCGATTTTAGTGAGCCAGACTCCAGGGGGGTATCATATTAATATTTAAGTGATCAATTATTAGATGTTGTCACACACATGCGAGTTGGAGGCAGTCAAAGAGCCTAAAGGTGAGTGAAATCTCACCAGACAAGGGACGATCACGTGGTACTTACATGAATCTCTTTCTATCTGCAGAAAACTGGAAGAAAAATAAAACCTCTCCATTTCCGGCTTCAAAATGGCCGCGATGACGTCACTTCCGGTCCACTCCAATGACGTCACTTCTGGTCCCACAATCCACTACTTCTGCCTACTCCTGATGACGCTGGTTCCATGTTCCCGCCTCCAATCGCCACTTCCTGCCAACCATTTCCTCTCCCATCATACATTCTGTTATATACAGTGGTGTGAAAAACTATTTGCCCCCTTCCTGATTTCTTATTCTTTTGCATGTTTGTCACACAAAATGTTTCTGATCATCAAACACATTTAACCATTAGTCAAATATAACACAAGTAAACACAAAATGCAGTTTTTAAATGATGCTTTTATTATTTAGGGAGAAAAAATCCAAACCTACATGGCCCTGTGTGAAAAAGTAATTGCCCCCTGAACCTAATAACTGGTTGGGCCACCCTTAGCAGCAATAACTGCAATCAAGCGTTTGCGATAACTTCCAATGAGTCTTTTACAGCGCTCTGGAGGAATTTTGGCCCACTCATCTTTGCAGGATTGTTGTAATTCAGCTTTATTTGAGGGTTTTCTAGCATGAACCGCCTTTTTAAGGTCATGCCATAGCATCTCAATTGGATTCAGGTCAGGACTTTGACTAGGCCACTCCAAAGTCTTCATTTTGTTTTTCTTCAGCCATTCAGAGGTGGATTTGCTGGTGTGTTTTGGGTCGTTGTCCTGTTGCAGCACCCAAGATCGCTTCAGCTTGAGTTGACGAACAGATGGCCGGACATTCTCCTTCAGGATTTTTGGTAGACAGTAGAATTCATGGTTCCATCTATCACAGCAAGCCTTCCAGGTCCTGAAGCAGCAAAACAACCCCAGACCATCACACTACCACCACCATATTTCACTGTTGGTATGATGTTCTTTTCTGAAATGCTGTGTTCCTTTTCGCCAGATGTAACGGGACATTTGCCTTCCAAAAGTTCAACTTTTGTCTCATCAGTCCACAAGGTATTTTCCCAAAAGTCTTGGCAATCATTGAGATGTTTCTTAGCAAAATTGAGACGAGCCCTAATGTTCTTTTTGCTTAACAGTGGTTTCGTCTTGGAAATCTGCCATGCAGGCCATTTTTGCCCAGTCTCTTTCTTATGGCGGAGTCGTGAACACTGACCTTAATTGAGGCAAGTGAGGCCTGCAGTTCTTTAGACGTTGTCCTGGGGTCTTTTGTGACCTCTCGGATGAGTCGTCTTGTGCTCTTGGGGTAATTTTGGTCGGCCGGCCACTCCTGGGAAGGTTCACCACTGTTCCATGTTTTTGCCATTTGTGGATAATGGCTCTCACTGTGGTTCGCTGGAGTCCCAAAGCTTTAGAAATGGCTTTATAACCTTTACCAGACTGATAGATCTCAATTACTTCTGTTCTCATTTGTTCCTGAATTTCTTTGGATCTTGGCATGATGTCTAGCTTTTGAGGTGCTTTTGGTCTACTTCTCTGTGTCAGGCAGCTCCTATTTAAGTGATTTCTTGATTGAAACAAGTGTGGCAGTAATCAGGCCTGGGGGTGGCTACGCAAATTGAACTCAGGTGTGATACACCACAGTTAGGTTATTTTTTAACAAGGGGGCAATTACTTTTTCACACAGGGCCATGTAGGTTTGGATTTTTTCTTCTCCCTAAATAATAAAAACCATCATTTAAAAACTGCATTTTGTGTTTACTTGTGTTATATTTGACTAATGGTTAAATGCGTTTGATGATCAGAAACATTTTGTGTAACAAACATGCAAAAGAATAAGAAATCAGGAAGGGGGCAAATAGTTTTTCACACCACTGTAAACGCCATCTTGTCTACAGTAATTCATTCATTTTGTACTGCAAAGTCATTCTGAATCGTTTCCTTTATTTCAATTGTCTGGAGAACAATATATGGGGACGATCCCCAAACCTTTTTCTGTTTTGTGAAGACTCTTCTTTATCACAATGTTCAAATATTATTCGTGAAGCACCTTTTGCAAAAGCCAATGTCCATCCGTCCGTCTCTCTGCATGAAACAACCCCCCAAAGTTGACCAATTTTGGCCCACTTATTCTTTAAAGAAATTTGTCAAGATGGTTTAATTTTTGTTGCGATATCTCAAACAGATTACACTGTATGAAGTTTGAAAATTTCAGAATTTCCCATTGAACAGCATTGATGAATTTCTTAAAATGGAGAAACGTTGGGTGCAACTTCAGCTAAGTATTAGGTTACTGATTCAATTTTCCGTTGAGAGCGGCTACTTGTACTTGTATATTTTTCACTCGTCTGAAAGCCATTTGGACGCCCAATGCAAGCGAGTCCAACGATGGCCAGAGTGCACACGGGTACAAACAGCTCACTCAGCAGCGCCCTCTCCTGGTGTTTCCTTTAGAAGCAAAAGCTCTCTAAGTGGAATAAGTTCTTTGAAATTGCAGCATTTTAAGTAACCGAAAATTATAGAGATATGATATTAAAAGGCGATATCCCTCCCATAGTGATACGGCGGTAACAAATCACATAATAGGAAATCACTTAGCTTTCTTTAATGACGATTTAATGCGGCATAACAGACGAAAGGAAGCCATAGCAAGACAATATCACGGTGGGATCTTGATCTATAGTGTCTGCCATTTTTCGTCACTGCGTTGAAAGGATTTTCTGGACAGATGACATCATCCATCCATCGGCTTCAAAGTGTTTTTTTTTGCAGTAGTCCAAGCCTTATAAGCTGTCTGTTCCACGTGCGGGTCCTCTCTGGTCTCTGAACAAGGAAAGGAAAAGACTCAACCCCACGTCCAAAAAAATACAGGAACAGCACAATGCCTACCTTCAAAACTGCGAAACTAGTGGTTTCGAAATGCAGCGCCTAGCCCCTGTGTGCCAGACTTGGCCTGCACAAGTGAAATTTCTTGTAGACAGACATTAACCTTAATATACTCAGCAAAAAAAGAAACGTCCCTTTTTCAGGACTGTGTATTTCAACAACAATGTTTTAAAAATCCAAATAACTTTACAGATCTTCATTGTCAAGGGTTTAAACAATGTTTTCCATGCATGTTCAATTAACCCTAATCAATTAATTAACATGCACCTGTGGAATGGTCGTTAAGACCAAAGTAGGCATTTAAGGTCACAGTTCTAAAAACGCAGGACACTAAAGAGACTTGTCTACCGACTGTGAAAGATGCCCAGGGTCGCTGCTCATCTGCGTGAACGTGCATTAGGCATGCTGCAGGGAGGCATGAGGACTGCTGATGTGGCTAGGGCAGTAAATTGCCATGTCCGCACTGTGAGACGCCTAAGACAGCGCTACAGGGAGACAGGAAGGACAGCTGATCATCCTCGCAGTGGAAGACCACATGTAACAACACCTGCACAGGATCGGTACATCTGAATATCACACCTGCGTGACAGGTACAGGATGGCCACAACAACTGCCCGAGTCACACCAGGAACACACAATCCCTCCATCAGTGCTCAGACTGTCCGCAATAGGCTGAGAGAGGCTGGACTGAGGGCTTGTAGGCCTGTTGTAAGGCAGGTCCTTACCAGACATCACCAGCAACAACGCCGCCTATCGGCACAAACCCACCTTCGCTGGACCAGACAGGAGTGGCAAAAAGTGCTCTTCACTGATGAGTCACGGTTTTGTCTCACCAGGGGTGATGGACGGATTTGTGTTTATCGTCGAAGGAATGAGCGTTACACCGAGGCCTGTACCCTGGAGCGGGATCGATTTGGAGGTGGGGGGTCCGTCATGGTCTGGGGCGGTATATCACATCACCATCGGACTGAGCTTGTTGTCATTGCAGGCAATCTCAATGCCTTGCGGTACAGGGAAGACATCCTCCTCCCTCATGTGGTACCCTTTATGCATGCTCATCCGGACATGATCCTCCAGCAGGACAATGCCACCAGCCATACTGCTCGTTCTGTGCGTGAGTTTCTGCATGACAGCAATGTCAGTGTTCTGCCATGGCCAGCGAAGAGCCTGGATCTCAATCCCATTGAGCACGTCTGGGACCTGTTGGATCGCAGGGTGAGGGCTAGGGCCATTCCCCCCAGAAATGTCCAGGAACTTGCAGGTGCCTTGGTGGAAGAGTGGGGTAACATCTCACAGCAAGAACTGACAAATCTGGTCCAGTCCATGAGGAGGAGATGCACTGCAGTACTTCAAGCAGCTGGTGGCCACACCAGATACTGACTGGTACTTTTGATTTTGAGCCTCCCTCATTCAGGGACACATTGTGAAACATTTTTAGTTTATGTCTGATGGTGTTGACTCTTTTAGTGTTCATACAAATATTTACACATTAAGTTTACTGAAAGTAAAAACAGTTGAAAGTCAGAGGACGTTTCTTTTTTTTGCTGAGTATATTATAACAAACTTATAACACCTGGTGCTTTAGGTAAGTCCATCCATTTTCTAACCCGCTGAATCCGAATACAGGGTCACGGGGGTCTGCTGGAGCCAACACAGGGCACAAGGCAGGAACCAATCCCGGGCAGGGTGCCAACCCACCGCAGGACACACACCCACACACCAAGGCCAATTTAGAGTCACCAATCCACCTAACCTGCATGTCTTTGGACTGTGGGAGGAAACCCACGCAGACACGGGGAGAACATGCAAACTCCACGCAGGGAGGACCCGGGAAGCGAACCCGGGTCCCCTAACTGCGAGGCAGCAGCGCTACCCACTACGCCACCGTGCCGCCCTTTAGGTAAGTCAACTAATAAAACACAAAAAGACTCAATTCTCTGAAAATGGAAGGGGAAAGCAATTACATTAAAGCACTGAATTGACTGAAGAGCATTACAGTGTCTGCAGATTATTACTGTAAAGAGCCAACGTTATCAACTTGCAGCTAAATGGTGTTTGAAGTTAAGCATCGCATGGGAAAGGCACAGCTGCCCTAAATGACATAAACACAAGATGGGCTTAGAAATGGACAGCGACATCGGGAGGTTGGGGGGCTTCAGTGCTTTAAACCCGAAGATGCCTGGCAGCCAGCCCCCCTCATGATATACACAAACAATCACAGCCCAGCCCTGATCTTCTTTCCCACCATGTACCATTTGAATTCACTTTATGCAATACATCAGTTCCTTTCCAAGATCTTACTTATTTGTATATTTTTAACAAATGACTGTCATAACTAATATTAATAGCTAGATGGGGAACTCATTTCAGTTCCTTGTTTTCCTTTCATACGCTAATACTGATTCTGATTTTAAACTAGTATAGTCATTTTGAATTAAGATATTTTTCAGTTGCTAGGTATACAGTTAGGTCCATAAATATTTGGACAGAGACAACTTTTTCCTAATTTTGGTTCTGTACATTACCACAATGAATTTTAAATGAAACAACTCAGATGCAGTTAAAGTGCAGACTTTCAGCGTTAATTCAGTGGGTTGAACAAAACGAATGTGAGGCAACTAAAGTATTTTTTTTAACACAGTCCCTTCATTTCAGGGGCTCAAAAGTAATTGGATCTGATAGAGACAGAGATCTGTTTTCAATTTGACATTATAGAGTTAGAGTCTTTGTTGATCCAAAAGCCAAATGAAATTCAATGTTTTATAAGAATAAAAGGTGAAAACGTCCATGGACTTGAACACAGCGTACGTTGTGCGTGATGACAGCACGACAAGTTTATCCAACTCTGCCTTCATGCATTTACGTACGTTAGCCTCGCGTCACTCTGCTGGGTGACTATGACAAAGTTGTTAGGTCTGAATAATTACGTGGTGGTAAAGTTGTTTTGTGTGGAATTCCACATGAGGGACATGATTCTAAATATTTCTAGCTGCACAGACTTTAAATAACTAAACTAACATGGAATTACTCGAGTCGTGTCAGAAATACTGTATGACGGCACATCCTGATTTCAGGGACCGGCTCATTTAGAGATCCCTGCTAACACCCGAGCAGCTGTTGGAGATCAACGTCTTAGCTGCTCTTTGAACAGCTACAAAATCTGGGCCGAACCTTGTTTGTTTCTGAAGATAAATCCGTGTTATGTCATCATACTTAGAAAAGCATACAACTGCTCCTCCTTTTATGAAGTTCTTTACCGATCGAGTCTTGCAGCTGCATTTCAGACCAAATCACAGCACAGAAATCTGGCAGCCTGTCCGGGGTTTGCTCCCGGCTGGCATCCTATGCTAGCTGAGAAAGGATGCAGCCCACCAAACCCCTGGCGACCCTAGTCTGGATTATGTAGGTTAGTAAATAACATGACCCGTCATGGTACTGGAGCGGCTTTAGTTGAAGTAGTCAATGGCTTACAGCTTAACGCAGATTCAAATTGTCTATCAGCTCTTCTCCCATTAGGCTGGAGTGCAGCGTTTGATAGCACCAGACACACCATCCTGATTCATCTTCGTGGCAGTGCTTAGAGTTGGCGTCACTCTTGTATCAGATGAAAAATTCACAGGTACGTCACAAACCCGTGATATTATGTATGGCGCTCTGGCTTGGGGTCCCTTATTATTCCCAGTCTACAAGCTCCCATTACGGCTCGACCACTTTAGAACCTAAAATGAATTAGCACGGCTATGGAGACGGCACTCAAGCGTATTCATCAAGAGCACCAGATGACCCAGAGTCTTTAAATCTTATGATCCAGCGTCTTACTAGCATCATCGAATGGGTGAGAAATAATTGCCTCAAACTTAGCAAGTAAAAAAAAAATAAACAAAAAAAATGTTAATTATTGTCAGCAAACAAAAAGTGAAGACCTCATAACGTCTTATAACACACTGGTGATGCCACATCTGGAGTTCCTGTTTTGGTCTCCGGGCTGCAAAAACGACATAACAGCACAAGAAAAGGGCCAGAGAAGAGCAAATAGGCTGATTCAGGGCTACAGGGGATGAGTTATGAGGAAAGAAGGAACGTGCTGAGCCTGTACAGTTTAAACAAAAGAAGATGAAGAGGAGACCTGACTGAAGTATTAAAAATTAGGAAGGGAATTAGTCCAGTGGATCGAGACGGGGACTTTAAAATGAGTTCATCAGGAACACAGGGACACAATTGGAAACCTAAGGGTAAATTTCACACAAACGTCAAGGAGGTTTTTCTTCACGCAGAGAACCACATAAGAGACCAAGTGGTGTGGTAGACATTAGGGACTTTCAAAACTCGACTTGATGTTATTTTAGAAGAATTAAGTGGATAGATCTGGCAAGCTTTGTTGGGCTGAATGGCCTGTTCTCGTCTACATTGTCCTAATGTCCAGGAAAAATGTTGCACAAACATTGGGAAGTTTTTGTAGACACAGAAAGCCATAGACACGTGGAGTAAGAGACCAAGTGGTGTGATGGACAGTAGGACTTTAGGGGCCTTCAAAACTCGACTTGATGGTTTTTTTTAGATGAATTCAGTGGATAGAACTGGCGAGCTTTGCAGGGCTGAATGGTTTGCTCTTATCCAGATTGCCCTAATGTTCAGGGTAAATTTGGCAGAAACATTAGGAAGTTTTTGTTCATACAGAGAACCACAGACACATGGAGTAAATGGCCAAGTAGCATGGTAGACAGTAGGACTTTAGGGACCTTTTAAAACATGACTTGATGTTATTTTGGAAGAATGAAGAGGCTAGGATTGGGCTGAATGGCCTGTTCTTGTCTTGGTTGCTCTAATGTTTGACACCCCCAACAACTCCTTCAGACCAGAGTGAGGCTCATCCCGACAAAGTCAAACAGGTTTGATGTTGTCTTAAATCGTAGGGGTTGAGCTCCGTGTGTTTGTGAGAGTTTTCCGAGATGGAATTAAAACACATGTACTGTAATTCAGGGACAAGCAATAAGGAACAGATGCGGCTATTTTGGACCCCGTAAACAGAAGAGGGGCTTGTTCATCTGTCGTCTTGTATTTTACGATTAAAAAAAGGAGCAGAGATTGCAGCTGACCTCGCAGTACTCGGAAGCCATTCGTCCAGCACCAGCTTTGTCAGGCAGGGTGTTATTGCTTGTCATAGCAAAGGGAGCGAGCGCGTGAGTCTTTGGAAAGGTGAAACCATGCTGGAAAGTTGTTTCGTCATTCTCCTGCAGGCCACAGTCACGCAATCTGACATTTTTAGGTATCAAGATCAGCAACTGGAATTGACATCCTCTCTGGCTGGATGTCATGTAACGTGACGGCGGTTTAACTTGCACATGCTACTCAACAGGTGACATGTCACTGCTGTCCTGTTCTGTTAAAGGGGGAAATGGGCAGAGAGACAGAGAGAGAATATTGGGGCCAGATCAGGAAATGGAGTCCAAAAATTGGTGTTGGGTTCCAAAATGTCCAAGTGAAACTAAAACTACGAAAAGCCAAAATGCAATCCACAGGCAAAGTATAAAAAACGTGCAAGACATCATCCCGTGGACACTCTCTGCATTGTCTACATTTTTTGTTTAGCTTGAATCCAATATTTTGGACGACAGACAGAACCACACACACACATCACAATGAATTAAAGGGAAAAACTTCCACAGGGTTAGCTTCTAAACACTGCAAGCCACCAATTTTTGGCGGTGGTCAGCTCAGGACTCTCTTTTTACGCCCCACCTACAGACCATCTACTGCACTGCTTGCACCGCCCGACAGCAGTTTTGAGAGACCAAGTCAGGAGATGACACGGACAGATCGGAATTAAAGCAGAGGTCACAACCACGAAGAGTAATGTTAAAGAAACAAAGATGAGGACGTGTAGCCACAATCGTGGTCACAGAACACAGAGTGAGCCGATAAAGGAAGACGTAAGCAGAGCCCAAAAACACACCAAGACGCACATTGTAGTCAGAGGGCAGAAAACGTGGCCATAACTAGTAGTTTAGAAACGGACAATAAGAAAGACGTTAAAGACCATCTGGTAGTCATGGATCCAGAATTTGCTTAACTCGCTCCCTATGGGCTTGTGTTGTGTTAGCCCATCATTTTTTGCTCAGAGCTCTCCATCCAAGGTTGGCTACTTCGTTATGAGCCGGAGCTGTTTGGAAGAACTGTGGCTCCCTTCAATGGGATAAAGGAGGTTCAGAAAGTGGCGACCCATCAACACGGTCCTTGTGACGTTCAGCTACATTCTACGCTCTAACAGTATGAAGGAACTTCTCACTTTCCAATTAGTGAATTAAAATTACAACAAGTCTCCCCATCTCCATCTATCTATCAACAATCCCATTTTTTGATTTCTAAATAATGAACAGTGAAATCATTCCCGCGTTTCGAGGTTACGCACGACTCTGGTTTGCATGGCAAACTAATGACTTTCGGAATTGAACTTCTTCTCCCTAATTAGTTTTATCCTTCCTTGAAAGCGTAATTGTTTCCAGACGACAGTTCTTTGGAAGATCACTTGATATCAAATCAAGACAACTCCTGCACGTTTTCCCAGAGCTGTCCTTCTCATGAAGATTGTCATTGTTAACGATTAGTGGAGCAATTGATGGTCTTTATCTTCCAAAACACTTCCAGATGATGGCTTGGAGGAATCCCACTCTGCAACTGATGTCTTTATGCTGTTTGACTAAACATGCAGAGGCTCATTTATTTTTATTGATTAAAATTCATCATCTTAACTATCTAACATCTAATAAGTGATGTGCCACTAATGGAAAGGAGGTCACCGTGACTAGGTTGGTTGGTGTCCCCCTTAATAACAGAAGGGCAATGGTACACTACCTCCTGGAGCCATGGGTTCCCCCTCTACAATCAATGCTAGCATCCCTCTGGCATAGCTCCTATGTGGACACCTTTGTGTGGGATTTGAACTTCTGGTGGACCGTCCTGTTGGGGGTCCTTGGATGCCACTAGAGGGAGCTGCTGGAAACACGTTACCCTGATCTCGATATTCCTCTGTACCTGCAAGTGCTTCTTGGAGGCTATTTTGTTGCACTGGAAGAACTCTTGGGTCCATCTTTAAAGAAGGTCCTTCACCTCAGCCATAGGAGCCAAAGCCAGGAGTGAAGTAGGCACTGAATCTGGAACGGCCTTTCTACGATACAATTTCTTGTGGAAGTTACGCGCCAGACTGGACACATCTGAGTAGGTCAAAGAGGACAGGCCATCCAGTGGGACATCTTAGAAATAGCATCTGGATCATATCTTAGAAGGAAACTTGGAACACACTGCCTGGAGAGACACCCATCAAAAAGATCTCCCTGGACATTCATCATTTAGAGAATCCTCCTTTCACTGAGGTATCAAACGTCAACCTGAGACATGTCCCACTCTGACCGACTCAGAGAATTAAACCTGTTTAGTCTCAAGTGGAGGAGACCGTGTGGGGACCTCAGCCAGGTCTTCAAAACGCTGAAGCCCCATTGATCAAGGAGATCCAGCAGAATTCTGTTGGCTTAAGGGTGAATGATGTACTCAAGGACATCAGTGGAAATGCACTTAAAACTGAAGCCAGGAAGCTCTTCGTTACACAACGAGTTGGAGAACTCTGGGACAAATGACCGAGTCATGGAGTTGAAACCAAAACGCTGACAACCTTTCAGAAGAATCTCAGAGAGATGTCAGGACAGCTGAGTTATTAGCTAATCAAAGGGGCCTGATGGACTGAATGGTCTCCTCTTGTTTGTCAAATTTCTAATTTTATTGCATAATACTTTTCACATCTGTCTACCTAATACAGTGCTTTTTACATCTGTCTTCCATCTATCTATGAATCTATCTCACACCTATCTAATATAGTACCTTACACATCAATCGATTTATGCATCTATCTCATCTATAGGTTGGTCCAGATCTAATTATGCAATTTTCATTATGCTATAACTTATTAAGAGAATATAGAAAATCACCTGAAAAATCCCGGACCATCGAGAAGTGTGCGAACTGATGACAAGAAGAATCGTCTTTGTGCAGAACTGGAATCATCCCGCATAAATCAAAATCATCCAGACGATCTGGATCTGCATAATTAGATCTGGGCCATCGTGTACACCTCTATCTAATATAGTGCCTTTCACATCTATCTATGTATCTGTCTCACAAATATCGAACTAATATATTGCCTTCCACCACGATCTGTAATCATTTTCTCTGTGTCTATCTAATATAGTGCCTTTCACATCTATCTACGTATTTATCTCACAAATATCTAACTAATATAGTGCTTTCCACAACTCTCTATCTATCATATAGTGCCTTTCATATCTATTAACTGTAATAATTTTCTGTTTATGTGTCTGTCTATCTAATATAGTGCTTTTCACATCTATGTATGTATGTACTGTATCTGTCTCATATCTATGTTTCTAATATAGTGCCTTTCACATTTATGTATCTATCTCACATCTAATATAGTGCCTTTCATATCTATCTACGTATCTATCTTTCTATCTCAAATGTGTCTATCTAACCAATATAGTGGCTTCCACATCTATTTACGTGTCTATCTTTCAAGTGTCTAATACTGTATAGTACCTTACACGTCAATCGATTTATGCATCTATCTCATCTATAGTTTGGTCCAGATCTAATTATGCAATTTTCATTATGCTATAACTTATTAAGAGAATATAGAAAATCACCTGAAAAATCCCGGACCATCGAGAAGTGTGCGAACTGATGACAAGAAG